>NC_091433.1:195223246-195531831 GCF_964237555.1 Oryctolagus cuniculus
ATAATGAAGGAAAACATTCTGACTGATTTACAGCAAGAAGAGGCAGTGAGAGTCGCGACGCAGACGGAGAAAAAAATAATTAAAATCAGCTTTGCCACTATCTTGACGGAGCTGTCAGTCAGCTCAGAGAGAAAAGAATTGCTAATGAAATATTAATATGCCGCCTTGGATTTTATGGAACTGTCTTTTGTTCCCAGGTACTGCTCCAGGTTGGCAGTCCAGGGGTCAGGTGTGCAAGGATGCAGAGCCCAGGACGGGTGGGGGGCGTGAGAGCTCCGTGGCCCCCAGAATGCTTGGCCTCCAGGAGTTCCCTGAGCCGGGCAGCAGCCAGCCCCACAGCCCCGCAGCCAGTACCCCGGTCTTCCTGCTTCAGGGGCCCCAGCGGGGCAAAGCTGCTTTCTTCTCTCTTCCTTGCTTGCAGTTTCCCCAGCTGACAGACACTAGCGATCGTCACGGTGCAATCAGAGCTGGTTTTATCATATCTGTAAGTGGTTTCAAAGCCTGCAGATGCCAGACACTTTGGAAGTCGCAGGAAAATTGTATCTCGTAGGCAGTCTACGGAACAGACATAGGCCCCACAGGTTTTTTGTTTGTTTTATCAAATAAATCACTCAGCTGCAATGCAGAAACAAAATGTCATGGCTTGGAAGGGGCATGTGCATGCACACACGTGTTGTCTGTGCACACATGCACGTGAGGACATGGGCTGGGCGAGTTGCGAGAGTGTGTGAGCATTTTGCATACGCATGTGTGAAACCACGCACGTGTTAGACCACAAGACACTGTGCACAGAATGGTCTGGGATGGCTTGTGTCTGAGAACCCCCGACTTGCAGAGGCCAGCGATGCAGAGACAGCAAAGAGGCCAAGCACAGGGATGAAGACCCTGGGCAAGGGGCACCTGCAGCATGGGAGGCCATGGCAGAGGATGTCCTGGGAATGTCGGGCGCTCAGTGGGCCATCCCTTTGGGCCTAGATGCCCTTGAAGTTTGGAGTCTATGGAAGGGACAGACCCTAGGCAATGAGACCCAGGATCGGGGAGATGGGCCGAGGCGGCAGAGAGCAGGAAATTCTACAGAATGAGCCAGATGGTCTGGATGAGCCCTGAAGCTGAAGCAAACTCACTGAGCGCTTCTGGGCCTGGAATCCCAGCCCTCTGCCTCACTTCCTGGCCCTGAGCCTGGACGAGGGGCAGGGGGTCCCCACGGGGCCTGTGGTTTGACAAGAAGGTGTCAGGTAAAGGGCCCCGGGGAAGAGTCATAGCGGTTCTGCTGGGGAGTTGGTGTTTGGTTTGAAGAGGGCAGCCTGTTGAAGTCCTTGTTTAGTGTATACTAAGTTGATCTTCTGTATATGAAGGTGATTGAACATGAAACTCGATGAAGGGCAGGATGGGAGAGGGAGTGGGAGAGGGGAGGGCCGTGGGAGGGAGGGAGGTGGCGGGGGCCACAACCATACAAAAGTTGCACTTTGTAAATTCACATTTATTAAATAAAAAATACATTGATTGAATAAAAAAAGAGACAGCTTACTTGTCTTCCAAACTTTAAGAAAATATGCCTGGTAGGGAGAGCGTTTCTTGACCTCAACCACAATGTGAAGTGATGGGTCCAGAATCCACACTATTTGCCTAACTCACTATTTTGAGGATTTCAAATTTCCCATAGGATAGACATCCTTATCCCCTCGCAGGAGAACCTCAGGCTTCCGTGCAGGTGAGAGGTGCAGAGTTGAATCTCAACATGGTCAAGTCGGGGATGTGAGGGTTAGGGGTGCTCAGGTGTAACTGCCAAGCACAGCCACACACGGTTCCGTGTTTAAGCTGAAGATCAGTCCTACGAGGTCAGAGGAGTGAGTGACAGCCAACAGCTAATTACGTGGGTAGGACAGCCTGGGTCCCTCCCTCCCAACCCCTGAGGTCAACAGGAAGGAGGATTTTCCTCCCGTGACTCAACTTAGATAGAGTCCAAGCAGGAGAGCCTCCTGTTAGGTGGTCAGAGCTTTCAGCCGCGATTCCAGAGCCCAGAGGTTGTGTGACTCTGGGAAAACGGTTTCCATCTTTGAACTGGGACAGTACAAGTGACACAGGGTGTGTGACAGCATGCGTTGCTGATCACAGGACGAGGGCAACGCTAACACGGACAGACCACGTGCATCCACGGGATTTGCAAAGGTTGCGAAAACTACGCATGGATTGCAAGGTGTGTCACAGCAGAATAAGCTTATCCGCTGGCTCCGTTTTGCCGTGAACTTTCTGAAGTGCGTCCATTTGATGTGCCAGGCACTGTGGCGTGCATGGGGAAAGGGTTGAGCAGGGGGCAGCTCACGGAGCTCAGAGGCAGCACTGGAGTCCAGAGAGCCCCTGCCCTTGGCTGGAGGCTGAATGTGAAACCCACCTGTGAAGCTCGCGCCAGCCGTGGAAGTCCACACTCTGTCATTCTTGTCTGCTCCAGTAGGCTAAAAAAAAAGGCTTAACACTTCAAATATGCAAATCCATTTCTTCTTTTTCTCCATGCACTTTTGTCAAACTGCTTACAAAACACTGGTAAAGCTCCACTCTTTTTGTGGTTTGTTGGAGGAAAATAAATACACGTGAAATCCTTCTGTTTTATTTCCAGTGTTATGCTGGGTATCCTCCTCCATTCATGTTGCCGGGGGAAGCACCTGACAGCACCACCTGTGCCTCTCAGCGTGGCCGTTTGCTACTCATCTCATCTCTTCGTGTGAGGTAAAAGGTTGTTTCTTTGTGTAAAATGGCTATAAAAATCCATGCACCAGTGCTAATGAAGAGAGAAAATGAAGGTAAAAGGGGCTTTCAGAAGTAATGATTCTTGGACCTCCCTCAGAAAACACATAACTGCTGCTCTGTTCCCGAGGGCAGGTAGGCAAATGCAGAATGAGCAGGCGTGGAAGGCTCCACTTCAACACTCTGGACACTGAGCTAAACTCTTTTTGTGTGGCATTCATTTGATCTTTATAAAAATAATAACAAGGCCAGCGCCGCGGCTCACTAGGCTAATCCTCTGCCTTACGGCGCCAGCACACCGGGTTCTAGTCCCGGTCGGGGCGCCGGATTCTGTCCCGGTTGCCCCTCTTCCAGGCCAGCTCTCTGCTGTGGCCAGGGAGTGCAGTGGAGGATGGCCCAAGTCCTTGGGCCCTGCACCCCATGGAAGACCAGGAGGAGTACCTGGCTCCTGCCATCGGATCAGCGCGGTGCGCCGGCTGCAGTGCGCTGGCCGTGGCGGCCATTGGAGGGTGAACCAACGGCAAAAGGAAGACCTTTCTCTCTGTCTCTCTCTCTCACTGTCCACTCTGCCTGTCAACAATAAAATAAAATAAAATAAAATAACAACAACAACAGGAAGAAGAAGATGCAAGCGCTCTCAGAAAGGAGAAACAACCACCCACAAAGCCTGGCCTACAAGAAGACCCAAGTCTGGGCAGAAGTGGAGATGTGTGAGAGAAGGTACCGTTACCCCAGGAAGCAGGCGCGATGAGCTCCATTCTACAGATGAGAAGACACAGGCAGAGGAAGAGTCTGCCTACAGAGCTGATCACACAGCAAGTAAGTGGAAAGCGTAGCCCAGCGTGAACAGCTCGTCATGTAGCCCAGGCACGGACAGTGAACACAAAACTCACCCTGAATTGCTGGACAAGCACAGCTAAGCACTCTGCCCATAAACTCTGCACGTGCTCCAAGCTGCATTGGCCTCACAAACTTCTATGGCGTGCTCTCAGCGGTGAGACCGAGAGGACAGCAGCGTGTGCTGGCTGTCAGGCAGCTCGGCCCTGAGCCCGCACACAGGAGCAGAGACAGTAACGCTTTCTTGGATTTTATCTTTCACAGCACTTGACTTTTCCAGTTTAATACCCTAGGGATAGAGTCTTCTTCACATCTGAAGGAAGCACACGTTTGAAATCCCAAGTGTGCACACACTGAATCATTATTTACTGAGTACTGTACTGTGGCTAGCCAGGGGACAAAGAAAGCAAGCAAGAAAAGCGCCCAGTTGGACAGGTACTGCTTCAGCTCACGGTGTCACTGAGGAGATGGACTTGAGCCTACACGTGTGATAATTAGAGAGCAAGGCCAGTCAGGCTTCAGAGTCAGTGCCATCGTCGGCGTCTCAGCAGGTCCCTACACAGCAGGCACCCAGGGGACCGTCTCTGAGTGTTCTGGACATGGGTGGCTATGCACTGCATCTCGTCCTTATCTGTGATGCTGGAGGACTAAGGCCACCTCTTTGGGTATCTGCTTCCCCACGTCTCCCACACTCGTTTTGAGTAATCATCGTGCCGCCACGAGAAAGAAGCAACAGCCCAGCACAGTGCCTGGGCCCTGGAAGGAGACCACGGAGGGAATGATGTCGGTGAAGGGAGAGCCAGTGGGGGAGGCCATGTCACAGGAAGACTTCACTTTGCAGTGTCTGTGGTACCTGGAGGAGCAGTGGGCGGGAACGAGGCCCGGGGGTGCAGCCGTGTCTCAGGGTGCGAGGCGACCGTGAGCCAGCCAGGCAGGTGCTCAGCGCTCCTGAACCTCTCTGGGTCCTCAGCGCGAGGCCTTCCCTCAGCTGCATTGTCCTTGTGCAGGGCCAAGGCGGTGGCTGCACGTCCTCACCACCGCTTTCCTACGAGCCGTGGGAGGCTCGCACACAGCCCGGGAAGAGGCTTATCCACGCCCAGGATTAGAACTTTGGTGCAAAGGACTTTGAGCTCGTGAAGTCCAACCCCCTCCGTGCCCTGGCTGCAGCCCTGAGTGTGGCATCCAGCTTCCTGCCTTCCCTGAGACCCCAGCGGTCGTCCACTCCCATTCCCCAAGGCACATGAGTCCTGTTTTGGGGCCGCGGTCTGTCTGGATGTGTTGCAGCCCTGAACCCCACTGATGACTCCTCATACACGTGCTCTGTGTTAAAAGAGACATCATTGATTTACTCAGAATACGCCTAATGATACCAGACAAGCCTGTGACTAAGTGTTAGGAACAGTCATTCGCACAACAGTAAAACCAGTGTTTCTGGTTTGTACACAGCTCTCCTTTAAAATGGAAGATTCTGGGGCCAGCAGTGTGGCCCGGCACGTGAATCTGCACATATCAAAGTGCCAGTTCAGGCTCGGCTAATCTGCTTCCCACCCAAGTTCCTGCCAATGCAGGTCAAAGACAGGGGATGATGGACCAAGTGCTTGGACCCCCACCTCCCATGCGGAGCTCCTGGCTCCTGACTTCAACCTGGCCCCGACCTGGCTACTGGCTACTGTAGCTATTTGGGGAGTGAAGCAACAGATGGAAGATCTCTCTCTCTCTCTCTCTCTCTCTCTCTGCCTTCCAGAGAAATAGATAAATCTTAAGATGGAAGACTAGACTTCAAGTCTGGATTCTAATAGTGACCCTGCAAATAAATCATACTTGATGTCATGGTACAGTATGGATCAAAGGTCATAAATAAGGCAGTTGGAAGCATTTTGTACCCATAAACCTGTTATCTTGGTGTACACAGGTAGAAGCTGAGGCTTGAAAAAGCAGCGTGAGAAGCACACGTGTCCAGAGCTACGTCTAGGAAACGTTGGTGTTTCTCATGCCCTCTAGAGAAGCTGCTGGACCGAATGGTGGGAGGAGCGAGCCCCTGTGCCTGTGTGAACTCTGATTGTCTAAAAATGTTCTCCACATGCACATGTCCAGTCCCCAAGCCGAGCATCATGGAGGAGGCTGTATCTGTGCCGGATGCTCCCTAGTGGCCAAGTGTCTCACCTGACCCTGACATCAGTGATGTCTGGGAACCTGGTGTCCTCTGGGAGAGGACCAGGAATGGATGCTACGTGCTCACTGAATGTTCCATGGAGGCGGAATCAGGACTTGAATCCAGCCTGGCAGGAGATACCTAGAATGCTACTCCCTAGCAGACACCAACTCTGCACCTGTGCATTAAACAGCACAACCCATAACACCAGGATCTCAGGCTAGAGTGAGTCATTGCACTCACCTCAGTTGCGCAGTGAAGGGGAGGGCCTGGGTCTTGAGTGTCCATTTGGACTTCATTTCAGAACCATCGTTTCCATCCTGGCCAGGCCACTTGCCAGCTTAATGTACGAAAGAAACAACCAAACAAACCCACAACCAACAAACAACCATGCAAATACCAAACAATAAAACAACCAGCCAGCTAGCCATCAAATAACAACCAACCAACCAACAATCCAGATTGCCCAACAACGACAAAACAAACAAGGGAAAGAGAGACAAGGAGGGAGGCTCTGACGGCAGATTAGTCAGGGTTTAATTCTTGCTCATCCCCCAGGGAGCTTGAGCAACTGCTTCCCTGCACTGAGCCTTACTTCCTAACTGGGGAAATGGGTGCACTACGCTTGCTGTAGCTGATTGCACTGTCCAGGAGGGCTGCAGCCCCGCCCACATGCTGCTCTGTAAGCGTGGAGCTCCCCTCCCTCTGTGGAGCAGATCTCAGAGGCAGAGGAGGGAAGGTGCCTTCAGATGCGTGCACACCCAGCCTTTTCCGTGTCCCTGTGGTCACCAAGCAGAGCAGAGCTGAGCTACATTGCTCAGTCCAGACCACATCAAACAAGTGTGAGCAAAAAAAGTTTGTTGCATTTAAAACTCTGTGAGAATCTATGGTATTTGAAGCGAGAATGTGAATGACCGTTGTGAGTGATGGGGCATCATACTTTAGAGTGGCCACCCCAGCATCCTGAGCGACAGGTGCAGTGATCCAGGTACTTCAGGGGCAGGTGCAGAGAGCCAAGGTACCTTAGAGGCAAGTGCAGCGAGCCAGGTGTGCCCTTGCAAATCAGAGCTGGCACATGGGTCATCGGACCTGTGACAATGTTCGTGTTTCTGATGTCCTGCCCAGACAGGAGGGGCCGCAGACGCAGGGTGGACCGAGCAAGGCCACAGCAGCACCAGAGTCTCAGCATTAAGGGACATCAGGTGCTTCTGTGTTCACATTTGAAATGTGGACAGACCTAAGAGCTCCGTGGGTTCAGCTGGAGGAAGACATCACTCAGGAACTTGCCCAACACTCTCCAGTATCCAGAGTTTTTGGGTTTTGCTAATTTACTGACTTTTTTTTAAAAAAAGAGTGCATTATTATAACTGTAACACTCAGCAATTACAACCGAGAAATAAGAAAAAGCAAGGTGGCCCTGCTGGCGTGCCTCTCTGCAGCGTTGAGCTGGGTGCGGCTCAGCAATGCGTTGTAGCATTGCCTTTGCCCGTACCTTCCCATTGCCTGAGTTTGTTTGAACCTGGCCTAATTTCTTTGAGTGTCCCGGGGCCTAGGGGCCTGTGCTAATTTCCATAACTGTCCTACTTACACCTCCCCTCCTTCACAGAAGCATTGTCTGCTTTGAATACTAAGCCAGATATAAACTTTAAAAATTAAAATCATTTTATGGATAATTGGAGTGCAGAGCTTTGCGAATGTTAATACCCTGAAAGTGATGCTCAACCTTTCCCTATGTCTACCACTTTGGTCGGATTAATTTTCCACTATCATTACCACCCCTTTTGATAACCTAGAGAAGTTCAGAATTTAAATCAACTAATTAAATGCAACGCTTAGGGTCTCTGCCGACCAGAGAAAAGCCCGAATCCCAAAGAGCAGTTTAGGATCACAGAAGGCTGTGTCAGGAGGGAGACACCTGCTCACACTCCAGCAGAGCCTCAGGGGAGAGCGGGGGTCTCCATGGTGCAAGAAGAGGCCCCCTGGGTCACAGCAGAGGGTCCGCATGCAGAGTGCTTCAAGGAGTAGAGAAGTACTATTGTCTCTGCTTCTTACCGGGGTGCCCCTTGGAGCTACAGCAAATGTCAGGCTGGCGTTGTGCGGTTGGAGCTGTGTGGGGACCTAGGGTCTGCAATGAGGGAAGACTGCAACTGGAAACCCCGCTGATCTCAGAGCAGGGGACAGGGCAGAGAGGAGGCTGCACCTCCTACAGGTCAGGCCTGAGTGGGCAGGGCAGTCCCACAGACATCCCTGGCCAAACTAAAGGCGGGGACGGCTGCCAACTAACCCTCAGAATAGCGACTGGATTACTAAGCCTGAACTCAGGAAGGCAGGATGATCCTCGGAGGTCTCCAGGTAAGAGCCCAGACTGGGAAGACACGGCCTCACAGACACGGTTGCGTGGTGTGGGGGAGGGACCTGGCTCTTTGACCTCGTTACATCGCTGGTGCTGTGCTGACCACCCCCGTAGCTGGGGCATAGAGTTAGAGGACAAGGTGCTCACAGAGGCTGTGAAGAAAACAGCCAGCCACGTGCCCAGGTTTCCAGGCCTTGCCCACCTCAAATTTCTTTCCAAAGTGCCTTCTCTCCAGCTCTTGGAAGCCAGCTGGGCTTGGCCATCACGCACAGGGACAGCAGGTGCAGGCCACCATCACGCTCCGTCACTGGCCACCATCAAGCCCTTCTCCCTCTTCCTCTGAATTGCAGGCTCCCTGCCCTGTTGGGTGGTTTAGGTGTGGGAGCTGGGTAGAATGAAATGTGATTCTTTAGAATCCTTTTTAATGGAATTCTCCAAGAACCTGCCCATGTGCCGAGTTGTGGCTGCTGACTGAAAGCTCAGGCTACACACGGCACCCGTCTCAAAGGAGCAGCCAGCCACAGCACAGCTGGAAGGAAGCGGTGAGGTTGCCCTTTGCTTCCTGCACTGGAGTCTCCAGAGCAGTCACAGAGTCAGACGGAGGTGAGCAAGGTGGACGAGGGCTCTGGGCTGCAGCCAGTGGGCAGTGAAGCCACTGCCCATCTCTGGCTAGTTGAGGAACTGGAGCCGAAGGCACAGCGTCTGCTTGTCTGTCTTGTTCCTAAAGCACTCCTTTAGGGTCAGGAGCCCTAGAGGCTTCCAGTTAGTTCTTAGGCGTGTCTTGAAAAGAAGGGCCCAGGGGCCGGTGCTGTGGCTCACTTGGTTAATCCTCCACCTGCGGTGCCGGCATCCCATGTGGGCGCCAGGTTCTAGTCGCGGTTGCTCCTCTTCCAGTCCAGCTCTCTGCTGTGGCCCGGGAGGGCAGTGGAGGATGGCTCAAATCCTTGGGCCCTGCACTTGCATGGGAGACTGTCGCTCCTCCACGAAGAGGGGGAGCGACATAATGGTGCGAAAGAGACGAGGAAAAAACACCTGGCTCCTGGCTTCAGATCAGTGCAGAGCCAGCTGCAGTGGCCATTTTGGGAGTGAACCAACAGAAGGAAGACCTTTCTCTCTGTCTCTCTCTCTCACTGTCTGTAATTCTACCTGTCAAATAAATTTAAAAAGAAAGAAAGAAAGAAAGAAAGAAAGAAAGAAAGAAAGAAAGAAAGAAAGAAAGAAAAGAGAGAGAGAGAGAGAGAGAAGGGCCATGTTGCAAGGAAAAAGCTTGCGACAGGAGCATGCAGGAGCATGCAGGAGGGTGCTCTCGGCACCGAGGTGGAAGTCAGTGCAGCTGGGGTTGGAGCGCTGGGCATCCTTACCTGAACAGTGCCCTCCTTTCGGCAGCACCTCCAGGTCCTGCAATCCCACTGAGAGGGCTTTCCACCACCAAGTTTGAAGTGCCAGTCTGCCTGTTCATCCCTGGCTGCTTTACTAGAAGCAGCCTTGCTCTGTGCACCAGAAAAACACCAGGCTCTGTCTTTCGGTAGGTGGTGTAGCCCTCACCTCCTGTGCAGCTGAAGCCAAAATGCTAAACACATAAAATAGGCAGCATCAAAGGCTGGCATTGTGGTGCAGCAGCTCAAGACACCATGAGTGATGCCGGCATCCCACCTGGGTACTAGTAAGAGACCCAGCTGCTCCACTTGAGATCCAGCTCCCTGCGAATGCTCCTGGGAAAGCAGCAGAGGATAGACCCACTACTTGGGCTCCTGCATTCATGTGGGAAATCTGGATGGAGTTCCAGACTCCTGGCTTTTGTCTGGCCCTAACTCAGCTCTTGTGGTCATTTGGGGAGTGAACTAGCAGATAAAAATTCTCTCTTTCTCTCTGCCTCTCTCTAACTCTGCCTTTCAAATAAGAAAAAACATCTTTTAAACAATGAAACAGACACCTTGTGACATGATTGCCATTTTTAGCTCTTGTTTATTCTCCTGTGGATCTTTGGTCTGCTGATTACTAGAGGCAGTGGGAAGGATAGAAGGATTTTGGATACGAAAAGATGCTAATTTGAGATATTCATGGGGAAATAATGTCAGAGGTATATGGGAACTCTTTGTATGACAACCTCATATTTTGTTTCATGAATTTAAAACTAGGGTTGGCATTGTGGTGCAGAGAGCGACGCCTCCACCTGCAATGCCAACATCGCATATGAGCAATGGTTTGTGCCCTAGCTGCCCTGATTTCAATCCAGCTCCCTGCTGATGTGCCTGGAAAGAAACAGAAGGTGGCCCAAGTGCTTGGCCACCTATCACCCATGTGAGAGACCCAGATGAAACTCCTGGCTCCTAGCTTTGGCCTAAACCTTAGCTGCTGTGGCCATTTGGGGAGTGAACCAGCAGATGGAAGATTTCTCTTCCTCTCTGTTTCTCCCTTTCTTTTCATAGTTTTTCCTTTCAGGTAAATAAATATATATCTCTTTTTTTGACAGGCAGAGTGGACAGTGAGAGAGAGAGACACAGAGAAAGGTCTTCCTTTGCCGTTGGTTCACCCTCCAATGGCCGCCGCGGCTGGCGCGCTGCGGCTGGCACATCGCGCTGATCCGAAGACAGGAGCCAGGTGCCTCTCCTGGTCTCCCATGCGGGTGCAGGGCCCAAACACTTGGGCCATCCTCCACTGCCTTCCCGGGCCACAGCAGAGAGCTGGCCTGGAAGAGGGGCAACCGGGACAGAATCTGGCGCCCTGACCGGGACTAGAACCCGGTGTGCTGGCGCTGCAAGGGAGAGGATTAGCCTAGTGAGCCGCGGCGCCGGCTTCAGGTAAATAAATATATCTTTTAAAAATAAAGCTATTCTGATATAAAATGCAAAAAATAATAAACTTAATGTAGCTGGATTTTGAATTCCTTTTTGTAATTACTCAGACATTTACGATTCCATGTGTGGCTAGCTTTCCACTTCTGGTGGTCATCACGGGGTTCCCCCAAAAGCACGGAGGCCAGGGATGGCTGTCGCCTTTGTGGCAGTGGTGCCCTGCACACTTCTTGGCACAATTTTGGCCCTGAACTCTGACCTGTGACAAGAGAATGTGGTGCATCCAGTGGAGCTCCCGTTCTTTCTGCTGCTCTAGGCTGCCTGGCGTGACAGCTTCAAAGGAAGCTGGAGGCTGGGCGCGGGCTCTACAGAGCAGGCTGAGGGCGAGGGGCTCACGTTGACCTGGTCCTCGTGGTGAGAGACCAGAGTGTGACAGACTCAGGGTCTGTAGAGTAGAAGACATCCAGCACGCATCGCCTGTCCTGAACTTTTCTTGGGACGAATTCTGTCTCATGCATTTCCTATTATCAATTGTTCCACCACATTTTGCTTACTGAACATCTAAGAGGAGCTTGCCACTGTGTTGCATGTGCCTACCTGCCTGCAAAATACTCTGACATGATAATAACAGGCCTGCAGTTAGAGAGCACAGCACAACAGAGCGATCACACGACGGAGTCCACGGGCCCAGCCGGAGCGGTGGCATCTGTATTGACTTTGCTCCGTAAGAGCTGTGTGGCTCTGGAACCAGTCCGTCCTTCCTGAAGCTGCAGTTTTCCCATCTGCAAATTAGGAGAAATGCGATTTCCCCAATATTTCCCTAGGCTAAATGAGATTTCCACCTGCGTGTTAAGGTGTGTGGCAGAGAAGATGATAAAACTTGACACAAGGGAAGTTATTTGATCAGTGAAAATACCGTGAATTAGGGGCAGCTTGGCCAAGTGGAAAGAGAACAGATTTTATGATCAAATCCATTTGGCTTCAGCTCCTTATTCTGCCTTTGGACAAGCTTGTTAACCTTTCTAAACTTTAATTTCTCCACTTATAATATTGCAATAATGTCACTTACCTGGCTATGTTAAGAATTAAATTACATAAAGCCTGAAACCTCTGATACAGTCCTAGTTTATGATAGGAATCCAATAAGTAGTGTTTTTCACACATTATTTTTATCTAATTCACAAAGAGCCAAGAGACACCTGGAGTCTGGTTTCCAATTTCTCATTTAGCTAGAATGATACTTTCTGTATCATTGAATCAAAAAAAAAAAAAAAACCACTCATACTGGTTAGTATTAATATTGCATCTCTAAAATTAGGAAACATAAGTAAAACTCCAGGGCATGCACATAAAAGCCCTTTGTGAATTGGTCCACGCAATGGCTGCTAAGGACCTGAGTTACCCTGGGACACAGAAACGTGGTCTGAAGTGCTGACCTCTCTTAGCAATCTGGCCTCTGGTTCTTATTGGGCCTTCAAGCTCCCAGCACCATTGCCAAACTGTTAAACAAGCTAAGGATTTTTCCTTTGGCATAAATGATGTCAATTTAGTGTAGTGACACCAAGTCATTCACAGGAAGACACAAAGCATCACAAATTGTAATGTAATTAATAATAGTACTTCATAGAGAAAAGAACTTTCAAATGATGGTTTCTCTGGAGATAAGAAAGAAAAGATTCATGTTTATAGAACTCAGGTCTTGCCATTCATTAAGTTTTTAAGTGAGAAAGAGAGAGAGAGAGAGAGAGAGAGAGAGAGAGAGAGAGAGAGAGAGAGGGTTTGCCCAACATCACACCCACAGTTAGTGAATTTATGAGGTGGAGCCAAAACCTTGCTCTTCACTGCTTCCAGGCCATCGTCCATCCCTCTGCCCTTCCTCTCGTGTCCCACTGGGTGCAGCTGGAGTCTCTTACACTGCACCTTGCGTTAAGATGGCAGCAATCTGCAGATGGGAATCCACACACCAGCCCATGCCCCTCTGCAGCCCTGTGCAGCTGGAGCCCTGCTAACTACCCTGGCCATCATCAGAGCAAGAACAAGGAAACAGGGAAGCTGTTCCCCCAAGAAGAGGAAGTGTAATTATTTGTGCATTAGCCATGTGCGAGCTCACAGGGGCACTTATAAAAGCAGGCGGGAGAATGCAGGACAGAGGGGAAGAGTGACAGGGTGGTTGTTTCTGGCACAGGTTGTCTGCTGTGAGCATGTCCGATGTCTCCACCACTCTCAGTGTCTGCTCAGGTGTCAGCTGTGCACTCCACTGCCCGTGACTCTGAAGATCCCCAATTTGTATTGGGTGGTCTCAAAATCAGGCATACTTCCAGAGGAAATGGAACAATGTATTTTACCCACATTGTCAGTTTTTTCATTCAATAAATCTCTCTGTGTGCACTGTGGTCACAGCAGAGATAGAACTTGTGCATGAAGAGGTGTGTTGATTTGTCTCTCGTTTCATACATTCATCCAGCAGGTGGTGATAGGACATGCCTTCTACACAGAGCAGTACTGTGAAGCCATTAAGTCATGGGATCTGGTGTTTCTGTCTCAAGACAATCGTACCTGCGGTGACTGAGGGTTAGACCGCAAGAGTGCTGTCTCTGGTCCTGTAATGGCCCAGGGGAGACTTCACTGTGTCCTCTAAGCTAACTCAGCTAGACCCTGGATAAAATAGGCTTCTAATTAGATTGCTTGGCTTGCAGGAAGTATAGAATAATCCCAAGTGTCTCCTTTTCCCTGAGAGGGACAGATTTAGACCCTCACCAGGGAGCAACACTGAGCAGTGAGAAGAGAGTGCACTGAAGGCAAAGGCCTGCACGAGAACTCAGGTGGAGATGGGAATCTTGGGCCAACAGGTGGATGGGGGGTGAACAGGCAGGTAGCTGACGATACATACATAGATGTTAGACACATACATACATACATCATGACAGAGACAGATGACAGCTTGAGCTTGGGATTCTAACGTCACCTCTGAGACTCTGGAAGCAAGCTAAAGTAATCCTAGCTTAGAAGCTACTCCTAGTACCGTTTCTTCGTGAAAGAAGACATTCTCAATCTAAGTCCTGGGGATTTCTGGAGATTCTGCTCAATCAAATAGGAGCTTAAAACTGGAGCTCATCAAACACGCACGGCACCTAGCATCACTGATTGGTAGAGTACCTTCCAGTTGCAGAGTATAGAGATGACAGCTGCTGAAACTGTAAGACACAGAATATAAAATGCTTGTGTATGAGGTATTCGAAGTAATGAAATTACAAAACCAAGCAAATGAAGAGTGATTATCAATGTTAATTAGGGAGGAATTCTACCTCCGGATATTCCCACTGTAAGCAACAATAAAATCTGGGAAATATGTGTGTGCACATGTGTGTACAAAACGTGTATATTGCATATGTGTGTGCGTATTTTTAGGTTTTGGCACAAAGAAGTGCAGTACCATGATTTTTGAGAGTGCAGCAGGGCCCTGCTTTCATCCTGGTTTTGTGACCTGGCCCTGAGAGGAGGAGCCTCAGCAGAGGGGAGAAGCCTGGTGAGTCCAACAGGTGCGGTGTGGGGATAGAATGTGTTGAGCAGAAAACTAGAGAAGAGGAAACTTTTGGGGATGGAGCAGAAGCTTATGTATTTTCCCTATGGGAATGGGGCTGAAGAATGGGCTGTATAGAGCTTGGTCCTTGAAAGAGTTAATAAAATAGCTAAAATCTAAGGAGGAATGAGCAAGAAAAGGGGAGAAAACACCAATCAACAGCGTCAAAAAACCGTATAGAAGACAAAATTAGGGATTCAAAATTTAAAGAATAAAAGGGAATATTTTAGATAAATACACAACACATGCAAACAGATATAAATAAATTTAAAGTGCATAGAGAAAACAAACTCCTTGAAAAGCAAACTTTTTCAAAACCTGCACAAAAAGAAACAGAACACTCCTATGAGAACATTCCTTGTCTACCGCAGTATGTCACTCAACATCAGCACCGTTCTTGCAAAGAAATCTCAGGACACAGACACTGTTTTTGGTAAATTCTTTTAAACAGTTGAGAAAGAAATAAAACTGTGACACCCACACAGAAAACAGAGGATCACATGTGTTTGATGCTTTTTAAGAGAACAGCATAATACCAAACTCAAATTTGTCAAAAGTTTTAAAGCAAAGAAAATTAGAGACCAATAACTTTAATGTAGATAGAGAGGAAAAAAATCAAATAAAACCTAGTAATATAGGAAAAGGATAATGTTTCTTAGTCAAATTAATCATTATAGGAATTTAGATTGATTTAATAGTTGTCAGTCAACTAACATAGATCTACACAAATGAAACAAAAATGTGAACATCTCAGTAGTAGCCCATTAAGTTTTGGCCAAATTCAACATTTATTCATTAATTTAAAAAATAAAATCTTGGGGCTGGTGTTGTGGCTCATCCTGTGAAGGTGCTGTTAAAGCAGTGGCATCCTGCATCAGGACACAGTTCCAACCCTGGATGCTCTGCTTCTAATCCAGCCTCCTCCTGATGCACCTGGGAAGGCAACACATGATGGCCCAAGTACTTGGGTTCCTGCCACACACCAGGGAGCCCTGGGTGGAGTTCCTGGCTCCTGGCTTCAGCTTGGCTCAGCTCTTGCTCTGTGCAGACATTTGGAGAATGAACCAGTGGGGGGAATTACTCCTTATCTCTTTGCCTTTCCCTGTCTCTGTGTCACTCTATCTCTAAAGTAAATAGATGATAGATAGATTGATAGATGATAGATAGATAGATAGATAGATAGATAGATAGATATTTTAAAACTATCTTAGAAAATTGGGGTTAGAAAAGAATGCCTCCACGTGATGAAGGACACTTGCAGAAGTTCGACAGCTAACACTACTTGATGCAGTGTTGGAATGATCCCTTACACCTGGAACAAGGCAAGGATTTTTTTCTCTCCCATAACTTCTTTTTTTAAATAGTGTTTTTATTTATTTGAGAGGTAGAGTTACAGACAGAGAGGGGGAGAGATAGAGAGAAAAGTCTTCCATTAGTCCACTCCCCATGTGGTTGCAATGGCCAGAGCTGAGCTGATCTGAAGCCAGGAGCTAGGACCTTCTTCCGGGTCTCCCACGTGGCACTTCTGCCATCTTCCACTGCTATCCCAAGCCATAGCAGAGTGTTGGGTCAGAGGAAGAGCAGCTGGAACTAGAACCAGCACACATATGGGATGCCAGCACAGCAGGAGGAGGCTTAGCCCACTATGCCACAGTGCCCGCCCCTCTCCCATAACTTCTATCCCGCATAATAGGGAAGGTTCAGGAAAAAAAAAAAACTACAAAAATGCAATATTAGATAGGAATAAATAAATAAAACTTTATGCAGACAAAGTAATTGTTTATATAAAAAAGAAGAAATAAATAAATAAAACTTTATTCAAAGTAATTGTTTATATAAAAACATTTGCAATCAAAAAACCCCATCTAAACAATAACCAAATTTTCAAAGCTCACATTGTATAAGTAAAAAAAAAATCAATTGCATTTCTATACAGCAGCAGCAACCAATTGGAAAATGAAGCTTAAAAATACTGTTTATAATAATAGGGCCAACATAAAACATTTAGCCATACACTTTTAAAGGACATACAAGTTTTCTAAAAAAAAAAGTGACTAGACAATCTACAGAAGTAAATTAAAGACCTGAACAAGTAAATTTTCCATATTTATGAATTAAAAATCTCAACATTTTCAAGAATTTTTTTCTCCAAATTGACACAAAGATTCAACATAGGAAAAAAAATACTGATATCAATGGGAGAAAAAAAGATCAGAAACCAGCTCACATTTACATGTCAATTAATTTTTTAATGAAAGCAACAAGTCAATTAGATTCCAAAAAAAAAAATGTCTTATCCAGAAATGATGCTAGAAGAATTAGACAAAAACGGGAAAATCTGGGTAGACATATATAGAAAAATAATAATGATAAAACCCAAATATATCTAGAAGAAATCATAGAGGAGACAAAGCTTCTAAGATGGTAGAGTAGTGAGGGAGCTTACTGCTCTAGTTTAGGAGAAGATGGTTTTAAAAAGGAGGGGAGAGTGCAGTCTCAGGGAAGAGTTAGGGAGAATATGGCAGAGTAAACTATGCAAATTAGAGGGACACAGTGGACCTACATGGAGGGTATAGACACCCACAACTCAAGACCCCAGCAGTGGAGAGCCTACCCAGAAGCATTGGAGAGTGAGATGAATCAGACCGCAGCAGCCCAAGCCACTAGTGATAAAGCTGCAGGAAGAGCCTAGAGGGAACCCAGGTTGGAGCCCTGTGGGGGATACTGTACCTGCCAAATTAAAGAAAAGAAAATAAAAGGAGGGACACCTTTCTCTCTCTCCAATCACCTTACAACAGCATCCTGTAACAAGCCAATAGAGCAGGCTCCATTTTGGACTTACATAACAGCTGCACCAACTCGTATCTGTGCCCAGCAACCAGCTGAGTAGAGACTCCTAACTCTGGTGGGGAGAACTAACAGGAGTCTAGGTGCTCATGACTGTGGGAGGCTTGTGTACTGAGACTGTGAAAAAACTGAGGCCATATGGGAGGATGCATGGAGTGGCTGGGACTTTGGGCAATCACTGTCCACACACTCAGGGCTTCCTGGTTACCTGGGTTTTTTTTTTTTTTTTTTCCGCTTTTTTCTTTACTATCTGTTGAACTCTTAACATAGAGTTAATCATAGGTGTATGAAGTCAACTGAGGATGGATTCCAGTAAGAAATAAAAGTGGGAATAAGAGAGGGAGGACAAGTTTATAACTGTAAAGCTGTATAGTTCTGCATATATTCCTACGGACTTACTGCTTTTTTTTTTTACAGGCAGAGTTAGACAGTGACAGAGACAGAGAAAAAGGTCTTCTTTCCATTGGTTCACCCCCCAAATGGCCACTACAGCTGGCGCGCTGCGCCAATCTGAAGCCAGGAGCAGGGTGTTTCTTCCTGGTCTCCCATTCAGGTGCAGGGCCCAAGCACTTGGGCCATCCTCTACTGCCTTCCTGGGCCACAGCAGAGAGCTGGACTGGAAGAGGGGCAACCGGGACAGAATCTGGAGCCCCGACCAGGACTAGAACCTGGGGTGCCAGCGCCGCAGGCGGAGGATTATCCTAGTGAGCCGCAGCAGTGGCCCAAATTTACTTCTAAGAGTACAGTTTAAAAATTTGTTGTGGGACCCCAAATCCCATTAAACTGTGTGGTAAAAATGCCATCTTAAGTGTTAAAGCGATCATATTAAGTGTTAAAGTGATCATATAAATAGGATCAAGTATCTGGTAATAATAATAGATACAATTAAAAAGGAGAGAATGTTCCATCATGGGAATCAGTCCACACAGCAGATTCATAGAATGACATTCACTTTAAGTAACACTCTGACCTCAGAATCAGCTCCTAAGGAAGCCCCTGGTTTGGTTTAAAAGCCTGTGAGAGCATTTCTGGTATGGAAAGCCAAGACACTGTAGCAAAAACTGTTCTACATGAAGGATCTCCATTTCTGGCATTTATTCAATATCATCTTCACTATCTAGTATTCAGTGTTGTATTCTTTGGCAGTATAATGTTTTCTTCCTTATTCTTGTTTCTTAAAGTGGTGCATTTGTTATTTGGCATTTGTGGAGATACTCATTGGTTTTTTGCACTGTGACACTTTTATTATTGTACTTTTCTTCTGTAGATAAGTGGAGTGTCTGCTTTCAGTGAATATCTAGAGGCATGTGGTGGGTGTGGCCAGGGAGCTCTGTTCAGATTTTTGGGTTGAATGGTGTGTCTAAGATGACACATCCAGGTTTGGAACAGTACACTTCCTCTATTTTTTTTTCAGAAAAGAGGTTTATTCTGCTCAGCTGAGCTCCTCTCCTCAACAGAGAGAAGTGGCCATCAAAGAAGGATGTACTTTTCTCTAAAGGGAGGAGAGAACTTTCACTTTGTTTATGACCTTGTATAATTACTGACAGAGTTTGTGGATTCAAAAGGCTTCCATAGTATAGGTAGCTCTTGTCAATCACCTTGGGTGGTCATTGATATCATAGATAAGAGTGTCAATTGTTAAATTAACAACAGGAGTCACTGTGCACTAACTCCTCATGCAGGACCTCTGTCCTCAATGAGTTGTATAATGAGAGTTAGTTGTAAAACTAGTTCTTAAACAGTTTTTTTTGTGTGTGTGCATGTGTGTGAAAATTGTTTTAAAATATTAGTATAGAGTTGGTCTTCTGTATACAAAGTTAATTGAAAATGAATCTTAATGGAGAATGGGACTAAGAAGTTGAGAGGGAGGAGGGGGAGTAAGGGTGAGGGTGTGGGTGGGAGGGTGGGTATGGTGGGAAGAATAACTATATTCCTAATGTTGTCCTTATGAAATTTGTATTCCTTAAAATATAAAAAAGGAGAAATGATAGAATAATTGATTCTCAAACTTGAGTAGATAATGATTTCTGCATTCATTTTATCAAAACTTTGATAAACTGGTCTTCATCAAAATTTTAAAATCTTTCTCATCAAGAGAACTCTTAGGAAATGAAAAAGGAAAACCAATACTGAAAGAAATTGTTTACAATACAAATATGTGACAGAGTACTCCTATTCAGGATGTTCATATCTATAGAACTCCTACAAATAATAAAAGGAAAAACAACCCAATTTTAAAATAGACCAAGGACTTGGACACAATCTTCACATAAAATATATAAATAAGAGCAGGTATTTAGCTTGGGGCTTAAAAAACCCCATCTCCTATCAGAGTGCCTGTGTGAGCCCCAGCTATGCTTCCAGTTCCAGCTCCCCTTTAAGGCACATCCTGGGAGGCTGCAGTGATGACCAAGTACTTGGGTCCCTGCTACTGCATGGGAAACCCAGATTGAGTTCCTGGCTGTCAGTCTCATCCTGGCCCAGCCCCAGCTACTGTGGGCATTTAGGGAGTGAACCATCCAATGGGAGCTCTCTTTATCTGTGTGTGCGCATGTGTGTGTGTATCTGCCTCTCAAATATATAGATAAATTTTGTAAACAAAGAAAATGTACTAATAGTAAGTAAGCTCATGCAAAGACACTCATCATTAAAACATTAATATATTTTCATTTTAAATGCTCTAAATGGGAAAAAAAAGTGTTAACAACACCGTTTTGAAAATATTTACACTTCTACAGATACCAGTATATTATTCTTCATGTTTTAACACAGAAATTTCCCTTCTAAGTATTTAGTCAAGAGATATTAATCTCTATCCACAAAAGAACAACTAGTATGAAACTGTTCTTTTTTCTTAATAGCCCTGTCGCTCCCCGTCTTCGTGGAGGAACGACACTAAGCCCTGCCTAGGCTTCATATCCGAGTCACGGCACCACTATGTCGCTCCCCCTCTTCGTGGAGGAACGACACAGGACCCTGCGCTGTTCTTTCGTCTGCTCGGCCCTCCCCGGGTTTGCTGCTGGTTCTTCCCGGGTTGGCTACTATCCCTTCCACCTCCGTGGAAGGGCAGTTCCCCCTGGCCACATTCCCCACTTCCGCAGGGGAGCGGCACACCGCCGGCCGGCTTTCTCGGGGGCTGCACAGGCGTTCCTTCAGCTAGATGTTCCCCCCTAGATGTTCCTGGTGCATGCCGTCTCTCTCCTCCTTTATAGTCCTCCTCCGCCAATCCCAACTCGGCTGCCCACACGCCGAGTACGCTGCTCTCCAATCAGGAGCAAGTCCTACAGTTAATTGGTTGAACTGGAGGCAGCTGTGCGGAAGCTGTTTACTTCTCTCCCAGCGCCATATTGTGGGAGAGCAGATGCATAGAATAAGTCTTAATTCCAGTAACTCAGTCCAGTCCGGGCTGCTCCCCACATAGCCCCAAATAAGAAAAAAAAAACAACCACTGAAGACAGAAAATATAAATTGGGTTGTGGGGAGCAACTCGGACTATACTGTTACTGGAATTAAGACTTATTCTATACATCTGCTCTCCCACAATATGGCGCTGGGAGAGGAGCAAACAGCTTCTACCCAGCTGCCTCTCACCAACTTGACAAGCTGCAGGAGCTGCTCCTGATTGGAGGAGAGCGGCGCGCTCAGCGTGTGGGTAGCAGAGCACGGATTGGTGGAGAGGACTATATAGGAGGAGAGAGACGGCATGGTGGTGTGGGTTGGTTGGAGAGTGCGTTGGAGAGTTCGCGGGGAAGTTCGTTGCTTCGTTCTTTCTCATTTCTCTCTACTCATTCTTGCTTTGGGAGTTCGCTGTTTACTTATTCTTACTTTACCATAGAAAGGACTTGTAAAAAAGGGGAACATCAAGCGTCCGGTCCGGTGCGGCTCCTCCGCGTGCGGAGGAGCAGCAAATGGTGCCGTGACTCGGATATGAAGCCTAGGCAGGGTTTAGTGTCGTTCCTCCATGAAGAGGGGGAGCGACATTGGGTTTTTACAGGAGAAATTTGAAATTGAGGGAAAGGGGCATTTTCTGGATGATGGGAATGTTTTCTATCTTATTTAAGTAGCATACAATGGTCAGATTTTATTGAGCTAAGTGTAATGTGATGCATATGTATTTATTATATGCACTAATAAAAAATTATGGGCGTGGTAGATACATTTTCAAAAACATTTTCCCTGAATGCAGCAGAGAGAAGCAAGTGATAGGGAAAAAAAAAAGGTTAAAAGACAGAGATTAAAGAGGTCAAACCAACATTTCCTTGGAATTTCCCAAGAACAGTTAGAAGGAATAAAATAATGCATTGGGAAGAATGCCTGAGAATTTAGCAAAACTGCTCAGACCTGAGTGCTAACTCCAGAGAATACCACATACTCCAAAGACAACTGTGCCTGCACATGTCTGTGCCAAATTCCAAGGCAGCCAGCTCAGAGACAAGACCCCCAACAAGTGCAGAGGACCACCTAATGCATGACCATCAGAAAAAAAAGTCAGAATACAGTGAGTAACTGTTCTTCCAGCCTGAGGAAGATGCACATCTAAAAGTGTGTGCTTAGGGGCGACTTCCAGTACAGAAGCTAAGACCCAGACAGGGAAGACCTCACCCCTTATCACAACGCCTGAGCTTGAGTCCTGGCTCCATTCTCCATCCCAGCTTCTGCGTAATGAACAGTCTGGGAGACAACAGGTTACAGCTCAGGTGGTTAAGTCCTGTACCCCTACATGGGAGACCCTGGTGGTGTTCTAGGTTCCTTGCTTGACCTGGCCTTGTAGTGCCTGTACTTGCAGACATTTGGAGCATAAACCAGCATATGGAAGGTCTTTCTGTTTGCCTTTCTGCCTATTAAATTAATAACTATAAATACATATCCTTTAATTAGAACTGGTTTGCCATAAAAATATAAAATTTAAAAAGTGTGTTCTTAAAAATATTATATTTTAACAAAATGAAGAAACACAGAATTGTTATCAATGATCCTGCTTAAAAAGTTATCCTAGTGCTTTGCAAAGTTTAACTTACATGAAAGACACTCAGAGATCAAGCTAGGATGCCTAATACAAGTCTCCATGAGTAAAAGGCTCTCTGCCTGGTTTAATGATTTGGTGACATATTGCAATAATTAGTCATTTTTGAACATGGAGTCCTACAACTTCACTTTGTGCTGGGTTCCATAAATGTGTGGCCAGGGTTGACTCAGAAACTATTAATGCTGGCATGGGCACAAGGGGCACCCAGTTAGGGTGGGCATTGCAGCATTAAGGATTAAGCTGCCATGTAGGACCCTCATTGTGTGAGGAGTCAGATGGGCTATTAGACAGCCAGTGGAAACTGGGGTGCATTTCCTTAGGAATCTCCCAATTTCACCATGGGAGTAGCAAGGGAGTGGTGATTCCATCCTCCTGAGATCACAGTTTATTATGAAAACAAGTTACCCATCCACCCTTCTGGAAGGCTTTTTTTGTTTTATCGTGAGCAAACCAGACAGGATAAAGCATTAGAAATCAGGCCTTTTGATGGGTTTTTGTCCCCACCTTGTAACTGAATGTCAACCTGATTGTCAAGGTTTTTTTTTTTTTTTTTCTGAAAATTGTGCTTAAAAATCTCACTGCCGCCAACAACTTCGACCACTTATTTGGTTTTTGCTTCTCTTTGGAGCCCCCATTCATGCCACTGTGTTGGAGTTCTCTGACTCTAGTAAATCTTGCATTTAAACCTTTAATTATTGCTCTTCTCTTTGCCTTGTCCTCTTGGAAATTCTTCCTCCATGTGAAACAAAGAACCAAGGCAATAATATCTTCTGTGCTGCCATTTCACCCGTAACATTTTGGTGCTGTGACCGGGAGAGCAACTCCAACATAACACAGATCCCACTTGAGTTCAGCTCCAGCCAGCATCAGGTCTTCCCACCAGACCTGTGAACATGTGGACAGCTCTCACTTTTTATAGGATAGCCTCACTCTCCTCCATAGTAATTCACACTTTCTCAAAAATACTGGGTCCCCGTCATTCAGTTAAAAATGGTTAATGTGGCTGCTACTCTCAACACTCAGGGGCAAGGCTTGCTGATCAAGGCCAGGTCAATCCCCAGGAGCTGAGACTCTATCCTAACCCCTTTTTTCTCTGGTGTGAATCGGCCCTTCTTGTGGGACTGGGAGAAGGCCTGAGACAACTGATGGATTCTGGCTGGGGCCACACTCCAGTGTTCCCGGAATGTCTCGTGGCCAGGCACCAGACTCTGACAGCCGCAATGGTGTTGGGCTGTGAAACACCTCCCCTCCACTTGTGTGGCTTGGTTCCTTCACTGGGCTACACCCCAGTGCTTATGGAAGGTCTCTTTGCGGGGACCAGACCGCGACAGCTGAAATAGTGTTGGGCCAGGAAACCCACTTGCCTTCAGGGAGCAAGTACCCTGCCCCTTGGAGTCCTCACAAGCTGTAAAGCTGGAGGCTCTACTCTTCAAACTTCCCATCTCAGCTCTGGGAATGTTGGCTGGTCCACCTGAGCTTCCTTTCATGGGAATCAGTCCAACACGCAGGACTGGGAGCAGTGGCCAGGGATACTCTCTGGCATTTTTCAAGGATTCCCTGAATGGACACCAGACCCCAACTGCCCATTAGGGTGTTGGCTGAAAACTGCGGTCTGTTCTTCCTTCCTTGGAGATAAATTTGTCGGTGAGACTGGGTGCAGCTTGAAGCGAGGCTGTGGGCTCTGGGCTCCATGCCTCTGTGAGATTTTCCTTTACCCCAAATGGCAACAAGATCTCCACCTCTCTCTGCTCCTCTAAATGCTTTCTGTGCCTTACCGGGTCTCAAACTCAATTTCCTGGTTCCATTAGTGGGTATTTCCTGGATATTTTGTTCATTAGTTCTGGGTTAAAGTTTAATTATATCTTTTGCAGACAGGCAGTTTTTGGCTCTAGACTCCCATTAAATCCCCACAAGGCCTGCACTTATGTAGACAGGTCTCGGCATGTCTCTGGTATCCCCCATCTTCCTTCTCAAGTTGCCGCTTTTGGGTCACTTCTCTCTGGTCCTTCCTATGTAGTACCTACCTCAGAGCAGGTTTACTGGGAACAATTTTATTTCCCCACTCTGCTTCTTTGTGACTCACCTGCCGAGTCACCAACCTGGGTAGTGACCAGGACTGGCACGCTTTCACCATACCCTGGCTTAACAATACCTTTGCTAAGGCTCTCGCCATGAAGGCTCGTTGTCAAAATCAGGCCTATTAGATAAGACTCAAGGTTAAGAGGTGTAGAATGACTATGTTTCCTTATGCATAAGAACAAAGTGACAGTGTATATTTGACCAGGCAGAGGCCCAATCTAGCACACCACCAGTAAGGGACCTGATCACTCGCTGCGTGTGCTATTCTGACAAACACATACCCTAAGCTACAGGCATGGAAGGCTGAGAGAGAACGGGTGATCTCTGCTAATCCCACCCTCACCTTCCTCCCTTCCCTGTGGGCTTCAGTGCATGTCTGGACACCACAGGCAGCAAGAGAGTCTTTAGAGACATCGCGAAGTCAGGAAAGATAAGACCTGAAGTGTGCTTCCATTTTTATGCTCTCATTACAGCCAGGAGGCAAACCATCTCTTTTACTTCTTTGACCCCTGAGCCTTGTCATTTTTCTGCACCACCGCCTGGCCTTTTTGCAAGCTTGAGGATGGAGAAGTTAACCTAAGTGAGTTGTGAGAAGTGCTAACCCCTCTACTGTGAATGCCCATTTCAGAACTCTGTCTCCTAACTGGCCTCTTAACTCTGTTTCCCTGTGTGAGCTCCCATATGCATTAAATTGTTTTCCAGACTGTCTCAGGGTCCCTGGGTCTACTCTTTAGTGAGTTACCAGGGTCCCTCTCTTATCACATTTGACTACTGTAGAGGCTTTTAATCCTGGTGGAGGAGAGTTTTATCAGGTGATCATTGCCTCCATTGTTTTGCCTGGGGGTTTCTAGGTAATAATCTAGTCCAAATAACCTCAGATGCTATTGAATGTGCATGGATGAATTCAGATGGTGAAGTCTTGGACTTGAGACAACTCTTGACCTGACTCCTCATCCCTGAGGTTGGTTCGACTGGTAGCCACATGATTAGACACTTCCAGTCTGGCTTTTGGTTTTGGGACATAAGGTTGTTGTCTCTTTGCAGGGCCCCCAGTTTTTCTCTCTACCCTGCCTCTCCATGGGCTGTTAAAGAAGCCTCCTTGTAGGTCACTGTCCTTTATTCTATCACCTATCAGAATCTCTGTAGGACTCTTCAGAGGGGTGCCCATGTGCTCTGATGGATGGCCTCTCCCATTAAATCTAACATAATGGTGAACAATCTCTAGTGGAAAACTAGACTCAAATTCAATTAGAATCTAAAAAGATGTCTTTGGTGGATAACAATCTCACTTGGACAGTGCATTTAAAGGAATTTCTCTCTTGAATCTAGGAAGATCACTGCCTTTGAAAATTATTGCTTTGTAACTTGCCAAACTTGTTTTACAACTTGTTTTAACAGGTTTCCGGTGAAATAGCAATGGGTAATCAATGCTTGTTATAGCCCCCCTAAGGTGAATTTTACAATCTCTGGTTTAATGTCACTGATTATAGCTGGAGTCTTATAAAAAGGGTAGAATCCTACATAATGTAATTTTGACCTTAATTCAGATAGAGGTATGATGTAACTTGAGCATCTTCAGTCTTCCAGGTATAATTGCTAAATGTAAATTGGGTAAATACAAATGAAATAAATGTGTCTAAGTGTAAACTTTGGTACTCTTAGCACCTTTATAGTCTATGGAAAAACTGGATTTGCTAACATATTTTCATAAATTGTCCATATGAAAATAGTTCAACACTACTTAAAAGTAACTAAGGTTGAAATTTGATGTGTTACCTTATTTAGAAAATGTTGTCTTAAATCAGAGATTTTTGCACAGAACTAGATTCTGATCCTCTTTTAAAGCAATGAGGTTTTTGTAAGCATTTATGTCAGTAAATATTTTGAAATAATGTTTAAAAATCTATTTAAAACCTGCAGCATCTCCTCTTAATAGTTTTTGTTTAATTGGTGACTCTGTCAGTTTTCTAGCCAGCTCCAGTAAGCTGTTTTCTCTTGCCTAGTTGTGACTCTGTTAAAATTGTTCAGTTAGAAACATACCAGGGAACTCCAATTTAATCCCATCAAGGTGGCATGTACCAATGGCATCTCACCAGTCCAAGTGATCAATTTCAGTTCACAACTGATCATAATGAAAGGACTAAGAGTCAAAGGGAGCACATAAACAAGTCTAGTACCTGCTAACACTAACTGATAGAATAAATAAAGGGGAGAGTGATCCAACATGGGAAGCAAGATACTCAGCAGACTCATAGAATGGTGGATGTCCTAAACAGCACTCTGTCCTCAGAATCAGCCCTAAAGGCATTCGGATCTGGCTGAAAAGCCCATGAGAGTATTTCAGGCATGGAAAGCCAAGACACTCTGGCAAAAAAAAAAAAAAAAAAAAAAAAAAAAAAACTAAATGAAAGATCTCTATGAGTGAGATCCCAGTGGAAAGAACAGGTCTTCAAAGAAGGAGGTACCTTTCTCTGAAGGGAGGAGAGAACCTCCACTTTGAATATGACCTTGTCTAAACAAGATAAGAATCGGAGAACTCAGAGGGCTTCCATAGCCTTGGAAACTCGTGACTGGAGCATAGGGAGATTACTGATGCCATAGACAGGAGTGTCAATTGGTAAAGTCAACAACAGGAGTCACTGTGCACTTACTCCTCATGTAGGATCTCTGTCCTTAATGTGCTGTACATTGAGACTTAATGCTATAATGAGTACTCAAACAGTATATTTCGCTTTGTGTTTCTATGGGGGTGCAAACTGTTGAAATCTTTACTTAATGTATACTAAACTGATCTTCTGTAAAAAAAAAAAAAAAAAGAAGAAGAAGAAATTATCAATTCCCAACTTGACTCTCACTGGGATTAAACATGACAATAGGTCTGATCTGATTTCATCATCATTTAAAAAATCATCTATTATTTTTCACTTTATGTTTGTGTGGGAGCAAACTGTTGAAATCTTTACTTAATGTACGCTAAACTGATCTTCTGTATATAAAGAGAATTGAAAATGAATCCTCATGTGAATGGAAGGGGAGAGAGAGTGGGAAAGGGGAGGGTTGCGGGTGGGAGAGACGATATGGGGGGGAAGCCATTGTAATCCATAAGCTGTACTTTGGAAATTTATATTCATTAAATAAAAGTTAAAAAAATTGTTCCATGTTATGCAATGATTCCATGTGCTAACTCTTATATTTAAGATTTTATTTCTGATTTTGGGGATGACAAAGAGACACAGATTTTGTGTATTGTTGAAGTAATCTATTGTGCCCTCTTGATGTCTCTGCTACATTCTGATTGTTTCAAACAGCAGAAGTTTTTTTTTTTTTTTTTTAATTAAGAGTTATGGTTTGTTTAAATATGTGCTTATTCTAAAACATCTGAGTAATCACTTTGTAACAATGATCAGATCTGGTCTATATTGTGTGATGATGTTAAGGAATCCTATTTCTACCAGATATTTTAAGCCTTCTTGGCACCTTTGACAGGCATTCAGAAAATCAAAGTTCCAAATTCTTTGGTCTTTGATATCTCCAGTTGGGCCTCTGGAAATCTCAAAGGATATTTGTCTCATCTTACAGAGACACCAGTTAATAAGACTATTTGGATTATATTAAAAGTAATGTCAAGATGTGATGTAGTGCTAAATTTTAAGATATGATAATGTAAAATGCTACTGATACAATTATCCAAAGGTTAAAAATTCTAATGATCTTGTATTACCAGACATGACGATTATCTTAATAAGAAAGGCCCAGAGCCTAAAAGGGACATTGTATAAAATCCTACAGGTTTTTTCTAAAATACTGTGTGGAGTAAGCAAATGCCTCTTCTTGTTGGTTGATGAGTTTATACTTTTAAAACATAGCTATTTAAAGTCTTTTGTCATCAACAGTTTTGTACATCAGATTTACTGCTCATGGAAGTTAAAACATTGTTGGTTCTGTATTTGAATGTGTCCTCTTATGTTTCAGAGGGCTTATTTGTCCCTGACTTCCATTGTATCCAATACCTTGGGACAGTTTTTGTAAGCAGATAAAGCCAATAAAGGACTACAGTTTCCAACTTAGAAAAAGTATAATTAATTCAGATTACTAACAGCAGGAAGTAATTATATTCAATTAGTGGTAATTTTTTAAAAAAACAGCTAGAGATTTTAAGAAGCTATTACTGAAAGTGTTATTGTTCTATCTTGTATATTATCATATTATCATATACATGCATATGTATTCTGTGTCTATAGGAGAAAATTGATTAAGAGATCTGTTTTAATTGACTTATAGATAAAAAGCTGCTCATAAATTTCAACTGCCAAATTAATCAAAGATACTTTTTTTCTTTTGGTTCATGTGACCTAAATTTCTCTACTAGATGTTTTAAATCAGTTGGTAGAAAGAAACTAAAAATGTTTAAGTCATTGACATGTTTGTGCTTGGGTTTGCTGGTCAATCAAGTTACACTTGTGTTAAATACTTAAGCTATTTTCAAATACATGTACTCTTGTCTTGAAATGTATAGAAGCCATTGGACCTTCTGGTAACTGTTTTCATAACTTGTTATTTAACAGTTAAAATTGCTTGCTAAGTTTTCATTTGTTATCAAGTTACTGACAGTAAGTGATCAAGGAAGCCTGATTTGTTCCCTCCTTTCTCTATTCTCTTCATATGGGAAACCGATTCTATTCTGAAGGACTCTCCAGGATTTACAGCTTGATCTTTAGATCATATAAGAGGGATGGCTAATGTTTTTCTGTAATAATACGATAGCAAAAATGAGAGCTTAAATTATGATTTCACATCTGGATTTACCTTGCCAGGGGCACCGTAAACAGGCAAAACTTCCCTTTCAGACCAAACAAGGGAGAGAAAGTTTTACTAATGACTTAAAATTGTATAGATAATTTGGTTATCATGTATGATGTTAAAGTGAGAGCATATCTTTCCTCATGGACATTGTCTACCTCACAGGAAAACCAGAACATGCCTGTAACCATAGATTTCTAGTTTAGGTCACCAAAGATTGAGATGGAACCGGGCACCCCCTTGACTGCATCCTCATAAAGGTTTTCTCTGGTCTGCTTTGGCAGAAACCAGGAGGTAGAGGAAGCTGGGCAGCAGAGGCAATGTAAAGGTAGGTGGCAGCCCAGTTAACGGCTGCTTTACACAGTGATCTGTCATCAAGGAGACCCGACAGGCTGGTCCACTGCAGTGGTTTTCTATTTTTTTTCTATTTTTTTTTTTTTTTTTTTTGGACAGGTAGAGTTAGACAGTGAGAGAGAGAGAGAAAGAGAAAAAGGTCTGCCTTCCATCGGTTCACCCCCAAAATGGCCACTATGGCTGGCGCACTGCGCCAATCTGAAGCCAGGAGCCAGGTGTTTCCTCCTGGTCTCCCATGGGGTGCAGGGCCCAAGCACTTGGGCCATCCTCCACTGCCTTCCTGGGCCTCAGCAGAGAGCTGGATTGGAAGAGGAGCAACCGGGACAGAATCTGGAGCCCCGGCTGGGACTAGAACCTGGGGTGCCGGCGCTGCAGGTGGAGGATCAGCCTAGTGAGCCGCGGCGCCAGCCTGCAGTGGTTTTTAATGTGGAAAGCCAGGCATTGCTGCACCAGAAGCTACGAGTTGGTTCACTGGAAGCAGAACTGTCCTGGAGTCAAAGGACTCCCAGGTCAGAGCCGCAGACCTTGTTGACTCTAAGCCAAAAAGCCCTTTACTCATTGCAGTTTCCAAAAGCAACCACTGCTGTTGAGGGGGTGGCCAGCAGGGTCAGTAACATTGCAGGCAGCACTGTAAATCTCCTGTTAGAGATTCCACCTGCCTTCTCCCGGCCAGCTCTCCTCCCAGGCCAGCCAGGGAATGGGAGTCAACAGGGTGCCTTCCCTAAGGAGGTCCACACCTCCCTTATGATGTCTCTCCCAGTACCCCTCGTGAAGGGATAGGTGTGGACTTCATACATATATCTGGCCAGGCCTTGGCCCACCTGATTGCTATCAGGTCCCTCCTATCAGTTTCTATTTGACTCTTAATGGGAAAACTTGCTCGTGGCTTAGACAGCACCTTTCTTAGGTCTCTAATAGTGACTCTGTCCTTTGTTTTAAACCCTGTGAGTTCAATCTGCTTGCTAGATTTGTTTTCTCCAGACTTGAAACAGTGAAATTCTAGATGGCCGTGCACATGAAACCTCAGATGGAGGCAGTTTCTGCAAGCTGGCACTGCACCCCCCTCAAGAAGCCACCTCCCATGGGAACCCTGTTCCCATGAATGTCCCTTTTCAGCATGAAGCAGCCAGAATGATTATCACCCAGGTCCCCTAAAAGAATTTAGGATCCATCTTCTTGGGGGAGGGGGAGTGTGAGCAGTCAGATGGGCTATTAGGCAGCCAGTGGAAACGGGGGTGCATTTCCTTAGGAATCTCCCAGTTTCACCATGGGAGTAGCAAGGGAGTGGTGATTCCATCCTCCTCAGATCACAGTTTATTGGGAAAACAAGTTACCCATCCACCCTTCTGGAAGGCTTTTTTTGTTTTATCATGAGCAAACCAGACAGGATAAAGGATTAGAAATCAGGTTGTTTTTTTTGTTTGTTTGTTTGTTTGTTTGTTTGTTTTTTTTGACAGGCAGAGTGGACAGTGAGAGAGAGAGACAGAGAGAGAAAGGTCTTCCTTTGCCGTTGGTTCACCCTCCAATGGCCGCCGCTGCAGCCGGCGCACCGCGCTGATCCGATGGCAGGAGCCAGGATCCAGGTGCTTTTTCCTGGTCTCCCATGGGGTGCAGGGCCCAAGCACCTGGGCCATCCTCCACTGCACTCCCTGGCCATAGCAGAGAGCTGGCCTGGAAGAGGGGCAACCGGGACAGAATCCGGCGCCCCGACCGGGACTAGAACCCGGTGTGCTGGCGCCGCAAGGTGGAGGATTAGCCTATTGAGCCAAGGCGCCGGCCCAGAAATCAGGTCTTTTGATGGGTTTTGCCCCTGCCTTGTACCTGAATGACAATCTGATTGGCAAGTTTATTTTATTTTATTTTTCAAAATTGTGCTTAAAATCCCACTGCCACCAACCACTCTGGGTTTTGCTTCTCCTGGAGCCCCCTTCATGCCACTATGGCTGGAGGCCTCTGACTCTAATAAATCTTGGTTTTAGACCTTTGAATCTTGCTTTTCCCTTTGCCTTATCTGCTTGGAAATTCTTTTTTCACGTGAGACAAAGAACTGAGGCAGCCGTTCCATACCTGAGTGCTGGTTCAAGTCCCGGCTCCTCTGCTTATGATTCCGTTCCTTGCTAATGCACCTGGGAAAGCAGCAGGCAATGCCTCAGGTACTGGAGTTCCTGCCTCTCATGTGGCAGACACAGGTAGAGTTCCTGGCTTCAGCCTGGCCCACTTCTGGCTACTGTGGCCAACTGGGGAGTGAACCAGAGGATAGAAGGTCATTTTCTGTGTGTCTATTTTTATCTCTCTGGCACTTTGCCTTTTAAATAAATAAATCTTGAAAAAAATAGCATTCATCTGTGTCTCATTGATCAGGTGAGGAGAAAGAGGCATTCGCCTAAAGGCTTGCCAAGCCCATGCGCATGCTGTGTCATCTCCACAAGCATTCCGGCAAATGGGATTTCTCACACCCACACCCGTGACAAGGAGACCAGCCCCAGAATGGTCAATGAGACTCATGCCATTCACAATGTCTGGTCAGGGTGAGGTCACTGGCCTGATCCCTCTGTTCTGGGCACTGAGTAGCTCTGCTTCTCCCTGCCCAAGCTGAGACACTGCACTGGCCAAGAGTCAGACTTGAGCTTTGCCATAGATGAAGAGAGGCAGCGCAGAGATGCTTGTTCTATACAGGGACTGCTGCAGGCATGCTGGCTCCTGGGTATCCACTGGTTCATGTCCAGCGGGCCCTCCAGCACCCACCTCACGCACCGCCTGCACCTCACAGATTTATTCAGCATCATTAGAAAGGAAGCCCACTGTTCTGCTGGCGGGGGAAGAAGCTTGTCTGCATTGGCGGTGTCTCTGACCCAAGTATGAATGTTCTTGTTCATGGAAAGTGTGGGGAGCAACCCGGACTTAGACTAAGTTACTGGAATTAAGACTTATTCTATGCATCTGCTCCCCCACAATATGGCGCTGGGAGAGGAGAAAAACAGCTTCTACACAGCTGCCTCCAGTTCAACCAATAAACTGTAGGACTTGCTCCTGATTGGAGGAGAGCAGCGTACTCGGCGTGTGGGTAGCAGAGTTGGGATTGGCGGAGGAGGACTATAAAGGAGGAGAGAGACGGCATGCACCAGGAACATCTAAGGGGAACATCTGAGGGAACACCTGTGCAGCCCCCGAGAGAGCCGGCCGGCGGTGTGCTGCTCCCCTGCGGAAGTGGGGAAAGTGGCCAGGGGGAACCGCCCTTCCACGGAGGTGGAAGGGACAGTAGCCAACCCGGGAAGAACCAGCAGCAAACCCGGGGAGGGCCGAGCAGACGAAAGAACAGTGCAGGGTCCTGTGTCGTTCCTCCACGAAGAGGGGGAGTGACAGAAAGGTGTTTAGTTCTCCTGGCTGCCCTGCCAGAAGGAAGGGTGATGCTGATCTCAGAGCAGGGTCTAGTTTCCCGAGGTCAGGGACTGGCACCTTGGGCTGAAGTGATCTTATATCCCCTGGGCCAGAGGTGTCTTTGCACTGTGTTAATGGGGGCAGTTTCCATGGTGCCATTGGCCAGCATGACCTCCTAATATGGTGTATCCACGTTGAGGCTGAATAATGCAACTGACACCATGGGCGTGTAGAGGTTGCAGGCCCTGAGATGTCTGCAAGCCCCAAGACCACACTTGGAATGGGGTGGGGGGATGAGAGGAAGAGGAGGCAGGAGATCCTGGAAGTCTTCATCACCGGCAGTTTTGACTTGAGGTGGTCTTGAACAGTGATGGGATAGGCCTACCTGGCCAGTTCAGAACCCTCTTGTGGGGCCTCCAGAGTCAGGCTTCCTGCCAACAGAAACCCACAAGGAGATCATCATAAGAGAGTGAGGTTTCTTGCACCTTCAGGGCTAAATGGAGTTCAGATTCCCTGCCACACACCCCTTCCCCAGTGACTTTGTCTACAGCTTCATTTCCTATGGTGTGCTTAGGGAAACCTTGACCACAAGAGTGATGATCAGCGGTACAGGGGCAGAGTAGGTGCTGCAGGGCAGAGGTCTCCAGAGAAACTCCCACCCTGAGGGGCAGATGCTTGTGCAGGGTCAGAGCATTCTGGGACAAGACAGGGAGGAGGAAGCCTGCGTGGCGCTGGGACTGTCTGGATCGTCCTCAGCTGACACACACAATGACCATCCAAGGAAGGCTTATTTGGGTCTGCAGATCGTGCCCCTAGCATTTCAAGTTAAAATTTACATAGCTAAACGTGAGTGCATCAGTTTTACAATTGGAGTAATCGAGATATTGCTTCGCAGAAATGACCTCTCAGTTTCCAATATGTTGGATTGTGAATCTGCTCTTGCAGTTGGGCTTACTATTGCTCATGCTGTGGAGGCTGTGAAATGGCAGTGACTGAAGTGCAATCCTTACATGGCTGCAAATGGAGGAAAAATAATTTACTTACGAAATTCATGCTTAAATGAGATAAAGACATAAAGCACCGTCCTAAGAATTATAATTCTATTGAGGTTCTATTTAAGCAATTATACAATTGCTTATCTACAGTGAAAACCAAATGAGAGAAAATTTGAAATTACTTTAGAGGAAAAATATTACTATGTTTCTTGGCCATCAGAGATGACTAAACAGAAATAACAATAATACTATATTGACACTATCCGGAATAAAATAATGTAGAAATATTTGACTAATAAGGTGCACTTTTATACGAAGGATATTTATAAAACATTACCCGAAAATTATAATCATATCAAGTCTCAATTTGATAACGTATGGTTATTTAAATAATAGTAATAAAACCAAAAGAGAAAATAATCAAAATTATTTTACAAGAAAAGACAAAATAAAATCCTTGCTGTTTTTCTGGATTATTATAGTGGACTCGTTAGCAACAATAAAAAATACAATGATATCATCCACAAACATATTAAATGAAAGATATTACCATATATAAGACACATTTAAATCAAATTACACTTTTCAAACACTCTCTAAGAATTATAATATTACCAAGTGCCCATTTAATCTGTGTATGGTCACTTACCAGAAGCAAAGCTATAAGAAAAGATGTGTCTGTTGCCAGAGGCAAAGCATTTTACTGTGGCCCTGGATCCTCTGAAAGAGGGTCTTTGGGCCCTGGTATTCCAGTGAGGATGACTCACTTCTTGTCTCAGGACAGAGGAGTGGACAGCACTTGATGTGAAGACATTTGGTGAGACCCATGGAAGCTGGGCTGCACCCAGTGACCTCCAAGGGACACCAGTCCTCACTTTCTGGAACAGAGGGAACAAAGTCCTGTATCTCAGGAGCATCTCTTGGGAACACCCGACCCAGAGGGAGGTGCAGGACCTGTGCCTGGACTAAACCGGATGCTCAGCCACTGTTAGGAGAACAGGGAAAATCTCGTCTTCAGTGACAGAAGCGGCTGCCTCAGGAAGGCTGGCCCAGGTAGGTGGTGGAGCTCCCTGCTGATGGACTGGGCACACAGCAGAGGGTGGTCAGGTGCTCGGGACCCACATTAAGCTCCTGTGGTTCCTGGCTGTGGCCAGCCCAGCTTGGCTTTCGTGGTCATTTGGGCAGTGAGCCAGCAGATGCAGGATCTCTCCGCTTTCTCTCTCACTCTTTCTCTTTTTCACCCTATCTCTGTAAGTTTGACTTTCAAAAATTAGATAAGTCATTTTTTTTAAAAAAGTGGGTGGTGGTGGGTGTATCTCATGCAGTCTACACTGTGCACAAGACACTGGATCCTGACACCACTACAGAATCTTATGGCCACCTCTTTTGCTGGGCATCTGCTCAACCACAGGATTCCTTCATGGTCTCTCCAGCTTATGCCGATTTCTTACTGTAGAATAGTCGATATATGGTTATTCTTTGAAACTTCCACATTCTTCCTGAGTATTATTTGATTTGGTGTATTTCTCAGGTTATCTTAAAGTAATTGAGAGAATTAAACCAACAGAGTTTTCCACCCTCTATCATGAGGTTTTCCTCTCACGGGAAGCCTGCTGGCTTGGTGACAGTGATGCCTCCAGTCTTCTCAGCGAACGCTGACTCGTCTTAGAGCTCTGCAGATCTTAGATATACATGGCTCTCCTGCTATGGAGAACTTCGCTGTCTTTACAAAGTAAAACTTCTCTTTTACAGGATAAAGAAATTAGATATTTGGTGAAAATTCAATTAATCCTCTTGATGCACTTTTTTTTTTTGGACAGGCAGAGTTAAACAGTGAGAGAGAGAGAGAGAAAGGTCTTCCTTCCGTTGGTTCACTCCCCAAATGGCCACCACGGACAGTGCGCTGCACCGATCTGAAGCCAGGAGCCAGGTGCTTCCTCTTGATCTCCTGTGTGGGTGCAGGGCCCAAGCACTTGGGCCATCCTCCACTGCGCTCCTGGGCCACAGCAGAGAGCTGGCCTGGAAGTGGAGCAACCGGGACAGAATCCGGCACCCTGACCGGGACTAGAACCTGGGGTACTGGTACCGCAGGTGGAGGATTAGCCTAGTGAGCAGCGGCGCCAGCCTCTTGATGCACTTTTAAGATATATTAGAGAGAGAGAGAATGAGAGAGCACGCTCTCCCATCTGCTTGTTAACTCATCCAAATACATGCAGCTGAAGCAACCAGGAGCTCAATCTAGGTTTTCCATGTAGGTGGCAGAACCCCAGTCACTTGAGTTCTCATGGTTTCCTCCCAGAGTCTGCATTAGCAGGAACCTGGATACCAGAGCCAGGGCCAGGCACTGAGCCCAAGAACTCTGGTGTGGGACTCAAACCAAATCCCTGCCCTTTGTGAGAGGAAGTTTCTGCTTCAGTGGCTGGTGCTCTTGACTATCTGACTTACTTTGTACCTCCATTGATGTGTTCTTTGGTTTGGAGATATTTCATATGACCTGTGAATGCACTGCCTAGTTCAACTTCTTCACTTCACTTAGTACACATTTGGTTTCTTTCTTCTTCAAAAGCCTTAAAATAAGTATTTAATTCAACCACATCAATCGGATTCTTTAAAATTCCTTTGATTCATCTTCTAAGTGGTATCCATTATCCAGAGAATTCATCATGTCTATTTGCAAGGTCCCACAACTCACATTGTCTTTCCCAAGAATGGTAGCAAAAGCCGCCATGAATTGCAAGTGTCCACGCAGGGACTCAGTCTAACTTGCCTTGGAGATCCGAGCACATCTCTCATGGCAATGACTTCATTCGTCCTTCATTTCCGTCCTTCAGCCCCTCACAAAGCAGCTTCAGTTTTTCAGGAAAGTCGAGCTTTTCTTCAAAGCTCTCCCACTACTGTCTGAAGCCGTCCTGTGCCCATCCGATGGATTTTGAAGGACCTTCCCAGTGCAGCTGCTTGAAATGTGTTCTGATGCATCTGGTGAACACTGAAGCTCCCTAATGTCAGTCATCAGCCCCGCTTTCTCTCAGCATTGAGATTTGTCTTCTGCATTCTCTTTCAGAAGGTGTCCATGCTACGCCCAAGTACAGTTGGGGATTTCCAGTTTGTAGGCATGTTTCACATGTCTCTGATCCTTTATTCTCTGGTCTACTTTGTCTTGAAGTTGACCTCTACATATGCACTTTTCCTTGAAATTAATAGGCTTCACTTCTTAGAGCAGTTTTATTATTGCCAAAAAGTTAAACAGAACCTACAGAGTTCCTAGATACTCTGCCACCCCTCACCCCTCACCCACCAGTATGAAGTGTCCTCTATTGCTAACATCTCCCATTAGTGTGGCACATCCTCACAGCTGATGGGCCAGTCTTCATATATTCAATTAACTGAAGTCTGTGGTCTACATTAGGGTTCAGTCTTAGCACTGAGCAGTATATACAGGCCTTGCCAAAGGCATGCCACGTCCCCACCATGTCTCACACAGGTTAACTACCCGGAAAATCTTTGTGGTACCCTGTCATCTCTACTTCCCTCAAACCCTTCTGACCTTTATACTGTCTCATAATTTTTTCTTTTTCCAGAATATCATATCCTTGAAATATTATAATACATAGTCTTGTCCAGCCTAGCTTCATTTACTCAGTAAAATACCTTTGAGATTCCTTCATATGTTTTTTTTTTTTTGTCTTGATAACGCATTTCTGTTTAGTGCTGAATAGTATTCTGTTATCTGGATATGACGGACACATTCTTTTATACATTTGCTGATAGAAAGACATCTTGATTGCTCCCACATTGGGCAATTACTAATAAATCTGTTGTAAATATTCATGTGCAGGCTTTTTGCAGAGACATAGAATTTAGTTCATTTAGGTACTGAAGGTTTTTAAACTTCTCAAAAAATGTAGTGTATTTTTTTTAGAAAGATAGAAACTCTAGTGGGTAGTTTGTCTCTTCTTGAATAAAATAGTCTCAGTAATTGAAAATATGACTGGTACTATGAACAGAATCAACTATCCCAGCAATCTCTGGATAATGTGGACGGCACTATACCCAGACACCTGGCCCAGAGTCCCCAGGAGAGGGACAACACAGGGCATCCTAACCAACAACAAGTCCCTCACAGCCTCAGGGACACTATGCAGTCACCTCTGGCCACCAGGACCTGGCCACTGCAGAACAGTGTTCTACCCAGAACTGAATCCATGCCCCTTACCTGACAGCCCGTAGAGCAGGTGCAGTAAGTTCAGTGGATGCTCTGTCTTCTTGTGCATAAGCTTCTCACTGGAGTAACTTCAAAGCCTCATTTTGCCCACAAAGTTCACAGAGAACTCCTCATTCTCATCATCCTGGTCAGGTGGTTCTGGCATCTTTGAACATGTGGGGAGAGATGCAGAATTACAGAAGATCTTACGAAGGAAATATCCTCACGAAAGCTAAGCAAGGAGGCCATACCACGGTGCCGGTTAGGAGCTTGCATCCTATGTTTGAGTGTCCAAATTCCAGCTTCCTGCTAATGTGCACCCTAGGAGGCAGCTGGTGATGGTTCAAGTACTTGTGTCCTTCCACCCACATGGGAGACTCAGATTGAGTTCCAGGGTCTTGGCTTCAGCTGGACTGAGCCCCAGCTGTTTGCAAGTGATCTAGGGCATGTCATATTTCTCTCTGTTTTTTTTCCTCTTTCTCTCTGTCTCTCTCTGCCTTTCAAATACATCGAAATAAACAATTCATGCTGTTTAAAAAATAACTAAGAAATGAAAACCCAGAACAGCTCCCAAGGGCCTGGGATGGAGTAATTTTGGCAACAAAATCCAAACACAGAGGAGAATCATAAATGAAAATACAAAATAAGCAATATGGCTATAATGGCAAAAATAAATGACTGAACACAAGGAGTAGAGGAGACAAATCTTTCTTGAATCCTTTCAGACATCGTGGAGGTCAAGGTGGGCCCTGGGAGACCACCCATGCTTAGAAGGGCCCTGCCGTTTATCAAAGAATCTGTGTCATTGCCAATAACAATTTCTCATTTTCATTCGTGTTGGGTCTCACAAGGTATATAGCCTACTTGGACAGACTGAAAATAAACACGGGTTTCTGTTCCACTTGGCTTGGGCTGGAGACTAAAAAAATTGTGTCTCCAAATAATGCCTAGGTAGTGTGTATGGTCCACACCCAGGAGACACACAGTGGATAGCAGTCTTCCAGGGATGCCCTTCCCAGAAGGGGATCTACCCCAGAAATAAAGTCTGAGATGGTGGACATGGGCAGTTGGGAAATGGGCAAGCAGCGTCTAATATAAACCAAACAAAATTTGAAGAATATCATATATTTCTATGGTAATAAAAATTGTAAAAATAAGAGATGTAGGTAAGAAGAGGGTTGAGCTACAACTTGCAATGCCAGTGTCTTCTTCCAATCCTGATTTCTGCTAATGCAACAGAGAAGGTAGAAGATGGCTCAACTACCTGGGACCTTGACATCCATGTGGGAGACCAGGTTGGAGTTACTGGCTCCCAGCTTCAGCCTGACCCAGCCCTGGTTGTTGTGGCCATTTGGAGTATGAACCAGTAGATGGAAGATCTTTCTTTCTCTTTCCCACCCTTCCTCCTTCTCTCTCCTCTGCCTTTTAAATAAATAAATAAAGTATTTAAAAAGTGTGTTGAGGTTAAAAAGAAAAAGGAGAGAGTTAGAAATCAGACTGTTCTTTTCCCACTTCAGGGTATCAAATAAACTTAGTAAGTTATTGTTAGACCCTCGGAGTGAGGATGCTAACACGTCGAGAGGCACACCCCAAAGACTCAGACTCCAGACCAGCTGATGCAAAAGCAAGAGGATTTATTCGGCGTCTGCCCAGATGGGCTTCCTGAACTCGGGAGTCCAGAGAGCGCCCCCAGCACAAAGCCACACGGTTTATATACCTGCAGCGACCAATCAAAAGCACTATAGTGTCCATGCACACAGCAGTCCAATCCGTGAGCTGATCATGTGAAGGGCATGCGTCTTCTATCCAATCAGCTACGGGATCACATGGGAGGCATGCACCTTGTCACCATTATGTTGTTTACTTCTTCAGCAGTTCCTTTCCCTGCCAGCGCCATCTTGTTCACCCTGAGGGGGACGACGTCTCGCTCCCTTCGTTCCCCTGGTGGGAGAGCGGTGTCCTGCTTCCTACACCGTTATTTGAGTATTAGGAGGCATACAAACTGGGTTAGGTCTTAGCACAGCCAGGCACAAGTGTCGCAGCTAGCTAAGCATAGGGTCCCTTATTTTTATAGCTGCACCTAATTTTAGCTTTTGGGGAAAAAGTTTAGGGCTGTAATTTTTAAACTTTAATTTTATTTGGGACAAAGGTAACTTCTTGTTTTTAATGGTATTGGCTTAGGTCACTCCATCTTGGTTTGATTTTTAAGGTTCTTCATTATCTGAAATGTTTCCTTTGCTTCCAGAATCTTTCAGAGCTAAGGAAGGTGAACCAAGTTTCCAAATACGATGGGAGTCATCTCTTCTGGTGCTTACGATCCCTCCCTGGGACAACTCTCTTTGTGAGAGTGGTGCACAGCACAGAGGTGGCAGATGTGCTCAGCACAGAGAGCAGGTGCTGCGTGGGGGACCCTGGGAAACCACTCGGGATTTGAATTCTCTTTCGGATGTAACAAGGACTTCGTAAGAACTGATACCAGAGAATGATAGGATGAGGTTGGTTCCTGGAGACCGAACTTTGGCAAATAGAGAATGGGTTTGGAGGGGATGGAACTGAGGATCATGGAGGAATCCTGGGGCAGGCGATGGCAGTGGCCCAGGAAGCTCAGGGGCTGGAATAGTGGGGGGAATTCCACAGGGCCGGAGCGGGAATTTCTGTGTGATATTTAAGGCCTCTGTGTCTGCAGGCAGGGAGGGGAAGGCCGGCTTGGAGTGTGGGTATTGGAATCCGGGAACTGAGTGGTTGGGGCTCTGGCAGGGGTCCTCACAGCTGAGCTCTGCAACTGGAGCACCAGCTCTGGTAGGTGGGAGGGGGGCACAACCAAGAGACCAGCTAACTATCCCATAAATATAAGGGTAGCCCTGGGCCTGCAAAGGAGCATACAAGACACCTCTGTTTCTTCCTAAATCTGGAAGGGGATTGCTCAAGAACATGAGGGAACATGCAGTAGACAGAAAGGGACGGTCATGGTCCTCGCCTAGCCAGGTTGTCCCCACACAGGTCTCTGCCTGCCATCCTCAGGTCCCTACTCTTACAGAGGAAGTTTCCCTCCAGTAATTGGTTTTGGTATTTAATGAACTATTTCTTGTGAAACTAAGTAGCACATTTTGAACCATTCTCCACTTTAATATTTCTGCATTAATGCATCCTAGTTGTTAAGAAAAAGAAAGAGGGGCGGCCGGCGCCGCGGCTCACTAGGCTAATCCTCCGCCTAGCGGCGCCGGCACACCGGGTTCTAGTCCCGGTAGGGGCGCCGGATTCTGTCCCGGTTGCCCCTCTTCCAGGCCAGCCCTCTGCTGTGGCCCGGGAGTGCAGTGGAGGATGGCCCAGGTGCTTGGGCCCTGCACCCCATGGGAGACCAGGAAAAGCACCTGGCTCCTGGCTCCTGCCATCGGATCAGCGCGGTGCGCCGGCCGCAGCGCGCCGGCCGCGGCGGCCATTGGAGGGTGAACCAACGGCAAAGGAAGACCTTTCTCTCTGTCTCTCTCTCTCACTGTCCACTCTGCCTGTCAAAAAAAAAAAAAAAAAAAAAAAAAAAAAAGAAAAAGAAAGAGGGGTGGAAGGACATTTTACCATCTCAGAAGGGGCATCCATTTGAAAATGAAAATGCTTTTCATGCTTACTGGGTGGTTTGTGTTTTTATATTTTGAAGCAAGTAAACAAAAGATCCAAGCCACTAGAATATCAAAATGCATCGAGTCAAATCTCACAGAGAAGAAAGTAAATGAATCATTAAACCCACTGTGGATTATTGGCATCATGGAGTCAATGAGACAGAGGAGCCACTGTGATTTAAATCAACACCTGAAGATAAAAGCTAAAGGCACTTAAATAACAAAGCTCATTAACGTGACAAACAGACTCCCACTCAGGGGAGGCCAGTGTTTGAATTCTCTTGGAAACAGCCCCCTCTTACTTTTAAATCATCCCTTTCATGCTCCATTGCTCAATAAATGCACCAAGGTCTGGAGTAAAATTTGATGATGAAAAGGATTTGCTCTTGGAAAGAGAAGTGAGCTTACTGCAGAGCAAGGTGGGTATCGGGGTCTCAGGGGAGGGAGAAGGGAGACCTCGTGTTTAAGAAGGTGCCCTTGGTGGCTTTAAGTGCATGGTATTAAATTCTCGTGGCCGCATGGATGAAGAGTTGCTATGTGTTTTATAAAGAAAGAAATATGTGTCTGGAGAAGTTAAGGAAAAAGAGAGCAAAGGAAAAAGCCAGCCACTAAGCAAGTGGATCTCAGGGCTACGCCCCAACTCCACACATGACTGGGCTTCTTCACCCCAGACTCAGCCTGTCCTGCAGGATGGCCATGACGAATGAAGCCATCATTGCTTACGCACAGGGAAAGGAGTGCCCCGGGCTGACTTTTCCCTGCTGCAGCCTCAGAGCTGTGCTTTCGTTTCTAAGCAGAAATTGAGCACTTTGTGTCTGCTTCTCCTGGCTGAGGGTCGGGCTCCCTCCTGGGTCCTGGGGCTGCACCTGTGGCCCTGGGGCCCTGGGGCTGCACCCAGGGGCTGCACCCAGGCCATCTCTGCAGGCACAGTGGCCTCGCAGGAGCCAGCAGGGCTCACACTTGAGCTTCCCCACAGCCCAGCTCTGTCTACCAAGTCTGCCACAAAAATGTCATGCCTCCAGGTGCTACATGGATTATTCATGAAGGCTTCAAGCTGTCGCCATGGGAGCCAATTGGCTGCCGCGTTTTTAGCATATTAATGACCTACCCTGATTTAGTGCAGGGTGGGCAGCACCTGCATTTTTCGGTTACTGGACCTGGATCTGCGTTTCCATTTGCAGGGTGTGTTTGTTCTTTCTCTCCAGACAGGCCCGGGAGTAATATTTACGTAATTCACTAAATCCAAGTAAGCAGGAAGCCCCCTTGGAGCCTTGATCAAAGGCCTTCCCCACTCTGGTGGGAGTCAGTCTTAGGCTGCAACTCCTCCCTTCCTCTCTCACCCTTACAGGCTGGGTCACCAAGCGAGACGCCCTGAATGGAGACATTACATCAGCAGGACTCTGTCACCAACACCAAGCCCTGCTCAGGCCCAGGCTGCAAGGACGGCTTCGCTGCACTGGCCCTCAGAGGCTTGTCCATGCTGCGAACATGCCAAAACTACACCAAAAAGAAGTCCCTCGTAGAGCTGGCATGCTGGTACACTGGGTTAGGGTGCCATTTACAACAGTGGCATCCCGTATGATGCCAGCTGGAGTCCCAGCTGCTCCATTTCTGATCCAGCTCCCTGCTAATGTACCTGGGAAAGCAGTGAAAGAGGGCCAAAGTGCTTCAGCCGCTGACACACACTTGGGAGACCCGAAAGAAGCTCCTGGCTCCCGACTTCAGCCTGTGTCAGCCTTGGCCATTGCCGCCATCTGGGGGTGAATCAGCAGATGGAAGATTCTCTCTCTCTCTCTCTCTCTCTGTCCCTCTCTCTCTTTCTCCTTCTTTCCTTCTCTATAACTCTGTGTTTCAAATCAATAAATTCATCATTTTTAAAAAGTTCCTTGCATAGCTTCCCACCACACCTCCTGCGTGGGTCCTGGAGAACTCGACTGATGCACACCCATGATCATGAAGACATGCAGAAGTTGCAGAGCCCCAAGCAAGCGAGCTCCCAGGCCAGTGGGCATCAGGGAAGCTCCCAGGTATTGCACAGAGGTCTGCCACCCTGTAGGGATAGCTGGGTGCCAACAGAGCACCGAATGGGAGTGAAGTCTGCCTGGTGGGCTTGAGGAGGCTGAGAGAGCTTTAATAGAAGTATGATTTGGAATCCCCTGGTATGTTTCTAACTCTACCAGGGGATTCCAATTCAATCCCATCAAGGTGGCATGTACCAATGCCATCTCACTATTCCAAGTGATCAATTTCAGTTCACAATTGATCATAATGAAAGGACTAAGAGTCAAAGGAAGCACATAAACAAGTCTAGTACCTGCTAACACTAACCAATAGAATAAATAAAGGGGAGAGTGATCCAACATGGGAAGTGAGATAGTCAGCAGACTCATAGAATGGCAGATGTCCTAAATAGCACTCTGGCCTCAGAATCAGCCCTAAAGGCATTCGGATCTGGCTGAAAAGCCTATGAGAGTATTTCAGGCATGGAAAGCCAAGACACTCTGGCAAAAGATCTCTGTGAGTGAGATCCCAGTGTAAAGAACAGGTCTTCAAAGAAGGAGGTACCTTTCTCTGAAGGGAGGAGAGAACCTCCACTTTGACTATGACCTTGTCTAAACAAGATAAGAATCGGAGAACTCAGAGGGCTTCCATAGCCTTGGAAACTCATGACTGGAGCATAGGGAGATTACTGATGCCATAGACAGGAGTGTCAATTGGTAAAGTCAACAACAGGAGTCACTGTGCACTTACTCCTCATGTAGGATCTCTGTCCTTAATGTGCTGTGCATTGAGATTTAATGCTATAACGAGTACTCAAACAATATATTTCACTTTGTGTTTCTATGGGGGTGCAAACTGTTTAAATCTTTACTTAATGCATACTAAACTGATCCTCTGTAAAAAAAAAAAAAAGAAATTATCAACTCCCAACTTGACTCTCACTGGGATTAAACATGACAATAGGTCTGATCTGATTTCATCATCATTTAAAAAAATCATCTATTATTTTTCACTTTATATTTCTGTGTGGGAGCAAACTGTTGAAATCCATACTTAATGTATACTAAGCTGATCTTCTGTATATTAAGATAATCGAAAATGAGTCTTGATGTGAATGGAAGGGGAGAGGGAGTGGGAAAGAGGAGGGTTGTGGGTGGGAGGGACGGTATGGGGGGGAAGCCATTGTAATCCACAAATCGTACTTTGGAAATTTATATTCATTAAATAAAAGTTAAAAAAAGTAGGATTTGGATCTTTCCAGAAAGGAGGAAGCAGGCATTTGTAGCTGAAGAAAGGTACAGTGAAGAGCCCAGGGTAGCAGGTGCAGGTGTGTGGTGTGAGGGCAGGGGTAGCAGGTGCAGGTGTGTGGTGTGAGGGCAGGGGTAGCAGGTACAGGTGTGTGGTGTGAGGGCAGGGGTAGCAGGTGCAGGTGTGTGGTGTGAGGGCAGGGGTAGCAGGTGCAGGTGTGTGGTGTGAGGGCAGGGGTAGCAGGTGCAGGTGTGTGGTGTGAGGGCAGGGGTTGCAGGTGCAGGTGTGTGGTGTGAGGGCAGGGGTTGCAGGTGCAGGTGTGTGGTGTGAGGGCAGGGGTAGCAGGTGCAGGTGTGTGGTGTGAGGGCAGGGGTAGCAGGTGCAGGTGTGTGGTGTGAGGGCAGGGGTTGCAGGTGCAGGTGTGTGGTGTGAGGGCAGGGGTAGCAGGTGCAGGTGTGTGGTGTGAGGGCAGGGGTAGCAGGTGCAGGTGTGTGGTGTGAGGGCAGGGGTAGTAGGTGGTGCAGGTGTGTGGTGTGAGGTCAGGGGTTGCAGGTGCAGGTGTGTGATGTGAGGGCAGGGGTAGCAGGTGCAGGTGTGTGGTGTGAGGGCAGGGGTAGCAGGTGCAGGTGTGTGATGTGAGGGCAGGGGTAGCAGGTGCAGGTGTGTGGTGTGAGGGCAGGGGTAGCAGGTGCAGGTGTGTGGTGTGAGGGCAGAGTGTAAGAGGAAAGGGTTGGGAGGAATAGGTTTGCGTCTTTCTCCACACTCAGAGTAACATGTCAGCATCTAGCTGTGTTTTGTGCAACATGAGAAGGGTCACAATGTGGTCAGAAGTTGACATGTTTGGGGAGAGTAAGCATCCGTGGGATGTAGGCTGTGGAATGGGATTGGGACTTAGCAGCACAGGTTACCTCTCCACTGAGCCCAGCTACCAAGCCCAAAGACCACAGCTTCTATGGGCATTGCAGAGACAGCAAGCTCAGTGCAGGAAGGCAGTTGGGCCTCTTGTCTGTTCTGCAGTGCACAAGGAAGCTAGAGAAGTTGGATGTCAAATGTGGAAAACTGTTAAATGGGTACTTGATACCTCAAAATATCAAGAGGAGGACCTCAAACTGAGCAATGTGGTAAAAATGAGGTCAGACGGGATCAATTAAAGGACCCTGAAGTAAACTGTCTATGCTCCTCATTAGCAATGCTCTTTCTCCTCACGAGACTGTTGAAGTCATTGATGGCCTTGCAAATCCACAAGGAGCGTTCAGTGCAGGAAGAGGAGCATGCAACGGCATCAGCAAGAGGAAGCCGGCTGTTGTTGTTGACCATCATGCAGCAGATACATGGATACGTGTGGGTAAGTGAGCTCCAGTTGTGCCATGCCCGTGATCCTGCTACAGACAGGCGTCTCTCTGGGATGCTTTGTGTCATGTGGGAAACTAAACCAGGGGTCAGAGGGTGCAGAGCGTGTGACCTTCACTTAGGCATGATTTCAGAACTGTACCGTGAGTGCTGTATCTTTCACGGTGGATTTCATGCTGTGGCATCCCCAGGCAGCTCGGCAAAGTCTCCATGAAGGGCTGTGGGACTTGGTGGGGTTCTGCTTTGATTCAGTGCTATGCGACAGTGAATGGGCTCTGGTCCATTTCCTGACAGGGGTTCATTCAAGGCCAGAGGATGACAAGTGGCTTCCAAGTCATAGATACCACGTTAATCTAAAAGCGTGTATACGTATTCCATAGGACTTTAGGCATCTGTAATCTGTAAGTATATATATGTATTCTATGTATATAGAGGATTTCAGGGTAGACTGAAAAGTGTACTCACTTAATGAGAGATCTGAAATGCCCCAATGGATATGAAGAATTTTTCCTAAGCCTTCACTTATTTCAAGGAGGAAACAGGTAGCATCCAGAGAGATGACATAGCTTGCTGGTACTCTACTGGGTGACTATGGTATGAGGGTCGGTGGACCAAGTGCCATTCCATTGTAATCTTGGGCACCATCATGGAGAACCTACAGCAGAGTTGGACAATGTGTTTCCTTATCACAGGGACTGCAGATAAAGGAAGTAAGGTGTGTGAAGGATGAGAGGATGGAAGGAGAAAATTACTGCGCGTTCCCTTGAATTGCTTTGGGCACTCTTCCATAATCCAGTCTCAGAAACCCAGTTCAGGCCAGTGACCTGGGATCTTCCATAGACCTCAGAGTCTGGCATATCTACACTGTATGTGAAACTGGGAACGAAGCAGAGATACACTTCTAGTCTTCCAGCTGAGGACTACTCTTAAAGTAAAACTTGTGTTCCAATGGTAGAAGAAAGGTAAGGAAAGCTTCCAAAGCTCAAGTGCTATGGCTCCACCTCTGGCTGTGACAATCACCCTTCCCCAAGAACCAGCAGTGGCACTACTCCCCAGATTACCTCTCTGCTAGCCAAGCTTTGCAAGACTAGTCTTGACTAAAACCAAGGTTCCATATCCACTCCAGGTAGAGTGAGTATCTGCCATGATTTTAATAAAGCAATTTGTAGCAGATAGAGGCACAAAGGCAGTATCTATATGGTAAATATATACATATGTAATTAGGTGGCTACAAAATTATATAGGATGGTGTTTAAAGAAGCAAAGAGTTCAAAATTGAAATGGAAGCCTGGTAAATAACCCATTATGCCCAAAGAAATCCTGATTGCCTATTCATAGTTGAAATTTACATGAACCCTTGTTCATTAAAGAATGAATAGCTGCTAATTTGCAGCATTACCAAAGCAAAGTTCAGATGACAGAATTAAAAAAAAAAGAAAGAATCCTCTCAAAGCAGAAATCTACCAGCTGTCCCACATAAATTAAAAGCCATTGCAACATTCTTAATATATTGGAGACCCTATTTTTAAATTCTACTATCTAATTAAAGTACTCAGGAGAAAGAATGATGCAGATTGCAGAAATCAGAATTTAATAATAAAAAATAAAAAAGGAGGAAGAAAATCAGCCCATTTGTTAAGGCATTTTGTTAAATTGTTTTTAAGTTTTTTCTGCAGGATTGAAGTGCAGAAGGTACCTGAACATTATTCTGGGAAACCATGAGGGCTCACATACACATCCATAGGTTAAAAATTTCAAGTAGAGAAAAGGAGGTAGACGGGCACGGCTGCTAAGATGCCACTTGGGATGACAGCATCTCCTATCAGAGTGTCTGGGTTCAAGCCCTAGCTCTAGTTCCATTTCTGGATTTCTGCTAATGCACAGCCTGGGAGGTAGCTAGCAATGGCTCAGGTACTTGAGTCCCACAAGGGGAACCCACATGGAGTTCCGGGCTTCCGCTTTTGCTTCTGGTTTTGCTTAGACCGACTTCATCCGTTGCAGTGCATTTGGGGAGTGAAGCAGGTCATGGAAGAGCTTCCTATCTGTCTGTGTCCCTCTAACTTTCAAATAAAATGAAATAAATAAATGTTAAAAAATCTCAAATGAAGAGATCAAGACATGGTTCTTGCTTAAATGAAGCCAGGTGTCCAAGGAGGAGAGGGAACCGTGTCAGGCAGAAGGGGCTGGGTGAGGATTTAGTGATTGTGAATAAACCCAGCTCCAAATGGACCTGGAATCTTTGCTTATGAGAACTTCACAGCTGAGAAGTTCTGTCAGAGTGATGGAGAGCAGCTATTTCTTTTTCTAAAAATAATGTCTGTTTTTCTTTGACTTGAAAAGCCAAGAGATGGAGATAGACAGATTCTCCATCTGGTGGTTCACACCCCAAAGATCTGTACCAGCCAGGGCTGGGCCAGAACAAAGTCAGGAAATGGAAACACAACTCAGGTCTCCCACACGGGTGGCAGGCACTTGAGATGTCACCTGCTGCCTCCCAGGGTGCACATTTGCAGGAAGTCAAAATGTAAGTAGAGCCAGGACTTGAATCTAGACACGCCAACATTAGAAGCAGGCATCCCAAGCAGTGTCTTAACCACCATACTAAATGCCCACCTCTGTTTCTATTGATGAGGAAACCGAAGGCCAGGGAAATGCTTCAGTTTGCCCAAATGTACACCATTATGCCAAAGCCAGAGCCTGATTCACAGCTAATGATTCCTGGTTGTTTGCATTTCACTTATAGATAAACTGCTCAGAGTTTATTTACCAAAGGAAAAAAAGAATGTGCACCATGTGTCACTCCACCACACATATTAAATTCAATATGGAGAAACTCCAAAATGTTCATGGAAAATGAAATTAAACCGTATGTCTATTTTGGTGTGAAGTTTTTTTGAAGTTCATGCATAGTTTTCCCACGATGTGCATTTTTCATTACCTTTTGGAAAATCTCTCATACAGTGAGCTTCCACAATTAACACAATCAACACAAAAGTCAATAGAAAGAATACATGTTGTTAGGAAGTGCCAAATATCAAGATTGAAATGACCAGCAAACAAAGAAATATGACTTTGCGCTGAAGGAGATGTAAATTGCAACCCAAAGTAAGGGCCACTGGTGACTTACAAAGCTGACAAAAGGAGGAGTGGATGGATGATAGCAAGCGGTGCTGTGAAGCCGAGCTGGAAGTGACCCCTGCAGTACTATCATGAGTGGGCAAATCTCCCTGTCTCTCCACAGGTCATGTGCGAATATATGTACGAAAACTCTTAAGGACTGCTCATTCGCTCAAACAATTCTACTTCCTATGAATCTACTGAAGAAAATAATCAGCCAAGAAAACAGATGTACAAAAATACGAAGAACGCTGAAATTGTCAACGATCTACTTGTCCAAAAATAGACACCAACTAACCGAATTTTAGGAATATGTAACTTAAACACCCTAGATTATTTTCTCACAAAGTGTACCTTGCTGTAGTTAACAGGGCAAGCTCTGAAGTTTGTTAAGATTGAAATCCTGAGTGCATACTTTATTAGTGACTGTCCTGGAAATACCACTCAATATTTCTTTCCCCTGGATCTTCACTCTACGGATGGGAAAAAGTCTAACATACTTCAGAGTATTCCTGTGAGGATTCAATGCATCATTATCCCTTTTTAAAAATCTTTTAATTTTTAATTTTAGTTATTTCTTTGACAGGCAGAGTTAGACAGTGAGAGAGACAGAGAGAAAGGTCTTCCTTTCCCCGCTACGGCCGGCGCTGCACTGATCCAAAGCCAGGAGCCAGGTGCTTCCTCCTGGTCTCCCATGGGGTGCAGGGTCCAAGCACTTGGGCCATCCTCCACTGCACTCCCTGGCCACAGCAGAGAGCTGAACTGAAAGAGGGGCAACCGGGACAGAATCTGGCACCCTGACTGGGACTAGAACTCGGGATGCCGGTGCCACAGGCGGAGGATTAGCCTAGTGAGCCGCGGTGCCGGCCTCATTACTCCTTTAATGTAAAACATTTGGATTCAATTCCACTATAGTGTGTTTAAAAAAATGTGATTTAAGGTGCTGGTGTTTGTCCTAGAGGTAAAGTCATTGACTGGAATGCCACATGCCATATCAGAGTGTCTGGATTCTAGTCCCAGCTCTGCCTCTGACTCCAGCTTCTTGCTAACGCACACTCTGGGAAGCAGTGGTGATGACTCAGTTGTCTGGGTCTCTGCCACCCATGTGGGATCCCTGAATTGAACTCCGACCCCCAGCTTCAGCCTGTCCCAATCACAAGTGTGTGGGCTTTTGGGGAGTGAGCCAGTGGATGAAGGTTTTCTGTGCCTCTGTGCCACTCTGTCTCTCTCCCTCTTGAGGAGATAATTTTTTAAAAAAATTATTTTTGCATTGTTATAGAAATTCAAACATGATATTTTCAGAGTATATATTTATTTACAATGTTGTTTCAAGTAAAAGACAATCTAAGGATAGAGACCAAGCTATAAAAATTATTTTTATCATTATCTATGTTTTCTATATAGAGAGGAAGGTACTTTCAAAAGTTAGTGGAAAATGGAATTATGAGAGAAGTATATTTTGATGCAAAAAATCTTGAAATCTATATATACTTATACAATTAATGTGTATTTTCTGAATGACAAGATATGACAAAGTGTATGACAACACGTTTTCGGTAGTGTTTTATGCAAAAAACTGAGACAGCAATCGCTTACTGTAGTAATACACACTGCTGAACACAGGCTGCATGACTTCTTTAAATCCATGTCCATTTAAATCCCAGTGGTGTGACAGCACAAAGGTCTGAAAGTTAAATGTGATTAGCCACAAGAAACTCTGGGCCTAACACCAGATACACACACACACACACACACATTCAATAAAACACTAGCACATGTCAGTCATTTCCCACCCCAGTAGTTAGACGTGCACTCACACATAACGCTGGGTTAAGCTGGGCAGCATGTAGGACTATGAACGTGAAGGGCTGCAGATCAAGGGACAGGCATGCATATTCTATCAAGCTGCTGATGTGTTTGGGAATGGTCAAGTTTACCTCCTACACTGACACTGGTAGAGTTTGAAAAATTAATGTGATTTACAATAGGTACTTCCACTGCTTTCAATTTTCCATGGAAAAACAACAATATGAGATCCCCATGTGAGTGTCTGTCCACACAGATGCCCTAGTCTTTGTTAATTTCCTTTTCAGCACCTGGAAAACAAATAACACCATTGGTCACCCCACTAGTAAATTTCTCGACACTTTCTTTAAGAGGCAAAAAAAAAAAGAAATAATGGATGAACGAATGAATGCATCTGTAATGAAAAGGACTTTTTGATTTAGAGGACTGACAGATAGCAGTCTGGTATATGAAAAAGCAGATGTGCAAACGTTTATTGTAGAACAGAGATAGTGGACATACGGCTATTCACTGTACAGTTCCTTTTTTGTTCATACTTCCACGCTGGGAAAAAGTGCACAATGCCGTGAACTGCATGCGTCGCACTCATTATCGAATCTGGAGTCCAGAAGCTGTTCTTAGCTGGAGGGAAGAGCAGCTGCAGCTCGGGCTGCACCAGGTCACCCACATTAGCATGCTGTGGATGGCCGCCTCCTCCGTGCCGGGCGGTTGATGCTGAAAGATTGTTACCCAAGCACAGGCTCCTAGCAAACCTGAGGAGTGGATGCAACAGAACAGATTTGGATTTTAATTCAAAAATCAAAGCCGCTGGTTTAGGGATGGTACCATTTCCCGGCCACTCACTGGATTTGTATCTAACCACCAGTGGGATCCTTTCTTTCTGCCTTTGGAGGTTTCAGTTTCAAGGTGAAATCAGTCCTGGCTCTTGCCATCAGGACCTGGGACTGCCCGTCTGAGAGCAAGATGACCTCATGGGGCCTTGCTCCTAGGGATGCATCTTTCTTTAGACAGATCCTTGGGGGATGTGTCAGGAGCCTGGATGGAGCCTTCCTTGGCAAGGTTTGACCATAGCTGTGTAGGGATCCCACCTTTCTGAAAACCACCCTGACCCCGCAAACACTCACTCTATGAGTGTTTCAGTTATTCCAGCTCTGACTGTGGCTGAGAACCACGATTGGTTTGATAGGATGCAACAGCCAAGCCTTAATGCAGTGTCCACCATGCAGATGTGGAATCAGCTGGATTATGATCTTTCAGCAAACAAACAGCTCACTAGTGTGGGAACACAGGAAAACCCGAGCAGGGATACTGCTCACACTTGGCTGCCCCTCTCCAGGGGCGCTGGGGCTGACCTCGGGACACAGGACGTGGTTGTTGTATGGTCTTCGAGGCTGGAATGTGGACAGTTTTGCTGAGAGTCCCACTGCTCTGACTGTGATGTGTCAGGTGTTCTTATCAAAGGAAAGCACGAGATGTCCAACTTTCAAAATGTATTCTTTATTTTGAAAACACGCCTGATCAATACAAATAACATTTTATTTCGTGACTCAGAAAATGTCACCATCATTCAAAGACACGAATGTGGGTGGTGTTCCCAGGAGATGGCTTATGTTCAGAGAAAAGGGAAGTAACCATGCCTCCTAGCCTTGGAACATGAGCAGCACCACCCGGCTGACTTCTCCCCGAGAAGCAGCTTTGTTCAGTCTCCCGCATATCCAGGCCACACCATGGTAAGCTGAAGTTGCCGTTGATGTGATACGTGGGAATGAAGCACTCTAGTACTTCATGCATATTTGTGAGGATAGCCTTGCTCATTCGTCTACGTGCTGCAGATGTAGAGAAGGAAGAAGGGAGTTCATGCTACAAGATACAGAGCTTTAAGCAATAACAATTCAGGGAACTGAAATGAGTAGCTTGACTGTGCTTTTCCTTCTGGGTGAGCCCTTGAGAAATTTCTTATTTTTTCATTACTAGATGGAGTGGGATTACATCTGTGGGGAGCAACTCGGACTAGACTAAGTTACTGGAATTAAGACTTATTCTATGCATCTGCTCTCCCACAATATGGCGCTGGGAGAGAAGAAAACAGCTTCTACACAGCTGCCTCCAGTTCAGCCAATAAACTGTAGGACTTGCTCCTGATTGGAGAGCAGCGTACTCGGCGTGTGGGCAGCCGAGTTAGGATTGGCGGAGGAGGACTATAAAGGAGGAGAGAGACGGCATGCACCAGGAACATCTAAGGGGAACATCTAAGGGGAACATCTAAGGGGAACACCTGTGCAGCCCCCGAGAGAGCCGGCCAGCGGTGTGCCGCTCCCCTGCGGAAGTGGGGAATGTGGCCAGGGGGAACTGCCCTTCCACGGAGGTGGAAGGGACAGTAGCCAACCCGGGAAGAACCAGCAGCAAACCCGGGGAGGGCCGAGCAGACGAAAGAACAGTGCAGGGTCCTGTGTCGTTCCTCCATGAAGAGGGGGAGCGACATAATGGTGCCGTGACTCGGATATGAAGCCTAGGCAGGGTTTTGTGTCGTTCCTCCATGAAGAGGGGGAGCGACAACATCAATGAGAAAAATATTGATAAATGATTACCAATTCTGACCTTCCACGTTTCCAGCCATCATTTATTTCTTCCAAGTATTCATCTGTATTTCTAATTACTTTTGTCCAGGAGGCAAAAGGCTGGAGTTCCAAAGCAAGTTATGAACTCTTTGAAGGCAGAAGGCAAAGTGTACACTGACTGGGGAAATATTCACAGTGCAGAAAATTCACAAGAAGCCTGAAGAGCCTTGAGAGGCCAGGTGGGCAATGTCAACAGTGTAATCAGCGTAGGTAATGGAGTGTGGACAGTGGCAAATGCCAAAGTGTTTTCTCTTCTTATCTATTTGCTGCCCAAATAAAACACCTTCCAGTTTAGGGAAATTCTCACCTGCAATCACCTGATGTAATCCCAGATTCCAGTAAAACCCTCACAGTAGAAGTGGGCCTATGAAGGGAAAGTTATTTCTCACTCAAAAAATGAATTAAAAACAGATCAGGACAAAGCACCCCTACACCCAGAGTGATACAAACGCCACACACTTCAAATAAAGGGATTCTAGTGGCAGCCCTGTTTACTGTCAGCACTACTGGAACTTCACCTTGCCACTCTAATCGCTGGTAAAAGTACACAACTAGCCGGCACTGCAGCTCACTAGGCTAATCCTCCGCCTGCGGCGCCGGCACCCCAGGTTCTAGTGCCGGTCAGGTGCCGGATTCTGTCCCAGTCACTCCTCTTCCTGCCCAGCTCTCTACTATTGCCCGGAAGTGCAGTGGAGGATGGCCCAAGTGCTTGGGCCCTGCACCCGCATGGGAGACCAGGAGAAGCACTCGGCTCCTGGATTCGGATCAGCACGGTGCGCCGGCTGCAGCGGCCATTGTGGGGTGAACCAACGGAAAAGGAAGACCTTTCTCTCTGTCTCTCTCTCTCTCACTGTCCACTCTGCCTGTCACAAAAAAAGTCCACACACTAAAAATGCGACTTTTTCATTGCACCCATCGCTTGGTATACTAGGACAAATAGTCTTCTGTATCCAATGAAAGTTTTTGTGCTTTTAAGTTATTTTACAAACAATATGCAGACTTGAAAATCAATTTTGCTACAAATTTTACTAATAAGAATTTAAGCATAACAAAGCTAAAATTTTATTCCACTTTTTAGTAAATATTTAAATACATCTCCCCAATAATGAGTAATAATGACTTAATTCCTGAGAAGGTGCAGTAAGATATAAAAAAATAAAAATATTAAGACTTTACCATCCTCCTTAGATTTATAAAGGCATCAAATGGACCCAATTACTGAAGACACAAAATGTTTTATCCCATTTTGTTAAAGTGAATTTCTGGGGCCTGTGCTGTGGTACAGTGGATTAACGCCCTGAACTGAAGTGCTGGCATCCCATATGAGGCCGGTTCAAGACCCGACTGCTCCACTTCCAATTCAGCTCTCTGCTATGGCCTGGGAAATCACTAGAAGATGGCCAAAGTCCTTGGGCCCTTGCACCCGCATGGGAGACCTGGAAGAAGACCCTGGCTCCTGGCTTTGGATCAGCACAGCTCTGGCCATTGGGGCCAATTGGGGAGTGAACCATCGGATGGAAGACCTCTCTCTCTCTCTCTCTGCCTCTCCTCTCTCTGTGTGACTCTGACTTTCAAATAAATAAATAAATCTTTTTAAAAAATAAAGTGAATTTCTTCATGTATTTTTGAAGATTCCTTAAAAAATAAAGGTTCAGGGCCGGCGCCGTGGCTCAATAGGCTAATCCTCCACCTTGCGGCGCCGGCACACCGGGTTCTAGTCCCGGTCAGGGCGCCGGATTCTGTCCCGGTTGCCCCTCTTCCAGGCCAGCTCTCTGCTATGGCCAGGGAGTGCAGTGGAGGATGGCCCAGGTGCTTGGGCCCTGCACCCCATGGGAGACCAGGAAAAGCACCTGGCTCCTGGCTCCTGCCATCGGATCAGCGCGGTGCGCCGGCTGCAGCGGCGGCCATTGGAGGGTGAACCAACGGCAAAGGAAGACCTTTCTCTCTGTCTCTCTCTCTCACTGTCCACTCTGCCTGTCAAAAAAAAAAAATAAAGGTTCAGTTATGAAATATCAGTTCTTACAAAGACTTAGAAATACTCTTAAGAAAGACTCACATCTAAAATTGAATCTGGGTGCTATGAGAGTACAGCAAGGGTTAGTAATTACACTTGGTCCCAAGATTAGCATACATAATTAGATAACACACTGCAAGTGCAAAAGAGAAAACAAACCTCCCCTAAATGCAGCCTGATGTGAACAGCTGCATACAGGTTACTGGCTGGGGCGGTACTGTGGCATAGTGGATTAAGCTGCCACCTGGGACATGGGCATCCCATATCAGCGCTGGTTTGGCTGCTCCACTTCCAATGCAGTTCCTTACTAATGCTCCTGGGAAAACAGCAGAGGATGACCCAAGTGCTTGGGCCCCTATAACCCATGCGGGCTCTTGACCTCGGCCTGCCCCAGCCCCAGTCCCAGTCTTCTCGATCATTTGGGGAGTGAACCAGTGGATAGAGGTTATCTCACTCTGTCCCTCTTTCTGTGTAACTCTGCCTTTCAGAGAAACAAAAACAAATCTTTTGCACAGCAAAGGAAATGATCAGCAGAGTGAAGAGGTATCCAGCAGAATGGGGGAAAGGCCAGCGCCGCGGCTCACTAGGCTAATCCTCCGCCTTGCGGCGCCGGCACACCGGGTTCTAGTCCCGGTCGGGGCACCAGATTCTGTCCTGTTTGCCCCTCTTCCAGGCCAGCTCTCTGCTGTGGCCAGGGAGTGCAGTGGAGGATGGCCCAGGTCCTTGGGCCCTGCACCCCATGGGAGACCAGGAGAAGTACCTGGCTCCTGGCTCCTGCCATTGGATCAGCATGGTGCGTCGGCCGCTGCGCGCCAGCCGCGGCGGCCATTGGAGGGTGAACCAATGGCAAAGGAAGACCTTTCTCTCTGTCTCTCTCTCTCACTATTCACTCTGCCTGTCAAAAGAAAAAAAAAAAAAAGAACAGGAATGGGGGAAAAAGACCTGCAAACTACCTACTGGACAAAGGATTAATTTCCTGAATACATCAGCAGCTTAAAAAACTCAACAACAACAAAAAAGCAACCAACCCAGTTGAGCAATGGGCAAAGGACTTCACTAGACAGTTCTCAAAAGAAGAAATGCAAGTGGCCAGTAAATATATGAAAAAATGTTCAACATCACTCGTCATCAGGGAAATGCAAATCAAAGCCACAATGAGGTATCACCTCGCTCCCATCAGAATGTCTAAAATGGCCGGTGCCGCGGCTAACTAGGCTAATCCTCCGCCTAGCGGCGCCGGCACACCGGGTTCTAGTCCCGGTTGGGGCGCCGGATTCTGTCCCGGTTGCCCCTCTTCCAGGCCAGCTCTCTGCTGTGGCCCAGGAGTGCAGTGGAGGATGGCCCAGGTGCTTGGGCCCTGCACCCCATGGGAGACCAGGAAAAGCACCTGGCTCCTGCCATCGGATCAGCACGGTGCGCTGGCAGCAGCATGCCAGCCACGGCGGCCATTGGAGGGTGAACCAACGGCAAAAGGAAGACCTTTCTCTCTGTTTCTCTCTCTCACTGTCCACTCTGCCTGTCAAAAAAAAAAAAAAAAAAAAAAGAATGTCTAAAATCCCAGACAGAGAGTAACAGAAGCCTGTGAGCATGTGGAGAAAGCAGAAAACTCACACAATGCTGGCGGGAATGTAAATTAGTGCAGCCACTGTGGAAAACAGTGTGAAGACTGCCTTAAAAATACTAGAAGTGGACTTGCCATGTGATCCAGCAATCTCACTACTGGGTCTATACCCAAAAGACTCGAGCACACTGAATCAAAGGGTCAGCTACTCCACCAGGTTTATAGCAGCTCTGTTCACAGTAGCCAAAATTTGGATTCAACTCAGGTGTCCATTATCAGGTGAATGGATTAAGAAAATGTGGTATACAATGGAATAATATTCAGTTATAAAAATAAATGAAATTCTACATTTGCAGCAAAATTGACACAACTGTAGGACATCATGTAGAAGGAAATAAGCTGGACCGAGAAGGACAAATACTGTTCTCCCTCATATGTGGGAGGTAAAATTAAAAAAAGAAAAAAAAAGAAAAATCTGTGAGTATAATTATTGCTGCAAATATAGCTTTGTAAAACTTTATTTCATACATTTGTCAAACCAGTGGTTAGGCATGTTATACCACTGTAGATTTAATGATCTATGATCACTTTAACATGTATGATACCTGGATAAAATGGTCATTTTTCTATTCAATTATTGTTTAAAGCCATTTTCAATATTCCCACTAGCCTAGGGTCTTTTTGTTTTTCATTTGTTAAGCTTCTTATCCGGTGAAGGATTAAGCCTTTTTACTGTAATGTAAATTTAAAATATGGTATCTCAAAATCAAAAAAAAAAAAAAAAAGAGAGGAGGAAATGTAGGTGAAAGAGAGGGGTGGAGGGAGAGTGAGAGGACGGGAATATCACTTCATTCTTAGAATTATATACACAAATCACATTGAATTTGTTAACTGTGGGGAGCAATCCGGACTAGACTGAGTTACTGGAATTAGGACTTATTCTATGCATCTGCTCTCCCACAATATGGCGCTGGGAGAGAAGTAAACAGCTTCCGCACAGCTGCCTCCAGTTCAGCTAATAAACTGTAGGACTTGCTCCTGATTGGAGGAGAGCAGCGTACTCGGCGTGTGGGCAGCCGAGTTGGGATTGGCGGAGGAGGACTATAAAGGAGGAGAGAGACGGCATGCACCAGGAACATCTATGGGGAACATTTAGCTGAAGGAACACCCGTGCAGCCCCCGAGAGACCCGGCCGGCGGTGTGCCGCTCCCCTGCGGAAGTGGGGAATGTGGCCAGGGGGAACTGCCCTTCCACGGAGGTGGAAGGGACAGTAGCCAACCCGGGAAGAACCAGCAGCAAACCCGGGGAGGGCCGAGCAGACGAAAGAACAGCGCAGGGTCCTGTGTCGTTCCTCCACGAAGAGGGGGAGCGACAGTTAACTAATTAAAAATGAAAGTAAAAAAAAAAACCTTAAAAGAATATAAGAAAAAAGACTTCATTGGTTGGGAAGTAGGAAAAAATACTGCAAACTGTTCTCCAGGAAATGCAGCAAAGAACCTGCAGAATACATCAGGCCAGGGTGTCACATGACTTAGCTTGTGTGTTTTGTTTTTTTTTTCCGGTTTTCTTTTTGCACAAAAACAGTCCATTTATTCAAGTGTTGTCCAGCACAAGTACATTAGAAAGGAGCTTTTATTATATTCTTCTGGGCACAAAAAAAAAGAAAAAAAAAACTGTGATGAAGGCGGAACTGACAGACTTTTCTACATCTGCTGTACGCATTGACCTCTTTAATTATTTCATAAACAGCTATGTCACGAGCATCACTTACACAGAGTACAAGAGGACACCCGGGACAGGGACCCACGCCCCTCCCCGATGGCCCAGAACCAGACTGTGAAATGTACATTATTATTGTCAATAAATAGAGAAGCAACCCTAAAAACAAACAAACAAATACAGTGGTGAAAGGATGCCAGAACCAGGAAGAAGGAAGAAGAACAAAAACAAAACAAAACAACAACAACAACAAAAAAAAAAAAAAAAAGGAGGAACTTAAGAGAAAGGAGAGGGGCGGGGGAAGGGGAGAAGCTTCTGGAAGGTCCTGCATTTAGCTGCGTGGAATGTGGAGTGAGCACTCTGCCACCAGGGGTCAAAGCGAGTCGTCTGTAACAGTAAAAGTTATTCCCCAATCAGCTACGGAGTTTACTCTTCAGTATGGATACATGATTTCCCACAAGTAAGTAAGCACCCGCTACTTCAATGCCTCAGCTAAAACACATGAAATCGCTCATTTAGTTTTCAAGTACAAAGTTAAAATGCCTTTTTAATAATAATATATCAGAGTAAAATAATAGTCTCTTTTAAACTCCACTACAAGAAAACAAAACAGTCATTGTCCAGACAGCAGACTTAATTTAACAATATATATTTTTAATAAAATGTTTTAGCACCTTGTTGAGTCACCTCCTCCCTCTGCGTATTCTAAGGAATTTCAGCGTTTTTGTCTGTCAGATTCTAGGGCTATGCAACCAGATCGGTCCATGGAGGGGAGTGGGATGAAGGTGATGCGTTAGGTCACTGCTCATGTCCTCGGGCAGCAGCTGGAGGCCGCTGCGGGCGCAGGGGAGCGCCCTCAGAGCGGGAAGGAGATGGGGAAGTCGGGCCAGGGGCCTCCGGGCAGGGAAGCGAGTCCCCAGCCAGAGCTGGCCTGAGGGCCAGGTCACCACTAGCTAAGGGCCATTCTCTCCTGTCTCCCGGCTTCTCCCTTCCCCCACACTCCAGGGCTGGGGTCAGAGCCCTGTTCTCGGTGACACTTGGATGCAACAAGAGTACTTAGCACTTGAAAACAGAACACTTTGTGATACAGGGACCGTACTATAGTGCAGCTTCTGTTCATACAGCATGGATCATTTGGTCAAATATTCCATAAAAATCCTGGAAGTTTTTTTTTTTTTTTTTTTTTTAGGATTTATTTATTTATTTGAAAGGCAGAGTTAGAGCAAGGAAGAGAGAAAGAGAAAGGTCTTTTATCTGCTTACTTACTCCCCACTTACACAGCAGCTGGGGCTGGACCAATCAGAAGCCAGAAGCCAAGAGCCAGGAGCATCTTCTGGGTCTCCCACACGGGCGCAGGGGCCCAAGGACTTGGGTCATCTTCCACTGCTTTCCCATGGCACAGAAGTGAGCTGGATTGGAAGCGGAGCAGCTGGGACTTGACCGGGCACCCACATGGGATGTTGGCACTGGAGGCAGAGGCTTTACCCACTTCACCACAGTGCCTGTCCCTGGAAGTTTCTTAAGAAAGTGAACCTTTTTTTTTTTGTTTTCTTTTATCTTTTTTTTTTATTTTTAACTTTTATTTAATGAATAAATTTCCAAAGTACAGAATATGGATTACAATGTCTTCCCCCCCATAACGTCCCTCCAACCCGCAACCCTCCCCTTATCCACTCCCTCTCCCCTTCCATTCACATCAAGATTCATTTTCGATTCTCTTAAATACAGAAGATCAGTTTAGCATACATTAAGTAAAGATTTCAACAGTTTGCTCCCACACAGAAACATAAAGTGTAAAATACTGTTTGAGTACTAGTTATAGCATTAAATCTCAATGTACAGCACACTAAGGACAAAGATCCTACATGAGGAGTAAGTGCACAGTGACTCCTGTTGTTGACTTAACAAATTGACACTCTTCTTTATGGCATCATTAATCACCCTAAGCTCTTGTCATGAGCTGCCAAGGCTATGGAAGCCCCCTGAGTTCACTGACTCTGATCATATTTAGACAAGGCCATGGTCAAAGTGGAAGTTCTCTCCTCCCTTCAGAGAAAGGTACCTCCTTCTTTGATGACCCATTCTTTCCACTGTGATCTCACTTGTGGAGATCTTTCATTTTTTTTTTCCCCCAGAGTGTCTTGGCTTTCCATGCCTGAAATACTCTCATGGGCATTTCAGCCAGATCCACATGCCTTAAGGGCTGATTATGAGGCCAGAGTGCTGTTAGGACATTTGCCATTCTATGGGTCTGCTGTGTATCTCACTTCCCATGTTGGATCGTTCTCTCCCTTTTTGATTCTATCAGCTAGTATTGGCAGACACTATTCTTGTTTATGTGATCCCTTTGTTCTTAGTCCTATCATTATGATCAATTGTGAACAGAAATTGATCACTGGGACTAGTGAGATGGCATTGGTACATGCCACCTCGATGGGATTGAATTCGAATCCCCTGGTATGTTTCTAACTCCACCGTTTGAGGCAAGTCAGCTTCAGCATGTCCCAAATTGCACATCTCTTCCCTCTCTTATTCCCACTCTTATATTTAACAGCGATCACTTTTCAGTTAAGTTTCAGCATTTAAGAAGAATTGTGTATTGATTACAGTATTCGACCAAAAGTATTAAGTAGAACAAAGAAAAAAAATACTAAGAGGGATAACATATTAATCTGCTCATCAACAGTCAGGGTAAGGTCTGATCAAGTCACCGTTTCTCATAGTGTACATTTCACTTTAACAGGTTTCCTTTTTGGTGCTCAGTTAGTTGTCACCTGTCAAGGAGAACAAGTGGTATTTGTCCCTTTGGGATTGCCTTATTTCACTCAACATAATGTTTTCCAAATTCCTAACAGGGATCACTTTTCAGTTAAAATTTAAACACCTGAGAACAATTGTGTGTTAATTACAGAGTTCAACCAATGGTACTAGAACAAAAAATACTAAAATGGATAAAGTATTACATTGTACATCAACCGTCAGGACAAGAGCTGATCAAGTCACTGTTTCTCATAGTGTCCATTTCACTTCAACAAGTTTCCCCTTTGGTGCTCAGTTAGTTGTCGCCAACCCAAATGCCCATCAACAGTAGACTGGATAAAGAAATTATGGGACATGTACTCTATTGAATACTATACAGCAGTCAAAAACAATGAAACCCAGTCATTTGCAAAAAGATGGAGGAATTTGGAACACATCATGCTGAGTGAATTAAGCCAGTCCCAAAGGGACAAATATCATATGTTCTCCCTGATTGGCGACAAGAAAGTGAACCTTAGTGCTAATTTTGAAATGTGTATTAAATTATCTGTGTTGGGCAGGCATTTGACTAAACATCGCGTATCAGAGTGTCTGGATCCGAGCCCTGGCAGGCACCTTGTTTCTGACAACTTTCTGCTAATGTGCACCTGAGAGGCAGCAGGTGACGGCTCCAGTCCAGTGCTTGACGGCCATGTTGGCGTTATGGGACTCCCAGCTTCAGCCTGGGCCGGCCTTGGCTTGTGAGAGCCTTTGGGTAGTGAACCAGCCGATGAATGATCTTTCTCTGTGTATCTGTCTCTGTCTCCCTGAAATAAATATTTGAGTCTTTCGTGTTTAGAGTTCTAATATTGAGGTACATAACTAACAGTCTTTTCCACCAATAATACACAAAATTTAATTCTACTTTCATGAAAGAAGTTTCTTTCAAGGCAGAATGTGTGGTAGATAATGAAAACAGATCAACACTTGCTCTATTAGAGATGAAATCTTTCAGTGTTTTTTTCTGGTATATTTGTCAAGAGATATTTTCAAATCCTTTTGAAGCAAAGCTATTCAGATTATAACACACCTAGGAAAGTTCAGTCAATTGCTATTTTTTAAATACACTATTGCTTATTCACTAAAGAAAATGCTAGATATATTATACATGAATATACATTCATATTCATATTGCATCTACGATGTCTGCTAAATCCAAAAATTGATTGAGGCAAATCGTGCTAAATAAACAGTCTATAGAAAAAGGTTTTTTTGTTTGTTTGTTTTTTTGTTTTTTTGACAGGCAGAGTGGACAGTGAGAGAGAGAGACAGAGAGAAAGGTCTTCCTTTGCCGTTGGTTCACCCCCCAATGGCCGCCACGGCCGGCGCGCTGTGGCCGGAGCACTGTGCTGATCCGATGGCAGGAGCCAGGAGCCAGGTGCTTCTCCTGGTCTCCCATGGGGTGCAGGGCCCAAGCACTTGGGCCATCCTCCACTGCACTCCCTGGCCACAGCAGAGAGCTGGCCTGGAGGAGGGGCAACCGGGACAGAATCTGGAGCCCCGACCGGGACTAGAACCCGGTGTGCCGGCGCCGCAAGGCGGAGGATTAGCCTAGTGAGCCGCGGCGCCGGCCTGAAAAAGTTTTTTAAAAAGTGAAATTTTACTAGGAAGAATTTCAGGTGAAAGATAATATACCAAAAGACATATAATTAGTTCTATTTCTTCTAAAAGCTCATTCAAATAAAAAAAATTCATATTAGAGAAATAAGTCCAGAAAAGCAAAAGGTTAAGAAAGGAACCAATCATTAGAGAATTTTGGAAGCTGAGGGGAGATGAGTCCGTAAGGATATACTGAGTCCATCAGTATAAAAAAGTGCTCTTGGAAATTAAAGTCATCATAAAACACAGTTAAATGCAATAGAGACTTTGAAAAGATGAAGTTCACAAAACTGTCACATAGTAAGAAGGACAGAAAATTGAAAAGAAGGAAGGATACAGGAATTAGAGGAAGAAACAGGGACATTTTCTAGAAAGAGGGAATGAAGAAGGTAGAGAATAGAATAACACCAACAAAATAATCAAACAATAAAAGATAACTTTCAAGAATGGAGAGATTTCTAGATCTAAAGCCCATCATAAGCACAATACAATGAATAAGCATGAATGTAACTAAATTATATCCTTGGGAAATTTATCAATCCTAAGTGCAAAAGGAAAATTATGTAACTTGCTAAAAAAATTACATTGAAATAATCTGATTTTTTAGTCATCTCCAGAAACTGAGAAAGGTAACACACTGGAAGGCAAAAGAGCAGGATTTTAAAAATTCTGAAGGAATTTTGATGGTGTCCTTTAAAAAGATTAAGTCAGTAAAATAGTTGATGTAATTATTGGGAGTCTATTTCCACTGTTGGGACAGAGTTTGACATTGAATTTGTAATAAGTACATAGAAAATTAAGCAAACACCGAAGCAAGATAATTATAATTACCAAGAAAATAAAAAAATAAGCCATGCATCAAATGAAAAGCAAACAGCATCACACTGCTCAGCTGTGAGGAGCACTTACACCGTCCTGGAAGTGTAAATACTGAGCATTGATCTAGAGCTCCATGCGCTTATTGCAAGGCCAGGGGAGGGATTCGGGAAGCGTGTTTGCATATGATGATGGTGGGTGAGGGGGTCAAGGAGGGTTAACTCCTCATCTGTTCATTTGATTTTAATTGATAACATTAATAACTGAAAATGAACGGTAGCAAAATCATGTTGTTTAGAGATATTACAGTGGAGACACCTGAAGTAATTGAGTGTGTTGGTCTGGCAACCCAGTGTGGTGCCACCCACGTTTTGAAGACTTGATGTCTTGTTTTGTACTTTTGCTGGTAACCTGAGTGACGCCTGGTGATTACAGTGAGCTGATTTTCCTTAGTGTGTGGTATCTGTTGTTGGATAAAGGCTGGTCTTCCTTCTTATTAAAGATAGATGTTTTTGGTGTTTTTTCTATTTCAATCTTTTAGTCAATTTCATTGAGTTGCAAGGACTATGGAATGAAAATATGGATTGTTCTACCCACCTAACTTGGAAGTATTTTATTTTTGAATGGTTACTTCATTTCCTGGTTCATAACTACCAGCGGTGGACCTAGGGAATCCCGCAGTTCTTCCCTCCTACCTCCATCTTCTTTCTGTTTGCTGTAGATTGGATATCAGTTGAAGCCATCTCCTAAATGTAACAGGTTAGGAGTGAGATCTGATATCCTATTGTATACATGCCCTGCTATGGAACATAGACTTCATGATGTTTGTTTTGACTGCTCTAAAGTCATTGCTGAGCTTTCAAGTACAGTAAATTGGATAAGAGGAGCATGGAATATTTGTCTAAACCATGTAGCTAATTAATGAGGAACAGCATGCCACTTAAGAGGAAGTACAGGAATGGCTCATAACCTGAGAATTTGATCTGAATATTTGCTTACAAAATATAAATAAATTTAGGAGCACAGTCCAAATGTTATTATAATTAAAAATGATAGATACGTTTCAAACTGTAGCTTGATGTTGATTGATTATAATAGGTACTTGAAACACATGTTTAATCTACACATGGATTAGTGATCCATGGATTAATCAATTAGTGATGTCTGCCATGGCCACAGGATGAGAGTCATGTTGTCACAACCCTGATTAAATTTACATGAAACCAAAAATAAATGTTCACAAAGAAGAAGAATGTGCTTTAGTTTTTGTAAGACTACAAAATGCACACAAGTACTTTTCTGCAATGTTGCTTTAGTCATTCTCTTTTAGATTTATTATATAATTCAATTTTAAGAGCACCATGGCATTCCATGTGAATAATTTACAAACTAGTATATGGGTTGTGAGAATTTTTACAAATTTCTGCTAAAGATTTTTATTTAGATTATATATTATAGAGATTTTGGAATTATCATTTGAAATAATAAAGTATATATGCTTTATTATATATAATATATGTTATATATAACATTATATTATATAATATATTATATACAATATATAATATAACATACATAAAACATATGTGTTTTATATATAACATATATGATACATTGTGTATGTATTATATATGTTATATATATTATGTATATATAGCTTTTCTTTTAGTTGCAATTTTTGGTCTATTTCCATGTAATTAAATAGTGTATTTATTGGAAAGCAGGAAAAGTTATTTCTAAATTGGTAAACAAATAACTCTGTAATTAACAGACTATAACAAGATATTTAGTTGTAAAATAATTGAGTCAAAATATTGCTTAAAGGCTTCAGTATAATTTTGTATGTTGTTTGGGTTCAGTTTTCTCATGTTTCATAGAAGAATTTGGGCCTTAACAGTCACAAGGAATATTAGGTTCTGTATTTATTATTATATTTTTCTCTTTTACTGTCTGTCTAGTTTCAGTATGAAGGAATGCTGGCTTCATTAAAAGATTAGGGAAATGTTTATGCAGAATAGTGCCTACTAGAACCAGCCAATGAATGCAAAATTTCTTTCTTTGGAAAATATTTAATTATAATCCCAATTTTTGATAGACATAGGACTATTCAGGTTATATATTTATTTTTTTTCTCTTTTTTATTTTAATCAATCTTTAACAGGCTCAATGTAATTCATAGATACAATTCTAAGAATATAATGATATTCTCTTCCCTCTCTTCCCTCTTCTCTCCCTCCATCTCTGTTTCTTTCATCCTTTCTTCCTTCCCTCCCATTTTTAATTTTGAGATAGCATATTTTAAATTTATATTACAGTAAAATGGCTTAATACTTTACCAAGTAATTTTAACAAGTAAAAAGCAAATATCCCCTAGTTTAGTGGGAATATAGGCAAAGGTTATAAATGGAAATTTAATGGAAAATGACCATATATGTTTATTCTTGAGGATAATTGGCATTTTGAGATATACATAGAAACTTCTCTCTCATCAGAGTTGATGACTTTATAGGCGTGGAGTTATTTGTAACCCTCCATAAAGATACATGCATTGTTTGTAGGGATGTTCCTTCATTCCATATTTATAATGTGTAACTTATTTTTTCTTTCTTTCTTTTTTTTTTTTTTTTGACAGGCAGAGTGGATAGTGAGAGAGAGAGACAGAGAGAAAGGTCTTCCTTTACCGTTGGTTCACCCCCCAATGGCCGCCACGGCCGGTGCGCTGTGGTCGGAGCACCACGCTGATCCGAAGCCAGGAGCCAGGTACTTATCCTGGTCTCCCATGGGGTGCAGGGCCCAAGCACTTGGGCCATCCTCCACTGTACTCCCTGGCCACAGCAGAGAGCTGGCCTGGAAGGGGAGCAACCGGGACAGAATCCGGTGCCCCGACCGGGACTAGAACCCGGTGTGCCGGCGCCGCAAGGTGGAGGATTAGCCTAGTGAGCCACGGCGCCGGCCATATTTTTTCTTTTTCCAAAACAACCTTTGGATGATTCTAACAAGGTAAATCAATTGTACTGATTTCCATTCAAAGAACAAGCTTTTGTCTTGATTTTTTTTTTTTTCTGTATTATTTTCCCCTTCTCAAGGAGATGGACCTGTTTACGTTTTCCTTCTTGATGACTGGTGGTTTTTCATTTGGTTTCACTTCCCTAATTTACCAAAGTGGAGATGTAGATCATTTCATCAGGTTCCTTCTTCTTTCCTAACATGCACATTTAATGCCATGAATTTTCCTCTGTGCATTGCTTACATACTTTGCACAAAGTTGATATGCTTTCTTTTCATTCAATTGGTAATTTTTCTAATTTCCTTCATGATTTATTCCTTATTCATAGTTATTTTTCAGTGTGATGTTTACTTTCTGAATATTTGAAGATTTTCCAGGTATACTGTTATTGACTTATAGTTTAATTCTGTTCTAGTCAATGAATGTATTTTCTACTATTTGAATTCTTTCACACTTAATTTTTGTTGATGGCATCACAGACTACCTTGATGAATTTTCTCTACATTCTTGGGAAGAATGTGTATTTGCCTGCTGTTGGTGGAGTGCTGGGCACTCTTGATTCCATCAACTTCATTGGTGGTGTTCAGCTCTGCTAGTCCCTTCATGATTTGCTTCTATGTGCCCACTGAACACTAGAAGCAGCGGCATTTTCAACCCAAATCAGCCACTTGTTAATTTTTGTTTTCAGTTTTATGCTTTATGGTGAATGCATTTTGAAATTGTTTTGTCATATCCGTATATACAATCTTCTACCCAAACACACAGGTCCTCAACACATGAGAGCCTAACAGCCTATTGAGCCTGCCACTGTGGCTCAGTTCCTCACCCCCCGCAGTCTTATCCAGCTTAGATGCCACGGACCATCATGAATCCCCTGCCTGCAACAATCTTCCACTTCCTTCCTCTGTTTGTCCTGGGAAGCTGGCCTTGGATCGGTTCTGCTCTTGAGGCGCGTTCTGCCCACCCAGGGCAGAGAAACTTACAACTCAGAAGAGTGCCATCACTTTGCATCTAAGATAGCTGAACCCCCAGCATACTGCCACCCATTACTGCCCATCCCAACCCATTCTGCTTCCCACTCTGCTATTGTCTCACTCACACCTTTCCTCCTTTCTTCGCAAGCCTTCACGATGTGTTCCTTATCTGTGTGCCCAGCTCAGGACGCCGTCTCCCAGTCACTGGGGGCATCCTGCTCCTGTGTCTAACCATCCATTCTTTGCCCTCACTAAAGCTAGCTTTTGCACTGGAGAGACGGGTCTTGTTTTTTCTCTCAGGATCATTACTTTTGACAGTTCTCTCCTCTCTGTTCTTCACCATCAACTCTTCTCTCCAAAGCATACAGGCATGCACTTAGACCTCACAACCAAACAAAAAGAAGGCAGCCTCTTCTGCCTTAGTTACACTGTTCTGCGGTAAAATTCTATGATGGGAAAGTCTACATTCAGTCTTCTGTCCTTATCTCTGTCTGGTTTGAGCCTGTCCCAGGTAGAGTTCACTCACAACCATCCCATCCAAACAACACCCCCAGTGGCACTAGATGTTGAATCCGAGGGTTTGGCTCTCAGTCTTCATCTTCTTGGATTTTTGGCAAGGTTGATTGCATCCTCTTTAAAACCACGTTTCCTGCTGGTGACCAGGATAATTCCCTCTCCATCTTCCTTTTACTTTCCTGGACGCTGTTTCTTCATTTTCTTTGGTAGGTTTTCTCATATCCTCTGCCTCTAAATACTGGAATACCTAGAGTTTTAATTTTTGTCCATAATTTTTCTACACTGACACTCAAGGAAATTTTAATGATTTCCTGGAGTATCACTCACAGCAGATGAAACATAACTTTTGTCTGCATTCCCGACATCTCATTTGTCTGATTGCCTTCTCAGCATTCCACTTGGAGGTCTAGCACATGCCAGAAAGGTCTAGCACATACTGGAAAGTCCAGAACTTAATTTTGCATGCATTATCTTCCTTTCCACTCACAAATGGCAACAACCCTTCATCCCAAAAAGAAAAGGGAACAGCAACCACCACAACCAGGCAATCAACCAGAAAACAGAAGACCTGATTCTTTCATGTCTCAGCCACTGAGAACCACCCCCTTGCAATTCCTCGGGCTAAAAATACTGGCACCATAGCTGGCTCATTTATGTCTGCCCCACCCACACCTTATCACCCACCCTATCAGCAAGAGCCATTTGTCTGCCCTCAGTCCATTCATCCTGTCTGCAGCGCCTGTCGCTGAACTCCTTTGGATTCCATTCTCCGCTGGCCTCTCTGTGCCTCTGCCCTGTCCCTGCAGTCTGTCTTCCATGGCTTCACAGAGAAACGCTGCACTCAGAAGGACAAACGGCCTCCAACGGCCCACGGTCTGCATTGTTGGTGCCGCCCGCACTGGTGGCACCCGTGCCCTCCCAGCATCCTCCTCATCGTCTTTGCCAATACTGCTCAGCCAGTGCTGTCCATGCAGGTCCTTAAACAAGCAAACAAACTTCCACCTTAGGTCTTTTGTGTTTGCTGTTCTCTCCTTGTGCAATGAGCCCTTCTCCCCAGAGCACTTGGTGTGCTGCCTTGAGGATGAATTATCAGTTCTGCATGATTTGAGAGCACCTTCCTCACCCTCTTTGGTAGAACCACACCCCACTTCCACTTCACGATTCCACAGCCCCCTCCTACACTGTGCAGGACCTCTGAGGGGTCTTGGCCATCAGTTTTATGCACTGGTGCTCTCTGTCTTGAAAAGTGCCCAGTACATAGGAGGAATGCCACAACAACTAGTAAATAAGAAAGTCTTTAGACCAGGTGCAGTGATCTCAAAGTTGGATAGGCAGCCTAGGTGTTATTCTAATAAACTTACTATTGGACAATCTTCCAAAATTTATGCTATAACAGATGTGGGGCCTATTTTATTTTTTAGGAACCGATAATTAAATTATCTTTCAGAGGGCTGCTTGTGCTCACATTTTAATATCTAAATGTAGATGATCATTATTCAGAGCTATATAAAATGGTGTCTACTATCTCAGGTGGACCAGAATGCCCAAAAGCACTCAACTGGATACAGAAGCACTTTTTATTTTATGGTCGTATGTTACTTCATTAGTTGGATCAATTGGTCTCGCAGCTTTTCTCACTCCTCTCTCCAGAAATCTATTTTGAGGTTATTGCATATGCTAATAATGATTCTAAACTTGGAAGACGTTAGTAACCCTGAAGAAAAATATCGCTTCTGTTTGGAGCTCAGAGTCTAGCATGTAAGAAAGAGCATGTAAACCGGAGTATTTGTAATTCTGTGTGATACAGAGAACAGTGGAAGAGAAGGGAAGCTGTCCGAGGAGTTTCTTTAGGAAGTAAAAGACAACTTCACAGCAAGTGCTGAAAAGAAATTGGATCCTAAGAAGTCAGTGCCTTTGCCAGCAGTTTGTGCATGAAAGGATAACCAGGAGATCGGAACTGAATGTGCAGAGGGTGTGGAGTGAGCAGTTTGATGTAAATGCAATTCAAGATGAGCAGGGTGAAGTGTAAGGTGGACTCAAACAACCTAGAAACCGCCAACGAGAAAACCTTAGGGGACTGAGTTTGTTTTTCATCCCTTTGCCTTATGTATGTTATAAATAATCTTTAAATAAATGAGTAAGTCAACAGGGGTCTCTACCTCTGTCCAACACATGCAGAGGAAGAGATGTGGTCACAGAGAAAGAAATATGATTGCATAGAAAATATGTATGTTCTCCATGTCTATGGTTGTGAGAGGTTCATATACAAGTTAAATTTGTGGTTTGAATTTTTTAATGGAAAAATAAAATCTAATGAAAATGTTTAGGATCAAGAACATGATAAGTGGTTAACTTTTAATATCAAAATTAGAGGTTTCAATACTAATAGAACCAAGACTGGAAATGGAAATGTATACAAATTTTCATATTTTTCAGAAAAGTCCTTGTTATAGTGTGTGAAGTAGCTAACAACTGAGCTCATAAAAGATATCTAGGAACAGTGTTTTCATTCATACAACAAAGAAATTCACCATGTTTTCATTCATACAAAGAGATTCACTGTTGTGTTCAGTTGACAAACTGCTGAAGGGAAGAATCAACTACCACCTGTTTAAGATGTACTTCACCTTTAGCAATGATGGAGCAGCTCTTGTTGCTGACGGTCCTGTGTCCCTAGACAGGATGCTCTCCCGTGAGACTCACTCAACACGGCCTCCATTGAGCCTTCATTTCACTCTTTGCAGCTCTCAACAACAGTATGGATCTGTAGATCATCCTACCATCTCCTATGTCTTGGCCACAAAGCTCCCCAATTCTACTCTGTTCTTCACTGCTTGAACCCCCGTGCCCATTTGAACCCTAACAGAAGCATGGCTTTCCCCGCCAGGCGCCAGGGCTGGAGAACCCTGTGATGTTGCTGATTCCTCAGTTGCCATAGTTTACTCCCTGTTGCTATGAACAGCTCCCTCCCTGATATGCCGCCCCCTCACCCTCAGTACCCACAATGGTCAGCCTCACTGCCCCCTTCACTAGAGTCTGTTTGTCTGTTCTGTGCCCAGCTGTCCTCCTGAGCTCCCACCATGCCTCTCCTGCAGCCTGTTCAACTCAGCTGACGACATAAGGTGGACGGAGACGAGTCCAGATTCCACCAACAACACTTGTACCAAGACTGACATTTACTGGACAGAGGCTCTATCTGGGCCATCAATTGTCGCATGCTTGAGGCGCATCTTGTTCAAGTTCACCGTTCAAAATATGAGAGTCAGACCCTGAGTGAACTCTGTAGACACCTTTGCTGTAGAACCTGAGTGGTGAGAACCAGACACACTCAGGCTTGCATCAGGGACTTCCTCCGCCAAGTTCCTGTTTCAGGGCCCTAAAACTGACACTGTTCTTCACTGAGATCCGCATGGAAAGATGTGTTTCTGTAATACAATTCAGCAGGTATTATAATGTTATTTACATAAGCACTTCATTCATTTAAAAAAGAAAACCATAACGCACTATGTTCAGCCATTGAGAGGATACAGTGTGCTAAGAGCCAGGGTCCAGAAGTGGACAGCCTGGCCTTCAATATCTGCTCTGCCATCCACTGTACCAATCACGAGATGTAAATTACTGTACCTCTCTGTGTTTCACTTCCCTCAGATGTTAGATGATGATGGAAGTGAGCTCTGTCTCCAAGTGTTGTTGCGTGGGTCCAAGAAGTGAATGCACGGAAATCTGAAACAGTGCTAGAAACACAGTTAACCACCAGTGCAGCTGTTACGTTCACGGCCATGACGTCTACAGAGCAGCTTCTTGGGGGTCATCTTGGTTTGGTTGGGTGAGTGAGTGCAAAAGCAGAAACACACGATCCCCACCACTCCCACCTTTTAAAATAGGATGTGTGGATCACTCTCCTCCACACCTGTTTACTAATTTCTTCCACATGTAGCATCTGCATGTTAGGAAATTCATGACTCCAAGAAAGATATACCTTGCCCTCCAGACGCTTGCAGTGCAGGTGGACCCGAGTGTACACCAGTGCACTGTGGCAGCTGAGACAGCACCAGGGCTGCCAGGCAGGGTTGCCACCTCCACCAATGCCTGTCTTGCGGGCTCATTACATGCAGCTTGACCAAGTGCCCCCAGCCACAGACTTTGTAGAGAATCCAAATCCCTTGGCTTCACGAGGCCATGAGGTCTGGTAAGACTGCAGGTTCACTTCCAAGAATTCCACTTCAATAGAAGTCTTGCAACAACGGTTTTCAGGAAAACAGGTCTTCCCCTAAAGCAGAAATCAGAGGATTGACCTAAGAAAACAAGATGAGAACTAAGAATTACCTTGGTAATGAGCATATCATGATGGAAGCACATGGAGTGCAGGTTTAGAGACGGCTTCTGCCATGGGTTGGAACGGTGGTGGCTGACAATTTTGGTTAAACCCTGGAGGGTGGCATTGGTTTCTCATACTCAGGGAGGGTGACAATGCACAGTTTCAGAACAGAAGCTCTCTATTTCCACAAGTGTTAACTAGTATCTGTCACGGTGCCTAGCAAATAGACACTGGAGAAACAACCATATAACGAAGCTGAATTAATGCATAAGCTGAAGTAATACTTGCATCTCAGTATTACTGAAGTCTTATATCCTGGTAAATGAGGAAACAAGCTTTTAATCACCTGAGTGTGTGCCAGTCTCTGCTGTTAAGGGTTGCTCTGACCTGCGAGGGAAGTTCATCTGCACAGACTCCTGGGCATGGCCAGATCTGGGAAGGGAGAGCATCCCCCAGGCTCGGGATGCCTGTGGGTGGGGGAGACCATCCGTGCAGATGTGGCTGTTGATCTGAGTCCTGAGGGTGCCGAATGGACGTTGTTGGAAAAGAGAAGTCACAACTGAGTGCTCCGGGTGTGTGGAACTGCAGGAACGTGTGTGAGCAGCCTACTCTAGAAGTGTGCATTGTCCAATTGGTTGCAGCCTAAAAGACTGTACACATGTGCACATGTGTGTGTGCAGGTGAGAGCTGGACTGTGGACACGTATCTGCAAGTGCACCCATGGCCAAGAAGCATGGTGGGCGAGGAGGCAGAGGAAGGGTTCTGGGGTACAGACTGGATATTTTGGATGCAAAGAGTATGGACCTTACTTTGACTTCAACAGAGAGCCGCAGGGTCATCTGCCGAGAGAATTTGCACAGGTCACATGTTAGAAAATTAGCACTGCTTCCCCCGTGATGGACAGTGTGGGAGGGGCATGCTGAAGGAGTGTCTGGGGTGAAATGAGATTCCTGGTGGTTCTCAGAGAGGAAGCATTTCCACATGGGCAAGATGATATGATTGGCTAACTGGACCTGAGAACAAGACACACTAGCAGGCCGGCGCCGCAGCTCACTAGGCTAATCCTCCGCCTACGGCGCCGGCACACCAGGTTCTAGTCCCGGTTGGGGCACCGGATTCTGTCCCGGTTGCTCCTCTTCCAGTCCAGCTCTCTGCTGTGACCCGGGAGTGCAGTGGGCCCTGCACCCACATGGGAGACCAGGAGAAGCACCTGGCTCATGGCTTCGCTTCGGATCAGTGCAGTGCGCTGGCCACAGGGGCCATTGAGGGGTGAACCAACGGAAAAGGAAGACTTTTCTCTCTGTCTCACTGTCCAAAAAAAACAAAACAAAACAAAACAAAACAAAACAAAAAAAACTAGCCTTGTACAAGGGCTTTATTATTACTTTCTTTTATAAATTTTTTTTTTATCAGGCAGAGTTAGACAGTGAGAGAGAGAGACAGAGCGAAAGATCTTCCCTCTGTTGGTTCACCCCCCAGATGGCTGCTACATCTGGCTCACCATGCCAATCCGAAACCAGGAGCCAGGTGCTTCCTCCTGGTCTCCCAGGTGGGTGCAGGGCCCAAGCACTTGGGCCATCTTCCACTGCATTCCCAGGCCACAGCAGAGACCTGGACTGGACAAGGAGCTACTGGGACAGAATCCAGCGCCTCAACCGGGATTAGAACCTGGGGTGCCGGTGCCACAGGCAGAGGATTAGCCTAGTGAGCTGCAGCGCCGGCCCTATTATTACTTTTAATTGATAATCATTGCATGGGTTTCCGAGGGCTGTCATAACAAATGACCACACACTGCATTGCTTTCACAACAGAAATTTGTTCCCTCCTAGTTTAATATGATAGGGACAACAAGACCACATTGACACTGAAGGCTCTAAAGAAGAATGCTTCTGGCTTCTTCCAGATCCAGCTGGTGCCAGCAACCCCTGGTTCTCCCTGTCTGGGAGGGGCTTCTCTCCATCCTCTGCCTCTGTTGAAGCTGGGGTGGTCTGCCTTCCCATGTGTCCGCCTCTGTGTGGCTTCAGTCACTGGGATCCCTGTGACTTCATCTTAACAAGTTACATCTACAAAGACTCTGTTGCACAAAAAGCCACATTCTGATGTTCTGGTTGACATGGAGTTTTGGGTAGATGCTGGCCTAGTTCAGGTATGAAATCTCATGCTTAAACTTAAGTCAAATAAACAGATTTTAAGTGGACAGTACAAAGGAATTGGAATCAAATGAATAATGGTCTAAGACTACTTCATGCTTAGGATATTCCATTCCAAGTTGTGCATGCATCTGTGTGTGTGCAGGCTTCCTTTTCAATACCCAAGGATGTTTCCGATTCCAGTGTTGTAGTTTATGTCATACTCTGTTGCTGCAATTCACAGAGTAGATATTCATAACCAAATTTTTCTCAGGTTTGTGAACACAATTTTTCACAGCTACATTTTATGTCTTTTTCATCATAGCCTCATAAAGTGCAGCTGCAATTACCAAGAGTATTTTTATGGAAGTCACATTTGAGCATGCGATGTGTGTACATCATATATCATCCTGCCTGAAAAAGTCAGGGGAGAGAGTTGGGCAACGAGGATAGGACCAACAGAAGAGTCTGAAGCTCTGAAAAAACTGTGCCCTTAAGGAAAGTCTGTGTTGGATGCTTAGCAAGCTGTAACTCTGTCTCAGGACTTGTTTTACTGCTAAGTGGCAACAGTGCACAGTTAATGGGGTCAGCATCGTGGTGTAGTGGGTTAAGCTAACACTTGGGATGTCAGCATCCCATATGTACACCTGTTGGAGTCCTGGCTGCTCCACTTCCAATCCAGCTCTCCAATAATGGTCTGGGAGAACAGCAGAAGATGGCCCAAGTGTTTGGGTTCCTGCCACTCATGTCAGAGACCCAGATGAAGCTCCTGGTTTTTGGCTTTTGCCTGGTCCAGCCCTATCCACCATAGCCATCTGGAGAGCGAACCAGCAGATGGAAGCCTACTCTCTCTGTAACTCCAGCTTTCAAACAAATAAATCTTTAAAAATAACTAATGAAATGAAGGCCCTCCTGGAGGAGGCACATTGAAAGGAAGATGTGGTTATTGAACAAACATTGAATGATAAGCCTGGCTTAGGCTCCCAGGAGTGTGCCAACGCAAACTCGCATTGAGGTCTCCTCTTTGCAGCCAACTCCAGGCTGCAGGGGAGTCGTGCTCTAAGCTCCCTTGTTCCACAGTGACTGGAAGAGCTGCACACAGCCCACTTGCTCCCCATTACGGTTTTCAATGGCTTTTCCTTCCTACCTCAAACACTTTGCATTTCTATGAAGCGGAATCACCTGTTGTGTGGTCACTCCCCCACCCCCAGGACTCTCGCTTTCTCACTGGGGCCTGCAGTCCTAGCCAGTGCTGGTCTTCCCAGCTGTATTCTTGGCAGGTTTCTGGGTGGTTTCAAAAGCTCCCTGGGTGACTCAGTGGCTTTACCTTGTTGTGCGCATTTCTTTTCACTTCCTGCCACCCAGACTAACCCATCATTGAAATCTGACCAGTGCCTCTCACCCTTTCAGTTCACTTTCCTGATATTCTTTGAAAAATGTTCTTATTTATTTCATTAATGTAAGAGGAAGAGAAAGAGAGAGAGAGGGAGAGAGAGAGAGAGAGAGAGAGAGCGAGCTCCCATCTGCTGGTTTTCTCTCCAATAACTATAATGGCCAGGGTTGAGTCAATCCAAAGTCAGACACAAGGAGCTCAATCTGGTCTTCCACATGGGTTACAAGAACTCAGGTACTCCACCAAGCACCCTTTGTCTCCCAGGGTGTGTGTTGGCTGGAAGCTGAAGTTGAGAGTGGAGCTGGAACTTGAAACCAGACACTGTGATAAGCGATGGAGTTACCTAAGTGGCATCATACCTGCTATGCCAGATGCCCACCCATAACTTATACCTTATTTGACACACAAAGAGCTTTATCACAGGCTTAATTTCAAACTTATTTTGCACCAGGAAAAGCTTATGTTTTAATTCCATTTGCTGACGTGTGCTGAATGAATTTGTGATAGAAAGGAAGTGTCGTGAAATATTAAGTGTTTATGTCAGCTATTCATAGCAGTTTATTCTATGTAAATTTAAGTAATTGAATTTAATTATATAGGAAAGTAAATTAAAATATCTGAAATCAAGAAGCATTTATTTGGGCCTATTATCCTATGCTGTCTGCTACCACTGGGGTTACTGACAGAAGAGTCACTTGCTTATAAAACTGTCTGAGAGAGAAGAAAATATTATATAAACAAACACCAGTTTTATTATAAGAGAAATCCAATTTACTTTAGTTTTTAGGCATGATCTCCATGTAACCAGAAGTTAACAGTTGGGAAGCTGAACACACGTATTCATGCATGTAATATGTACATCACATGCCTGGATGCGTTCTTCTCCACCATCAAAGCTCTATTATTTATGAGTAAAATGTAATGGCTTAAGCTCACATTCTTTCAGATGGCATGCAAGTAATACAGATTTTGGTCTGTGCATTAGGGCTGAGACTGGCCACCTGATCTGGTCCCAATTTATTCGTGAAGAGCATTCATTGTGAATAGAGCCATTAATGAAGAAAATGGTCAGCAGATGTTTCCTGCCCTGACAATTAGGCGTCCAGCTCTCACAGGCACCAGGGGCCGCATCTACACTGCAGGGGGAGGAGACAGACAGAGCCGACTCTCCCACCTCCAGAAAGACAGCTCCACTCCACTGTCACAGGGGCTGTGCCGCACTCTCAGCTTTTGTTGCAGGTTCATGCTTAAGTTTAAGTAATAGCCAGTCCTCTGAAGGAACTTTACTGTTACTTTTTGAATATTTATTCCAGTAAGTAGTGTTAAGGCAGTGAGTTATAATATGAGTAATAGTCACAGTAAGAAAGTCAAGGCTTGATTGAAAGGGTAGAGATGAGAATCTATGAGACAAAAAGTGAAACCAAGAGAAACCTGAAACTCCTGCATTTTGAACAGAAGTTCCAGTTGCCTGGGTTTGTCATTTCATTGTGAGTTCTGAATGTGTCTTGGCTTACGTGTGCTGCACATTCTCTCCACAAGCTTGCTGAGAGCTCTCAGGGATTTACTCACTCACTCTTGTTTGCCACGGAGTCCCAGGTTCAGGCAAGATCCACATCCCTGCTACTGGGCAGCAAGTGAAGAGGGTTGGGGGGGTAGCATGTCACTCTGTGAGTCCCACAAACCACAGACACAATGAACAAACGAAGTCTGCATGTGTGCACACATCTCTGCAGATAAAGAATGTGTCAGGTGGCCTGTTCGGTGGCTTCACCTGCCACTTGGGATGCCTAAGTCCCTTATGGGAGTGCTGATTCCAATGCTGGCTACTCCTCCTCTGATCCAGAGTCCTACTAATGAACCCTGGTGGCAGCAGATAAAGGCCTGAGTACCTGGGTCCCTGCCACACACATGGAAGACCCAGAGTGAGTTCTGGGACCCTAGCTTTGAACTTGGCTAGCCCCTGCCCTTGTGGGAATTTGGGAAGCGAATAAGGGGATGAAAGATCTCTCTCTCTCTCTCTCTCTCTCTCTCTCTCTCTCTCTCTCTTTCTCTCTCACTCTCTCTGTCACTGTGCCTTTCAAATAAATAAATCAGGAGCCAGCACTGTGGTGTAGTGGGTTAAGCTGCCATCTGTGCGGTAGACATCCCATATGGGGGTTGGTTCACTATCTGGCTGCTCCACTTCTGATCCAGCTCCCTGCTAATGCACCTGGGAAAGCAACAGAGGATAGCCCAAGTGCATAGGGCCCTGCACCCATGTAGAAAACCTGGAAGGAGCTCTTGGATCCTGGCTTTGACTTGGCCTAGGCCTGGCCATTGTGGCCACTTGGGGAGTGGGCCAGCAGATGGAAGACTGACTCTCTCTCTCTCTTTTCTCTCTTTCTCTCCCTCTCTTGCTCTCTGTAACTCTGCTTTCCAAATAAATAAAATAAAGTGTGTTTTTAAATAAAACTTTTTAGAAAAATATTTAGTAAAAATAAATTAAAGAAAAGGAAAAATACTGATTGCTAGGTGAGTTGCTTAGAATGTCATTCCAAGAAAAAGAAAATGAATCACACGTGAAGCTAAGCACGAGTTCTTGAGGTGGGGAAAAGCAGTGTGGAGTAGAAGCAGCACTGCAAAGACAGCCACAGAGGAATACTTGTCACCAGGGGGGAGCGGAGGGCAAGAGGCCACCAGCACAGGGTCCACTGCCAGGGATGCTGGTGTCTCCCTTCTACCCCGACCCTGTGAGCCAGAGCAGCTGACTTAACCCGCTGCAGATAAGACGGCATCTGACAATAATGATGGTTGTAAAAGTAATGCCCACCTACAGGTTGCGGTGGGGTAGGTTGAGTTAGGACATCAGAAACGCAGCTCACACCACGCCTGGTGCGTGTTCTTTTCCTAAGAGACAAATTTATTTGAAAGAGTGAAAGAAAAATATGCAGGGTGGGGGGGGGAGACAGAGAGAGGGAGAGACAGAGAGAGAGGGAGAGAATGTTCTTGCATTTGCTGGTTCACTCTTCAAATGACCACAAGGCCAGTGCTGGGCCAGGCTAAAACCAGGAGCATGGAACTCCATTTGGGTCATCTCCCACATGGGTGGCAGGGGCTCAAGGACTTGAGACATTTTTCCTGCTTTCCAAGGCATGGTTGCAGGGAGCTGGACGGGAAATGGAGCACCCGGGACTCTGATATTGGATGCCAGCGTTGCAGACTGTGGCTTAGCCCGCTGTGCCATGTCACCAGCCCTCCTGGTACATTTTCATTGTTGTCACCCGAACAGAGAAGCTGGGAGCATGATGGAGCAGGTTCATTCTGGAAGTAGAATTTTGTCCTAATGGCATTGGGTGTTACCCTTTAAGTAAAGGAGAGCGCTGGAATGTTTTCACACGAGACATCTGCACAGTTTTATGTTGTTAAAAGTCGCATCTCACCATGTCATGTTGCGTGAGTTGATATGACTTTGAACCTCCACATTTCCTTTGATTTTTGGCTATTTCCTTGTCATTAAAAGCCCTGGTGATACTTATTGTGGCCACTTGGTGTGTGATCCCTGATATCTCAGCTTTTGTTGTCACGCAAACTGACCTCTGAATTCTCCAAATTCAAAAATTCTGGAAGCAGAAATAATTTGTCTCAGAGACCAGAGAGCAATGGGGTTTACTTACCAGCACTCCTCAATGTCTTGCTGCTTTCTGTTTGCTCTGTTTCCTTCTGCTGTGTGGTTATGCAGCATCTGCCTCCTTTTGCGAGCACCACCTCCCACCCACGTGATGGTTAACTGCTTGGTGTGAAGCATCACCAGCCAGCAGCCATGTGACTGGGCCAGGCTCCCAAGCATGACCGCGCCTTCGTCCCCAGCTGTGATGTGGAGGTCATAACAGCACCAGGTGTGACGATGAGGAACTCAGAGTTATATGCCGTTAGTGTGGCGGCTTTGCACACAGCACTGTGTCACAGGCAGCCCTACCTATCTCACTGTGCGGGAACGGTGGCTCAGGGGGGCTAAGCACGCAGTGCAGTTCATGCAGCTATCCTTGTCCGTCCAGAACCTGAACTCAGAACTCAGGTCAAAGTCCCTGTGGCTTCTCTCGCTCTGTGCTCACATTCCTGGGAAGAGATCCTGAAGAGGATGGACACCAGTGATTCCCTCGCTTCCTGAGGACTTGCTCAGAGAAAGGAGAGTTGAGCTGTGACAGAGGGAGAATGAAGTGAAGTGTAGGGATAGACCACCTCGCCACAGAAATGCTGTATCCCGCAATGGGGCGGTGCAGATCATCCAGGTTTCTCTGCCTGTCCCTAAGGGTGAGTTGAATGTCTGCCGTGAACACGCTACCACAGGAGGATCAGACAAACCTGACCTGCACTAGGGGAGGAGCCAGCACAGATCCAGAGATTTGAGTGACATGTCTTACAGAGGGAGAAGGGCTGTGATTCTGCGTTTGTGGAAGTGGAGGCAGATTAAACAAAAAATTGTGGAGAGATTTTGAATGAAGAGAGGGAAAAGAATAATCTCTTCTATTGATGTAGAGGGAGAAATTTGAATAGTTTCCCTCGGCACAATCAATTATTTTCCTAAGAAAGGTGGTTACAATGGTCGAAGAAAACCTCATATATCAAGGTACAAAACAAGCAACTTTTACCTAGTTTGATTTTTCTCTGCCTACCTCTTCCCCCTGCATGTCAACACTCATGCACACACGCTCACAGACAGACCCATGCATGGACACACACGTGCACACACACAGAGATGCATACGCGTTCAAGCAGGTCTCAGGGACCAAAACTCAGCAAAGAACTCCTAGCCCGTAATTATCACCAGTAAGCTAATTTTTTCCTTAATTAAAGGCTTGAAAGTCAGGAGGACCAAGCCAAATGCACCGAATGTGTTGGGGAGGCCCTCATCCCTCCCTCCTGGTCAGTGCTTTGAATGTCAAAGGCTCTGTGTCTGGCTTCCTTCGAGAACTTTGGGTTTTATGAGACAGAAGCAGATAAAGCGACGCACCTGCCACAGAGTGAGCGTCTTCACGTTGAAAGCATCAAAGCAAGAATATTAGGTGCTTTAAAAACTTCTTTGTTCTCTGCTAAGAAAATAATACGGCACAATTTATCCTAATTCAGATTGTAAGCCTTGATTAGAGATGTGCAATCTTACCTTCAAATAAAATATATAATTTTCCGCAGCGCACGCATCCATTCACTCATTCTTCATTCCAAATTACAGCAAATTGCTCCAATTTTAGTTGCTTGTAGTGTGCATTTAGGCCACTCAGAAGCCAGCCTGCTCCTTCACCTCAGTGCGCCACGCAGTCGCTAATAGAAAATGTCATTTTAATCAACAGTGGTGAGTTCTGTCAGTTGGCGGGCCCATGAAACGTAGCAGCACCTTTTTTCCATAAGTGGGAGGTGGAGAGCAGCTGTCCCAGGCAGGTTCCTGGTTGTCAGTTGTAGACAGTTAGCACAAGCCAGGGCCTTGCTCTGCTTGCCAACTGCCTTGCACTGGGTAATACTTTATTTAACTGGACCCCAGGCGTATTTGAGTGTCTAGAAGGGCTCTGATTCTGGTCCTTGGAGGGGAGCGAGCTTGGATGGGCAGACAGCAGAGGAGGAGATGTACCCAGGCCTACCCTGTGATGCTGTGACACAGGGCTCCCATGCCCCAAGAGGAAGCAGATTCCCTGCCTGTGATGAGGGCTGGATTTGCTTCCGCTCACCTGTTAACTGTCACAGACTCATGCAGAAGGTACCGTTACTATTGTGTCCATCTTAGTACTGAGGAAACTGGTTTAATCCACAGCTGAAGAGAGGCAGACGCGGGATTGGCTCAACCCATGAGTACGATGACCTGACTACGCTGCAGGAGGACTAATGAATTCATGAAAGGTCAGAGTAATCATTTGTGGCACTGAAACCAAAGCCAGGCTGCTTTGGTGTAAACCTGTCTTTGGTTTCCCGTGCATTGGTTTTCTGCTGCAGGCTCAGATTTAGACTTCGAAGTCAAAATTATTTCCTTGCATTTTAGAGATGAAAATGTTATTGTTGCACATATTCACTCTCATAATGTTGTTAATGTATGTATTAACTTACTGTGTGTAGAACAGGTAGAGATGCCTCAAATTCTGAGAGCACAACTTGTAGATGACACCCTCCCCGTCTCTCTGCATCCACCCAGTCTTCCGTCTAGCAGCCCATCTGCTTCAGCCTGACAGGTGCATCCCCCAGGGCACATGTCCAGTCACTGTCCCTCCTCCACTGCCACAGTCGATGTCTGAATCCACACACAGGACTGAACCCTCTATATAGTATGTTTTTTCCTATATATACACACGAACTAGTGATACAGTTTAACTTATAAATCAGGCTCAGTAAGAAACCAATTAACAACTAATAGTAAAATAGAACAATTATAGTAATACACGTACTGCTGAGAGCTCCAGCAGGTGGATTTTCAACGAATAAATTCTGGGGGAAAAAACATCCCATCTATAATAGAATAATTTCAATATGTCTTAATAATATTACTGTTTTATTTTTTACATATATCCAGCAGTGCTTTTGCCTTTTTAAATCTGTTTCTCTTGAATTCCTTATTGTATGAGACAAGCAGAGTATCATCTCAGGTCTTGAATTGGAAGTATCACTAATGTGTGTCTCTTGTAAATTTGTTAGCGTTTGCTTTTAAAACTGTATGTTTTCCACTGGGAATTTCTTTATTTGTAGTCCAGAGATGTTAAGATATATGGTGACCACCACCTTTCTAACTTGCATGTTCCACAGATTCCATCAGCCTTGCCTTCTGATTGAGAAGTGTTTCCTGACCCCCAGGAGCCAGCCCAGTACTGGGTTTGGGTACTGTCATTACAAACTGGTTTGATTGCATGCCGATCAGTGTAGTTAGGACCAAAACATATCTCAGCAATTTGGAATGTGTTAGGATGTGAGTATGTGTGTGTGTGGTTGTACTTGTCATTTTTTGTGAACTGAAATGTCACTTGAAATAAACATTTCTTCCGTTTTTCAGGTACTGTTCTGCTGATTTACCTTTTACTCATGTCTTACATATTTTATCCTTTTATCTGGCAAAAACATGAATAAAATATCCATCTTTTAGTGTGTCTTCCGTCTCTTGCATTTTTGTAGAATAAATACTAACGCCATATTTGTTGCACAAGTACTTAAAGTACTCTAACTTTATTTTGAACTGTGTCCTATACTTAATTTAGACAATATTTACTGTTGCATTATGATTTACATGTCAAATTATTTTGGTTTGAATTCTAAGCTGTCTTATATTAACAAAACAATCTGATTATTTTAATTTGAATTTTCTGTATGTAATATTACCTATATTTATATTTCAGATATTCTTAATTACTTTGGAGATTTTTAGAAAATAGGGACTACAGTGGGTTTTGCTCAGAGATCCTCTGGAGTTGGCTTGGTTTTTGTTTGTTTTTACAGGTGAGCTTAGCTGGTGAGTGCTTATTATACTTATTACTGTGACTGACACAAATGGTTTTAATTCTATCATTATTTTATATTATGCTTTCTGTCTTTAAAAACGTGATTAATCTTTTGCTATCCTTGACATTGTCAAGGAATACAAAATGTTCCTTCTGTTTCATAATCATAATTTCTACAATTAATTTCATTCCTAGAGCTCAATATTCAATTCTCAGAGCAGTTTTTCCCACCCAATTAACCCTTTACTAGTTGAGGCTTTTTTTCTCATGTTTCCCAGGTGCTACTGAGAACAGCACCCCTGTTCTCCAACGTTTAGAGTAGTTTGTTACCTTTAACTGAACAAGAAAAAACTGGGTGACACATCTTAGAGCACGAGTTTTCTTAGGTGATCATTTGTTGTTCCCGTTCTATCTTCTAGCATCAAGAGCTGTATCACAGAATGCTGTCTGTGGTTAGATGACTTGCTGTTTTGCAGATTCTGGAAGCAATTTTAAGTTTCATTTCCAGCAAGCCTGTTAGCTTTCATCTTGAGGTGGACTGTGGTTTGCTGTCAGTGTTAAAGCACACATGGCATGGACAGAGAGTCTTTGTTACGACTTCAGCTGAGTGGATGCACTTACCTCTTCCTGCTTCGGAACGCCTGTCTCGCTTCCTGAAACTTCCATTTTTCTCTTCCATCCTTTACTACACAATGCAGTAGAAGTGGTCCCAGAGGGGTACCTAGATTTTAATTTTAAATTAAATCAAATAAAAAAATATAGTTCCTCTGTTAAATTATGTTTCTTTTTCGCTGTATACATTTAGGCCACTGCACCCGATGAAGCTTTGAACAATGTGCACATACTGGAATGAAACTGTAGTCAGGGAATGCTCCTCTCCACGGTGCAACACCGTCACTGTCCGGCAGTGATGGCTGAGCACCGAGAGACCTGGAATGAGCCCCCATCCCAGTTGCTGGCTGTGGCTCCCCTTTTGCTGTTGGGGCATCTGGGGAGGGAGCTCTTTCTGTCACTCTGTCCACCAAGTAAATAAATTTCTAAAAAAGAAAAAATAAAAAAAACTTTTAATATATGAATGGATATTTCACTTACAAATATAAAATAAGGGTTTTTTAAATGATGTTTAGTTTGACACAAAAAGTTCTAAATTCGATGCTATATTTTTAGAATATGCATTCCCCAAGAACTTTCTGAGGCCTCTTTGAAGCCCTCTGCTTCCCTACAGATACGGTTCCGAGGTCAGTTCAGTCCCATGAAGCTTGCCTAGGTAGGTTCTGCCGGGTAAACATTCCCAGTGCTGGTCGGGCTTGGGACTGGGGCTTTCTGGGTTTACTCACACAAGCGTGACCCTCCGAGAGATGTTGGGGAAACACTATCCACCCACTCGTTATAACACAGGTGCAAGTCAATCGTAGCAATGTGCGCCTGCCTTGGGGGCATTAAGAGGATGCTCCCCACAGGGCTCTGGCCTCTTCCTCAGGCCCTCCTTGTCCGGACGGCCGTCTCCAAGCTCACTCTTCACATCCGCAGTCTGGGTGTCTTTTGCTTTATGTATTTTGTTCCACCCAGTGCTCACACGCCATGTTCCTGCTCTGTGTGTTCCTGCGCACGGAACGCACAGCCACCTTCTGCTCCTGTGTCTACCTCGTTGTCAAGGATGTGTGGCTTTGGGCCTGGCCACCCCCTCCCCCAGGGCTAAGGCAGTGCTCTGGAGCCCCAGTCTCCTTGCCTTGGAGGCGTGGGTCTGAAAACAGGGCTTCTCAGGACTGGATTTACACCTGACGCCCAGTCGCCTCCACTACAGTGCTCACCGCTGACGATTACCTGTGCTCTGTGCTCGGGTCAGGCATCCGCGCCATGGCCATGCTGGCGCTCCCCGCCTCTGCAAATCACAGGAGGATTATAAAGGAGGGACGTATGAAGTGCTCAGAATCAGCCCTGACACAAGGTGGCCACCGTGCACGCGGCAAACGCTGCCAGGAAAAGACGGGCTGGAGCGCTGGACCTGAGCTGCATCCTGACGTAGAGAATGCTGACGGAGCACCCAAATGAGGCAGTGAATGCCACAAGGAGAAAGAAACAGAACTGAGTCCTGTCGGCCACAGGGCGATGGGATCCAGCAAGCGAAGTGCTTGGACACTCATTAAGTCCCAGGTGCTTCCTCGGACTTTTTCTAACCTTACAAAAAGAAAAGAAAAGAAGTGCCTTTGCTTGCCTTCTTCCCTACCAGGGTAGTAACGCTCGTGTGAAAAAGGATTTGTCGCCAGCTCTAAAAGAATGAGAACTGAGGGCACTAGGTTTTTGTTTCATGATAACAACGATAAATAAAGAGGTCCCTATTCAAACACCCCTTGCTTATTAGGCAAAGTGATGCAGCAAATAAAGGAAACCCTGACGGGGACACTTGCCTGGGCCCTGGGCCCCTCTGAGCCACATCTTTTAGGCAGGGATCGCCAGGCAAACATCTTTGTTGCAAGAATCAAAAGCAGGCATTCTATTCAAGGACCTTCAGAATCCTAAGCTGCTGTTTTCAGTGAAGGGAGCTTTTCGGTTTAGTTTCATTTCTTGGTTTTGTCCCTCAGGGCTTTTGTTGTTGATTTGTTTGTTGGGAGCCCCTCCTGACAGTCAGGCCTGCAGGGCTGGGGGCGTGGAGCACCAGGCTTGAACGAGTCAGTGCACCAAGAGGCTCCTCAGCAGATGCACCGAGTCACTGAGGTTTCCCAAGAGAAAGTGCACGTTCGGCTGCCCATCCACATCCTGTCGCATCCTTGACAGCACGCCCCTGAGCTGGGAAAGAGACTGGAAACCTTTGTTGTGTGAGTCCCTCTGGGTGCATGGAAGACACAGTGCTTGCAGGAAGATAAGCAAGGGGGCGGGAGCCAGTGTCACGGGTCCTGATGCTTCCTGTAGCCCAGGTGCTGAGCTGGCTACTGTGTCCCCATGACGTTAACCACTGCGCTAAGGAGCTGTAAGAGCGCTCCGAGAAGCACCTTGGCATTTTGCCCGCTGTCTGGATGCCAGCAACTGCCCTGGTGTTTCTCAGAGAATCCAAACAGGTGCTCAAGTACTTGAAAGAGTCCATGATTGAGGAGAAGCAACCACTGCCTGCAGTGCCGGCATCTCACATGGGTGCTGGGTCGAGTCCAGGTTTGCGTCCTGCTGCCACCCCCAAGGGAGACCCAGATGAAGCTCCTGGCTTCGACCCAGCTCATTCCTGGCCTTAGTGGACCACTGGGGAGTGAACCAGCCGGAGGTGGAAGACCTTTCTCTCCCCCCACCCCCAACTAACTAACTAAATAAATCTTAACAAAAAAATATTGAGTGGATACAGGTAAGCCATGTTCCATGCCTGGGATCCCAGTTCCCAGGTATCAGTATCAGAAGATTCAAAGACAAAGTTGTTCTTTGAGTTTCACGCACTGGAAAGCTCAGAGCAAGGTTGGAACCTGGGCTGCAGTTTTCACAAAACCCAGCGTCTCGGTCCCACGAGCAATGGGAGGAAGGGCTCCCAGGGGAAGACAGAGAGGGGATGAAGCCACAGCGCTGACGCAGACTCAGATGAATGAGCAGACTCAAAGAAGCGCTCCTAGCCAGGGGCAGCAGGGGAACGGCCCTGTTCCCCTCCCTCTCTCCTCCTCATCCCTCAGGGCCCAGCGCCCCTCCTTTGATTCCTGTATCTGGTGCTTGGTTGGGAGGGCGTCTCCCGACAGTGTTTGCGGGAGAGTTTATCTTCCTCCTCCCAGCAAGTGCTGCTCTGGACAGAGGCAGGAGCCTGAGTAGATCCACACAGCTGTGACCCTGTGGTTCTCAGGAGCCTTCCAGCCTCCTGAGCTGTGGTTCCACTGGACTTACCCAATGCTCCACTCCAGAGGCCCTGCCCCTTGTCTTCTTGGCACCCCATGGTTACCATTACCCCACAGAATCCCTCAGGCTCCACCGACCAAGCACTGCCTCCAGGGCTGTTGGGAAAAGTCCACTCCTGTCCAGAAAGCATGAGGGAGCCAGCTCGGCCTCTCTGGGGATGGGAGAGGGGCGGGGGTGGGGTTGGGGTGGAGCTGGACATGGTGTGGGTGGAGGTAAGGGTAGGGTGGAGGTGGGTCTGAGGGCTGGAGTGGAGTGAAATGGAACTGGAGGTGTGGGTGGGGGTGGGGGTAGACATAGGGTGAAGTCTAGGGTTGGAATGGTGGTGGGGGCAACGGTAAGGGTGGAGGTGAGGGAAGGGTGTGGGTAGAAGTGAGGGTAAGGGTGGGGGCAGAGGTGGGGCTGAGGATGGGGGTGGGGTGATATAGAGTTGGAGGGTTGTGGGGGGCTGGGGTGGAGGTGTGGGTGGAGGCATAAGATTTTCCATACTGTCAAAAATAAGTAGCCTTATAGGTTAAAAAATGTATGAATTAAGAGTATGGGGTATTTGAGACCCAGAGTGTTAGTTTGCATAGGGATAGCCGTGCAGGTAAGTTGTCTGCTTCCTTATCTTCCTCAGGCAGAATGGTGTGGTGGGAGTATTATGGGATTTGTACTGCCGGGCCCTAGACTTAAATCCCAGGTTTCCCCTTCAAAGCTGCGTGCTGTTGGGAAATTGAACTGATGTCTTTGACATTGAGTAGGCTGAGGTGGTGATACCCGCCTTGTCCCCTCACCTGGGTTAAATGTCGTCACTTTACCAGTTGGCTGGGCCACAAGGGACAGTCACTGCAATGGGCACTTCCTGGGCGGAGACCCAAGCGCCTGAGGTCGTGCTGAAGGTCACAGCTCACAGCTCACCACTGGAGGAGTTCCTGTCTGAACCCACACCCACGTCTTCCAAAGCCACTGTTGCCTCTGCTGCGAACATCACCTGCATGCGGATCCACAGTGCGCAGTCTTACCGCCTCCCCAGTAACACACATTTCAGATGTTGCTTGCGTACCAGGGTGGCCTTAGGTGATTACCTCTATTTCTTTCTAAATAGAGAATATTCCAAGAATAACGGAAAGACCTTTTGCCCTCCCTTTTTAAAATTCTGACCTTGAAGCAAATACTAGCTGGTAGAAACAGACACATGCAACCTTACAGTCATTTTTTTTCTCCCCCTGAAAACTTTTCCCTTTTTCATCAGGCCTGACCAAGGTTGCAGGATGTGCCACTTTTCTACCAGAGTTAGAGGCCAGCTCAGGGCAGCCTTGAGCCCTTCCAGGAAACATTATCGGTGGGCTGAAGGTGAGTCCTGCCCCCTGTGCTGATAATTACCCCGACATATGGCACAATGTGCAGGCACGGGCAGACAGAACAGTTAGCAGCCGCTGCTTACTGCTGGCTTCGTTCCACTTTACGGCTTCCTATGAAGCTACAATATCATGCTGGGGACATATGCTTCCCGGCTCTGCACTTACTGCCTGCAGCGAGCAGCCCCTGTATTCTAATGGTAATTCCGCAATCTGTTCTTTGACAGCTCTGGGGGCCAGATGAGATGCCTGCGACTGACAGGGACATCACTTTCATGAAACATTGACTTCTCTGCACCTGAACACTGGAGTAATCAGAAGGCAAGTCGACACACCATGAAATAGAGTTAGACTGAGGGCGCCGCGAAAAAACAGCAGACTGCCATTCAAAACGGAGCTCATTTTATACCCAGCAGAGTTGTGTCAGAAGGCGTTTTGCTGCAGGGGTTGAACTTCCTGCACTCGAGCGCGAGGACTTCAGCCATGGTTTTCCTCTTCCTGGTTAGCGATCCTGCAGAAGCCCCCTTGGAGAGACCTGTGCATGTGGGAGGGCCGTGCTATGCTTTCTCTGCTGGTTGGGTGGGTGTTAAGCTCAAAGCTTGGTAGCAAAAAGAGAAGTGGACAAAGTCAGAAAAATTGGTGTCAAATCCTGCAATGAGCAACCTTCAATGCCCCTCTCCAGTTTCAGTTCTTCAATCAGAGTTCTGACCCCTATTGTTCAATGGTGTCCTTGAGACAGCTCATTTATCTGTTTATCATAAGCAGCATTGCAGTGCACAAACACACAGACACACTCATGCATGTGTGTATATAAATGCATATTTTATATATAAGGAATAGAAATACTTGGTACCTATTTTATCATACATTACATATATATTTCAAGTAAATATAGATTTAGGCATATGCACATGTGCATACAAATATCATTATATGTTCTCTAGACTTAACTTCAGCTCACGAACACACACTCCGGCACACTCAGGCACATACATGTTTTTAATTCTTTTTTCTAAAAATCCATGAAGTCAATATTATTGATGGCCCTTTGCAAAGATGGAAATTGAGGCTTGGGGAAGGAATAAGTCAAGTTAGAAGAAACCGAAGAAGCTCCTGCTGTTAATTGAAGTGCCAGGTAGAATGAATATTCTTTGAAAGGCATTCCTTATCCTGTAAGAAAGATAAATTCCCACATGTCAGAAATGAATGAGACCAGCAACCCAGAGACCTAGGGACATCTGATGCTGCGGCTTCCCTGATGGCAAGCAGGGAAGGGCACATGTGAGGGAGCTCAGCTGGCTGAACACCCTGTTCTCCATGAGACTGGGAGCAGTCCCTGCAAAACGCCAGGCCTTGCATAAGGCAGCCTGCCCAGGGACCCAATGGACAGGAGCAGGGCCACTCATGAGCTCAGGGACATGGAAGGTCCTGCGGGGGAATGAATAAAAGAAAGAAAAAGTCCCTGGAAAATGAGAGCTCCAGCTTTCTTTGCACTGAGCTTTGACTTGCATTCCTAATGTACAGGTAGTCAAGGGATCTTTCAGCTGCTAATTTAACATAAAAGTTGACCTCAGATTGCTTTGAAGCTGGAGATGCCAGCAGAAGCAAGTGTTGCATTTGTTTCTAGGAGCGTCTGCCTCTTCTTACCAGGCTGCAAGAGCCTTTCACCGAAGGAAACAGCATGCAGGGGATGACCTCCTGGGCACCTGTGCCCTCTGCTGGCATTTACGCCAGTCAGCTTGCCCATACACCGAGTGCCCTGGGCTCCAACGTGTACAACACAAATCTCATCTATTTCCTCCCGTGGTTCACTGTGTCCTCCAGAATTCCTAGTGTAACTATCACAGGAAATACCAGTTTTCCCGCTCAGATCCAGTGAGCTCAGCACGATCAGACTCTGCAGGGGGAGTCGGGATGACTGCTGTGGTAGACCAACTTTCAACACGAGGATGCTTCCTGGGCCAGTTTTGGGCTCTCCTTAATTATGGACCCCGCGGCTCTTAGATTCAGGAGCCGGGGGAAGCAGCCTAGCGTGAATCTAATCTCCTGTAGTCTGCCAAGCCCAGTCCCCCTACCTTCCCCGCCCAGTCCGCCTCAGTGCCCCCTTTGTTTCCACGAGATAAGCATCACATTCTTTTCCTTGTCCCAGGCCTCTGTGCTCAAGGAGAGGAGGTGATTCCATCCCTGGTTTGCTGGACCTCACCATCTGCAGGGAGCAGAGACTTGGAGCTCCCCTGTAGTCAGGAGCCCCTCTCCACAGACACTAGCAGAGCCCACGGCTGGGCCATCACATGGGTCACAAAGGACACCTCCCTTCTGGGAGCTGAGCACAGCTCCGGGTGGCTTCCTTTCTGTCAGGCCTTGCTAGCAGGAGTGCATCAGAACAGTGAACCACAGAAGGCTCCATCTGCAGGTGCATCAGAGCCCTGGTTTAGTGTCACTGGCTTGGTGTGGTTGAGACAGAAAAGCCAGATATCCCCCAGACTCCTGCAGCTCTGTGGAACGTGGTCAGGAAGGACTTTGTGGTTGACCCTTAGTGTTTATTTGCTGAGAGTAGTAGGATACTGTGGTGCAGGTGTCTTTGAGAAGGAATCATTTGTCAGGGAGCAGAGAAGTAGCAACTAGAAGTCAAGACACAGAGCACTGATGGGCTGGAAAGCCAAAACTTCCAGACCTGACACAGAAAGAGATGCATGATGTCCGTAAACAAAAACATAACAATATCATAGTTACACAGAGACCAAGCTAATAAGATTAGCTTCCTGTCTTAGCCTCTTTTTCCTACAGACTCAAGGCAACCAACGGTGTTATGGAAGAAGGCCGTGCATTTGGTATAGCAGTTGAGACACTGCGTATGATGCTTACATTCCACGTTCGAGTGCCAGGACTTGAGTCCTGGCTGTCTGCTTGGTTCTAGCTTCTTGCCAGTGCACACCCTGGAAGGTAGCAAGTGAAGATGCAGTTGGATGAGTCCTACGCAGGGGACCTTGATTGAATTTGTAGCTTCTGGCTTTGACCTGTTCAGGCCCCAGCTATTGCAGGCATCTGGGACGTGAACCAGCAAATGGCAAGATCACTTTCAGTTTCTTTCTCCCGTTTTCAGCATATATACTATGGACGAGTTTATCTTTGTGAAAGAGAGGAAAAACCTAAAAGAAGTTTGAGAATCTCGTCCAGTCATGAACTCTAAATTTGGATACTGACACATGGAACTTACTAGAATGAAGATTAAAAACCTGTGTATTTCTGAGAAAATGTTTCCTAAGAAACAATTACTGTAGGCTGCCAATGCATGGACTGTAAAATCATCCTTTCACTCTCCCAAATTCCACCAACTTGAAGTTGTCTGTGAAAGTTTTGCAAACTCAAATAAGCAAAAATTCCATGGGTCCACTCTGGATATAGTCATGGAAGATAAACTCCCAGGATTTTTGGATAAAAATGGCTTTACTGAGTCTCTCCAAGAAGATAGATTGAGAACACCTCCTATATCTAGGACGAGGGCAGGTGCCAATGTTGTTATTGGCTTGGGATTGTTGAGGTCCCCGTTTTATAAATTAGGGAGTTGATTTTATTGTGCTTTTCCTATAACTGCTCCACCTTGAGGTTACAAGAGTGTGGCAGAAATGGACAAATGTACTCCAGAATTTACCACCACTTGTATCAGTTTGCTAGGGCTTCCATAGTGAATAACACAGATTGGGTGATTTAAAAAGTAAAATGTAAAAATTTAAAAAGTAAAAGTTTCAGTGTTCTGGAGGAGAGAAGTCCAAGACCAGGGGACTGGAAGATGTAGGTTCTTCTGTGGCATCTTGCGGTGGTTGGAGGTGCCCACCTCTCACAGTGTCCTCAGATGACCTTTCCTTTGGATCTCCATCTCTCATGTCTTTCCGTGCACCCAAATTTCTTCTCATAAGGCATTAGATATATAATATTTTAACTTCATCACTGCTTTAAAGACTCGTTCTGTTTAAAAATGCTATTTATTTTCCTTTTACTAGAAAAGCAGAGAGACAGGCAGAGATCATTCATCTCCTGGTTCTCTCTCCAGATGACCACTATAACTAGGATTGGGTCAGACCACAGCCAGGGGACTGGAACTCAGTCTAAGTCTCTTACATGGTTGTCATGGAACCAGGTATTTGAAGCACCATCTGCTGCATCGCTGGGTAGGCTGAGTAAGAAGTGCAGTAACAGAGTTGAATCTGGCTCTCCAACATGGGATGCAGGCACCTCGAGGGGTTGCTTCACTGTGGCACTAAACACCCATGCTTAAAGACCCTATCTCTGCAAAGCAGACATGTTCTGATAAACTGGGCGTTAGGGCTTCAGCATGCAAACTTTAGGGGGACATAATTTAGCCTCCAACTCCCCTTTCCCTAAAAGGGTAATGGCCAGTGAGTAGCTCTGTCGTGGAAAAGAAACACATCTTCTAGCCCCTTCTGTGTACTTAGAGCTGTGGCATTGCTCTTAGCAGCACATGTGATGAGGCCCCTCTAGAGCCAAGTCTCCTTCTTCAACGAGCTGGCGCCTCCTGGTGTTCTGAGCTACAGGATGAGTAAAGCTGATTCTTGGGTCATGCAGCAGGTAAGCTACACACAAAGGCAGGGGCTCCAACCCTGGGATTCAGACAGTAGAAATAAACTTCATATTTTTATCGATGTATAATCTTACAGTATAACATTCAGCATTTTAGTGTGTACAAATCAATTGTTTTATGATAGTCACAAAAGTGTACAGCCATCACTTTGTTTCCAGATCATTCTATCACACAATAAGCAACTCCATACCTATGAGCAGTCACTCCCTTGCTGCTCTTCCTGTTAGCTCCTAGGAAGCACTAATGTACAGTCTTTCTCTATGGATTTAACTATTCTGTGCATTACCTACAGATGGAATCATAAAATCTTGCCCCTTTCTGTCTGCCTCCTTTTGCCCTGCTGAATCTATCTGCATGACAGCATATATTGGAATTTCATTCCTTTATATGCTAAATAATATGCTCTTCTGTGATTATCTCATATGGTATTTATTAACTCAGCAATAGATGACTGTGTGTAGCATTTCCCTCCTTTGCTAATAAGAATAATGCTGCTGTGAACATTCATGTCCTAGTTGTGGGGAGGAGAAGTAAATACCTAGTAATGGAATTCCTGAGCTAAGAAGTAATTCTGCATACTACCCAACTGTTTGCCAAAATGGTCACAGTGTTTCTTTTCTTACCAGCAATCTGTGCAATCTCAAGTTTCTGGTACACAGGAAATACACAAGACATCACACATGAAATTATGCAAGCCAGAAGACAATGGAGTGGCATTTTTAATTTTTTTTAACTTTTATTTAGTAAATATAAATTTCCAAAGTACAGTTTATGGATTACAATGGCTTCCCCCCTCCATAATTTCCCTCCCACTTGCACCCCTCCCATCTCCCACTCCCTCTCCCTCTCCCATTCCATTCACATCAAGATTCATTTTCAATTATCTTTATATACAGAAGATCGATTTAGTATATATTAAGTAAAGATTTCATAAGTTTGCACCCACATAGAAACACAAAGTGTAAAATACGGTTTCAGTACTAGTTATAGCATTACTTCACATTGTACAACACATTAAGGACAGATCCCACATGAGAAGTAAGTACACAGTGACTCCTGTTGTTGACTTAACAATTTGACACTCTTGTATATGGCGTCAGTAATCTCCCTAGGCTCTAGTCATGAGTTGCCAAGGCTATGGAAGCCTTTTGAGTTCGCTGACTTTGATCTTATTCCGATAGGGTCATAGTCAAAATGGAAGTTCTCTCCTCCCTTCAGAGAAAGGTACCTCCTTCTTTGATGGCCCCATTCTTTCCACTGGGATCTCACTCACAGAGATCTTTCATTTAGGTCTTCTTTTTTTTTCTTCCCAGAGTCTCTTGGCTTTCCATGCCTAAAATACTCTCATGGGCTCTTCAGCCATATACAAATGCCTTAAGGGCTGATTCTGAGGCCAGAGTGCTATTTAGGACATCTGCCATTCTATGAGTCTGCTGTGTATCCCGCTTCCCATGTTGGATTGTTCTCTCCCTTTTTGATTCTATCAGTTAGTATTAGCAGACACTAGGCTTGTTTGTGTTATCCCTTTGACTCTTAGACATATCATTATGATCAATTGTGAATGGGAATTGATCACTTGGACTAGTGAGATGGCATTGGTACATGCCACCTTGATGGGATTGTATTGGGATCCCCTGGCAGGAGTGGCATTTTTAAAGAATTTAAAAGAAATGATAGTCCAGAATTTTATTGGCACTGAAAATGTGTTTCTTAAATGAAGCACAAATATGGAATTTCTGAGGCAAAACATGACTGAGAGTATATATTTCTAGCAGGTAATTTGCTACTATTGCTTAATGCATACCTTTTATTGCATACTGACAAGAAATGTTCAAGGGGATAAAGAATATTCTTCAGGTAGAAAGAAGATGGTTCCAGACAAAGTCATAAATCTATACAAAGAGGCCAGCGCCGTGGCTCACTAGGCTAATCCTCAGTCTGCGGTGCTGGTACCCAGAGTTCTATTCCCGGTTGGGGCGCTGGATTCTGTCCCGGTTGCTCCTCTTCCATTTCATCTCTCTGATGTGGCCTGGGAGGGCAGTGGAGGATGGCCCAGGTGCTTGGACCCTGCACCCGCATGGGAGACCAGGAGGAAGCACCTGGCTCTGGGCTTCATATCGGTGCAGTGCTGGTGGTAGCAGCCACTTGGGGGGTGAACCAACGGAAAAAGGAAGACCTTTCTCTCTCTCTTTTTTTCTCTCTCTCTCTTCCTCACTGTCTAACTCTGCCTGTCCCAAAAAAAAAAAAAATCTATACAAAGAAATGTGATGTGCTAAGGTAAATATCAAAAAACATAAATAGGAAAGTAACGTTCATTCTTTTAATGCCTTAGAATTCCTAACAGTACTAATGCATCATTGATTATGGCATACATAAAAATAAAATGTATTAAAATAGAAATATTAAGTGATTAGTCTGCTGAAAGCAAATTAAATATGCAACATTGAATTGCATTTGTCAGTACTGCTAAGAAATTTTAAATAAAGTAAATCAGAACAACACAATCAAATTAAACAAAAACAAAATATGACATAATTAATACCCTAAAACCCCCAATTCTATAAATAAATCCAATTATTTATGGTGGTTTGTATTAATATGTATAATTGTGATAAAATTTGTAACCCTTACAATTGAATATACGCTTGCTAAATGTAGCAAAAAAACAATGTCCAGGCTCAGTGAAACTCATTAAAGTGCGGGCTAGGGGAGGATAAACTCTCCACCTGGGCCAGCACCAGCTCCTGTTGAGAGGTGAGGGAAAGTAAGATAATATAACATTGCAAGTTAGGTTCCATCTGGGTCCCCAATTATTAATGTTGGAGAACTATGGAGAATGTCAATGTTAGTGGTAATTTATCCCACATCTGTTTTAAGTGATAGTGTTGTGATGTTTATTTTTAGGATCAACATTATGAATATTGTAACAATTAATGAGCTATAAATCACTAAATTTAAGATTATGATGGAAGGATTATAGATAGTGTGGGGAGCAACTCGGACTAGACTAAGTTACTGGAATTAAGACTTATTCTATGCATCTGCTCTCCCACAATATGGTGCCGAGAAGGGAGAAACAGCTTCTACACAGCTGCCTCCAGTTCAACCAATAAACTGTAGGACCTACTCCTGATTGGAGGAGAGCAGCGTACTCGGCGTGTGGGCAGCCGAGTTGGGATTGGCGGAGGAGGACTATAAAGGAGGAGAGAGACAACATGCACCAGGAACATCTAAGGGGAACACCTGAGGAACACCTGTGCAGCCCCCGAGAGAGCCGGCCGGCGGTGTGCCGCTCCCCTGCGGAAGTGGGGAAAGTGGCCAGGGGGAACCGCCCTTCCACGGAGGTGGAAGGGACAGTAGCCAACCCGGGAAGAACCAGCAGCAAACCCGGGGAGGGCCGAGCAGACGAAAGAACAGCGCAGGGTCCTGTGTCGTTCCTCCACGAAGAGGGGGAGCGACAGATAGGAATTGCTGGTATTCATCCTATATGTGAGGTTTGTAAAACCTTTATGCAGAAAACCATAGAGGTATATTATGTCCATGAATCAGAATTCTCAATAAGAAAAAAATTAAATTTTCCATAAAGTTTAACTCTGTTGGATCTATTATATTTTGATGAGGTCAAGAAATGGATGCTAAAATACAAATGAGTATTTTAAGAACCAAGAAAAAAGTGAGTTGAAAAATATTATTGTAGATATCAAAATATTTTTTACAAAACTCTAGGAATTGAGACAGGATTATTCTAATGAAATAATCAATCAGAGATCTTAGAGGCATTTGAATATGGGTACTTTGTTTATGGCAGAATTGCTCTTCCATAGGAATGAGGTAGGCTTTTCAATAAATCATATTGAATGAATTTTATGTCCACTTGGAAACAATGCTTGTACTTTACCTCAAACTACATTAAAAAATTCAGGTAAGATTTATCTCCACAAGAGATAAAGAAAAACACTTCTGCTGGATAACAGAGGAAAATATGATCTTGACCTTGAATTATGCAAAGTGTTTCTTTAAAAAAAAAACCAAAGGGAAGGAGAGAAATGAGGGAAGAAAAGGTGGCTCTCTGGACAGTGAGAAAGCTTATAACTCATTTTATTAAAACAATAATTTATTAGACAAAATGTTGCTTTGAATTTTTCCAACTTTCTTTTTAATAATCAACTTCAAATTTCTGAAACTGAAGCAATCTTTCCTGTACATATAAGAATTCATACTAACATAATTTTGAGCACCAAACCAACTTTACTGATGAGCAATTTTATGTCTTCCTCTCTCTCTTTTTTTTTGGGCAACCGGGACAGAATCCGGCGCCCCAACCAGGACTAGAACCCGGTGTGCCGGCACCGCAGGAGGAGGATTAGCCTAGTGAGCCACGGCGCTGGCTTGTCTTTATCTCTTGGCCACTCAAAAAAATGACACCTCAGAAATAAAATTTAATAAAGCATTGAAGAAAAGCAAGAGAACAACAAAGAGAATACAAATGAATTAAAGAATGAAAGTGGAGGCAGAGACTGAGGTAAAAGAAAGCCAATCTGGGCAAGCCTTTGGCACAGCTTGGGACCCGGCAGCCCCTAGCTCCACTCCGATTCCAGCTTCCTGCAAATGAGCACACTAGGAAGCAGCAGGTGATGGCTCACGCACTTGGGTCTTGGCCACTTACGTGAGAGACCTGGATTGATTCAGGTGGAGCTTCAGCCTATCCTGGCCTTGGCTGTTGCAGGGAATTGGAAACTGAATAAGCAGATGGAAGATACCTCCCCTCTCTTTCTGTGTCTCTTTCAAAACAACAACAACAAAATAATATAATAAGGAAAGAAACTAACAAAGTTTAATAATAGAGAAGAAAAAGAAAAGGGTATAATGGAATTGATATTTTCTCCATAGTTCAAAACACTTTCCATAAATAAATAAATATATATAATATATCTGCATATAAGACATATATTAATGATCTTAACTCACCTAACGGAAGAAAAAATTAACATTTAAAGCAACACGAATTAAACACTATATATGCAAGGCGCAGCTAGAACAGATTTCTGTGAAAGGTTTAAATAAATGAGTGGCAAAACCTACCACTCTTAGGCCATGGGAAGTGGGGACTGTAGCACAGATCATGGTGTAGTCAAACTCAGGGCAAGCTGTGTGATGTGTGCAACTCAGTCTCCAACACCCTGAGGAAAGGGGGCAGAGAATGCTGTGAAGTAAGTCACAAGTATGGAAAATCAGGGAATGCGAAGTTTCTTGCAAATCATCTCTAAGTTACATATTATTTTTAATTGTATACTTTAATATATAATGTAATTACATAAATACATTTTACATCTATTTATATATTATAATGTTATATTTCAATACTGGTCTTTTCGCATTTTGTAATGTTGACAAAGGGATCACCTTGGAGTTTATACATAATAATGATAATAAGGAAATTGACAAATTAATGGTGAGAGCTCAGATTTATTTTTCAAATTTGGTTAAATACTGAACAAAATTGTAATCTAGAAATCTTAGTCTTATCTTGAATTTTTTCAGGATTCCAATGTATTAGCTTCCTGATGGCAATAATTATTGCAAACCTAGTGGCATAAACAGCACAAATGTACTATCTTGCAGCTCTAGAGGTCAGTCTAGAAATCCAGTGGTTGGGGCCATGCTCTTCCTGCCGTGCTGGGGGAGGCTCTGTGTCCTTGTCTTCCCATCACCCACTGCCTCCTGGGTTCCAAAGGTCAGGGCTCCCTCAGGTCAGGCACAGCAGGTGGAGTGGTGGTCACCTTGCCACCAGCCCCTGCCCTTGTCTCCTTCCTTACATGTTGTCTCTGGCAGAGGCTCTGTGCTCCCAAGGACTGGTCTCATTACACTGGGCCGCATGACCAGTCCAGGATAATCCCCCTGTCTGAAGGTCAGCTGTGGGGCAGACAACTCTATCCACAGTCTGGATTCTCTTTTGCAGGTTACAGTGGATAGGATGTTGGCATGCTAGGGGCCATTACGCCCTCCACATTCATCCACGAGGTTTTCTCAATGAGTAATTCAGAAGGGTTCAGGCGTTTCTTCCCTTATTTCCTGTTGCACGTCGGTCTATCCCCAGGGCAGTTGTGTTCACACTTTATCCATTGGTCTGTCTCCCTAGTAGTCACTGAATTCTGTAGGGAGAAGCAGTTTGTCACCACATATTCAAGTGCTTTGCACAGCTTACTACATAAGGATGTCTGTGCTATTGACAACATATCTGTTATAACCCACATGACAATTTATAATCACATTATTGCTCGAAAGTAAACACTTTGTATTGGGTGCACATTCTTGGCCATTGTGAAGCCTATAATATTATTGTCCATACTTGTAACCACTCCATATGACCATCTATAAATCTGTTGCCTGAAATCCACAGAATCACTTTCAAATTTAAAGGCTACAGAGGTCACTGTGAGATTCATTCAATGTCATTGTGTTCAGCCTTAATTAACTACTCGCTACAAATGCCACGCATCTCACCACACAGAGCTGCCTAATCTTCATGTTATTTTTGGTATTTCTACACGCCAAGACTGACTGAGAGTGAATAGGCTCTATGTGTATGATAACTGTGTAATTCCAGACTTGCTGCTGTTCCTTAATTGGTGTAGATCCTGTCTTCTCATTAGTTTGTAGGATTTCTTTTAATATGTGTGTCTCCTGTTAAATTGAAATTCTTGAAAACAGAGAACTTTTCCAGTTTTGTAGCCTTGTGCGGTAGAGCAGTACTTGCCACACCATGCATATCTAATAGCTATTGAGTGAGCACAGAACAGTGGCTATGTTACATTGGAGAACAAACTCTGTCTGTCTAAACTGGAGTTAGATTGACAGGTGGAAGGGTAAAGGGTCTGAACCCTGGGGTCTTCACAGAACTTTTTCTTTCTTTTGCTTTGATATTAGGTGACCTATTTAGTGTCACTGAATCCAAGTTTCCTCCTTTGCAAAGTAGATACAGTAGTACAATTTTTTCCTGTATAAATGAGTTCAAATTCGGTTCAACACCTGTTCTAAGAATAGTAGTACAGGACTAAATAAAGCACAAAAAATACATACATCTGCATGATGAATACAGATAGTTATCTAGCTAGCTAGCTCACTTGGTTAATAGATAGATATAGGTGATAGATAGATCAATAGATAGATGATGGATAGATAGATGATATATAGATAGACGAATAATTATGTGGATGAATGGATAGATGGATGGATAGTTAGACAAATAGGCATACAGAAGATAGAGAGATTATAGATGAATGGTTGGGTAGATGAATTGGATAGATGGCTAGACAGAAGGATAGATGAGATGGATGAGGTCAACTGATGATAGATGATAGATGATAGATGGATGGATGGATAGATAAAATAGTGATGAATGTCTCAAAGGAAAATCATGCAGAGTACATTAATGAGTAACACAGGCTGTGCCAGCAGGGCAGAGAAGCCCTGGATACTAGCTGGTGAGGAAAGACCAGGACGGAATGGCACTGAGGAGAGTCCTGAACAGCCATAAGAATACACAGAGGAGGGACGTCAGACAGAAGGAAGAGCAAGTGCAAAGTGGAGGTAAGTGGGTACATTCACATCGTGCAGGAAATAATCAACACAAACGGCACTGGATGGGGCAAGCCCTTGAACAACAGTTAAGACACTTCCTGGGTACCTGCCTCTACAGCATGGTGACAGTTCAAGTCCCAGCATGACCTTTTTTTATTTTTTTGACAGGCAGAGTGGACAGTGAGAGAGAGAGACAGAGAGAAAGGTCTTCCTTTGTCATTGGTTCACCCTCCAATGGCCGCCGCAGCTGGCGCGCTGCGGCCGGCGCACTGCGCTGATCCAAAGGCAGGAGCCAGGTGTTTCTCCTGGTCTCCCATGGGGTGCAGGGCCCAAGGACTTGGGCCATCCTCCACTGCACTCCCTGGCCACAGCAGAGAGCTGGCCTGGAAGAGGGGCAACTGGGACAGAATCTGGCACCCCAACTGGGACTAGAACCCTGTGTGCCGGCGCTGCAAGGCAGAGGATTAGCCTACTGAGCTGAGGCGCTGGCCCCCAGCATGATCTTGATTCTGGTTTTCTGTCAATGTGCATCCTGGGATATAGCATCTGATGACCCGACTACTGGGGTCTATGTCACCCCACTTTGGAGGTTCAGATTGAGATGTGGTCTCCTGGTGTTTGCTTGACCCAGCCCTGGCTGACAAGGCACGTGTTAAGTGAACCCACAGATGGAAGATCTCTCTCTCTCTCTCTCTCTTTCAAATACAATGAAAAAATTTTAAATGGCACTGAATTATGTCCTTTTCACTATTTACATGGAAAAATTGTTTTTGAAAGATGATAGACAGAGAGGGTCTTAAGTGTACTTAGCTGCTCTCACAGTGCTGTTCCCCTTCATTGGTAGAGTGTGCTCCGCGAAGCTCTGTGGATCTGTGTTCTCCGATCATGGGAAATCAATGAAAGTGAACAGGAGTGTGTGATGGTACTGTTGCAGTTAAGACACAGGATTCATAACCTCTTTAATGATGCTTTGTTGTAGACCTGTTCTCCTAACAGCTCACACAGCTTTTTCAAGAGTTGCAGCAATGCCCTTCTATTCCTTAACTTCTGAGAAATAGAGGAATGTGTGGATAATTTGGCCACAGCCCCTGGCTTGGGTATTTGAGTGCGTTCAGCAGCGTGAACACTGCTAGGAGCCCTCAAAGAGTTCTGGGAAACAGACTGACATATGGGGCAATGGCTGCTAATTAGCCACATCCTCACTTTCCCTCTGCCCATGGCCTCGGAGAGGGGAGAGGAGATGATGGCCTGCCTGCCCTAGGCAGAGGACCTATCAGCTGCTGGCTTGCCCAGCAATAGCAGAGGGAGTGTGGAGCCACTGGTGGGGGTCACATAAAAATACAGAGGACAGGCTCATGCCTCCCCTGGAGCGATGAAATGAGTAGAGTGAGAGGAAGGCAATAAACTGCCAGACAGGACAGGCCTTGGTGAGAAAACTTGACCCCTTCATTCCTTCCTTCCCTGTTAATCCTGCAAATAAGATCCTTTCCACCTCTGAGAAATGTTTTAAGAATAAAATCATGGTAATAGGGGCTGGCATTGTGGCATAGCAGGTAAACCCATTGCCTACAACTCCGGCATCCCATACGGATGCTGATTCGAGTCCCAGGTGCTCCACTTCCAATCCAGCTCTCTGCTATGGCCTGGGAAAGCAGTAGAAGATGGCCAAAGTTCTTCGGCTCCTGAACCCATATGAGAGACCCAGAAGCAGCTCCTGGCTTCGGATCGGCGCAGGTCTGGCTGTTGTGGCCAATTGGGGAGTGAACCAGTAGATGGAAGACCTCTCTCTCTGTCTCTGCCTTTCCTTCTCTCTGTGTATAACTCTGCCTTTCAAATAAATAAATAATCTTAAAAAAAGACAAGTGTTCTATGAGTAGATAGAATTCACCCTGGGGTCTCTGGGTAACCCATTTTCCCAAGCATTTTCCTCGCTGACATTCTGTCCTTCACGAAGAAAGCATTGAAGACCCTAGTGGACTACCTTTACCATCCCAAGGGCCAAACGGCTTTCAGCGATCTGTCACCCACTCACTTTCGGTTTCTTGCTTTCCTACAACAGTGAATGATAGCTCCATGTGTACCAATATCGCACATAGCTGGTGAAAAGGAAAAAAGTGCTCGGATGGACTTAGATCTAGAGGCATTCTAACCTGGTACTAAGTGTCCATTCAACACCCAGTCATCAGACTTTTGCTAGTATCCTAAGCTTTCTGACTGCTTGCTCATCTGACAAATTACAATAAATCATCTTGGATGGAGTTGAATTGCACACAATATGGCACACAAATGTTTCGTGCAAACAGCCTTGCTCTTCTCTCATCTACTGTTAGTTGTAATTACAACTCATGGTTTTTTTCACCAACATATTATTGCACAGACTATAATGAGATTGTTCTCTTGTGATTGAAACTCAAAGTCATTTACATTAAAAAAATATCACTCATGCGACCAATGCTGTGCTTCAGCAAGTTAAGTCATCACTTGTGACCAAGTACCCCATATCGGAGGGTTGGTTTGAGCCCTGGCTGCTCTGCTTCTGATCCAGCTTCCTACTAAGGCACATAGGAAGGCAGCAGAGAATAGTTCAAGTCTCGGGCCTCTTCCACTCGCAAGGGAAACCTGGATAGTGTTCCTGGCTCCTGACCTCAGCCTGGACCAGATCCAGCCATTGTGACCACTTGGGAAATGAACCAGCAGATGAAAAATCTCTCCCTCTTCTCTCTCTCCTCTCTCTTCTCTCTTCTCTCTTCTCTCTTCTCTCTTCTCTCTTCTCTCTTCTCTCTTCTCTCTTCTCTTTCTCTCTCTCTCTCTCTCTCTCTCTCTCTCTCTCTCTCTCTCTCCAGTTCTCCCTCTCCCATTTTCTCCTCCTCTCCCTCTCTATCTCTGCCGTTCCCTCTGTCTGTAGAATAAATAAATAAATCTTAAAGACAAACCGCTCAGGATGCTCCGTGAACCTCTTCTGTACCTGGATCTGGGCTGTCAGGGTCCCTCATGGCAGACATCCATCAACGTCAGCTTTGAGGCCTCATCATTGACGCATCCACCATCAGGCGACTCAGTACATGGATAGGAACTGAATGCTGCATGCCTTAGACTTAGTTTATATCTACCTTCATTCCTACTTAGGTGAAATTACTTTTTAAAACCAGATTTTTTTCTTGTTTGCATTAAAGCAAAGTCGGGACATCCTGTGAGGCAGTGGAAGACAGAAAATGAGAGGTGTGTGGAGCACCATCCGTGATCCTCTCTGCAAGATACTGCCAGGAGGAGCCAAGCCTGGGGCTCTTCCTGGAACACAGGCTGTGTGGTTGTTTCTGTGGCCTCTGGACAGCTGGCCACAGGAGGCAGAGCTTTCCAAGAGCTGAATGCAGAAGTCAGGTTCCAGGGGGCTCAGCATGGGGATGAGGAGTCTGACCTGCGCTTCAGAAAGCTCCCATTAGCTGTGCGTTTCACAGGATAATATCACTGCATTACTTAAATAATCCCTGGTGCATCTGACAAAATAATCATCGTCTGTAGAGAGGCCCGAGATGGAGAAATCTCATAATAGATGCGTGACACTTCTTAGCACTGGGATGCCCATTAATGCGGCTGTCTAATTCTAAGGTAGCAAAGTGTGCTAAATGTCTTATTTTTCATCCTGGATACATTCTTCTTGTGTGAGAATATCATATCTTCCCCTCAAATTTCAAAAGTCCCCTGCCGTTTTACCTCAAAGTGTCTGACAATGACTGCGGCATCTAATTATGGGTGTGCTGGCCGCACTGCATTTATGTTCCACAGGAGATGGATATTCTGTTCTTATTTCTGGGAATTGGCAAGTATTAAACTTTGCCATTTCTTATACAGCTTGTGCCAAGAGCTCACAGTAGGAAAGATGCCTGGAGCCAGCCTCTACCATCTCCCCACAGAGCAGGATCGTTAAGAAGTCATGGAGCTCAGAAAAGAGCTGAAAAACAAGAAACCAGAGTGTAAGGAAGACCTGGCAGGGCAGGTGAAAGGATGAAGACAAGAACCCTTACAGAAGACAGGCAGACAGCCAGGGTGCCAGCCCCCATGGTCCTAAGAAAAGCCCATGGCTGTGTTCTACAACATCTCACTTTCCTCTTTACACTGGCTTGCATTGCACATAAACTTCCTGGAGAAGCCAACAGTCTGCACACACAAGCACTGCACAGTCGGTGGCTCACTTAACCCCTTCCTCTCATCACTGAAACCTAATTAGGGTGAAAGTCAGGGGGTCTGCATTGGCATTCTCTTGGCACCTGCTCCCAGGTAGGTGAATGGAAAAGGGGAGTCAGATGATGTAAAGGGACAAGAGGAAACCGTGCAGCTCCAGACACTGGGTGGCATGAACTCTGAGAGGCTGATACCCTGTCTCTCTGCAGGGAAGCTGAGCAGCTGCCTGGGCAATTGGCATGAACACCAGACAGAGGCTGGGTTATGAAGACTGACTCAACCATGCACTGCACACCTCCCAGGGCGGAGCACCTGGACATCAGCAACCTCGCAAGCACACAGACCCCCCATCCAGCAGCCAGCCCCCAATACCTCCATCTCAGGGTTCCCCTCGGCAGTGACATGCAGCTTTGCAGTCACGTGTTCCAGCTTCGGAATGTTCTGGGAAATCTCAGACATGGCTCCAGGAGGTAGAAGCTCATCTCATAACTGGAGAGCGTATCTGTGAAATGCAATGAGAAATTCCAGAAACATACAGTGTTTTCTGTAAGAATACAGAGCAGAGAGGAGCAAGGGGAGGGTAAATGAGCCCACCTGGAAAAGCTCAGGCTATTGCGTGGCACCTTCCTGGGAATGTGGCCCAAGTTTCCCATCCCCTGGCCAATGCACGCGGCCCAACCAATATCTGATCTGTTTCTTAGGCATCCCTTCAGACTCATTTGCTTTCCTAGTTGCACTTTATTTCCAGTTTTGACCATGGCTCCTGGGCGGTCCTCCCTGCCCTGCTCTGCCTGAGCTCCTGTGTCTGAGTCTTGCTTTGCCTCATTGTCCAATCCTTGAACTGCAAGCTGGACCATCAGGACTTCAATCTGTGGTCCCCCAGAATCCAAACAGGACAGGCTGGCTTCTGTCCTCAGACAACCAGGGGAAGGGGATCCTCCCATCACCCCATCTCCCCGAGTGCCACCTTTCCAGGCTTGCAGTTTTCAAAGAAGTTCCATTCCATGGACTTGTGAGACCCGTACTCTGCAGCTGGGAGGGATTGTGGGGTCTCTACCCCGACTAGAATGTGCACTTGTACTCAGTCCTATTCCCTTGAGCCTCTTGGGAGGAGGGAGAGAGCTGAGGTGTGGTGGGATGAGAAGGCCATGCCAAGATGGCCTCTGGCAAGTGAACGTCAGTTACTCAGGAATGGCTTCGAAACCCACCTGGCAATGGAGCCTGCTTGGCAACAGGCTGTGATTGGTTAGGGCATAAACCACCCCTTGACCCGATTGGCTGCCTTGGCTATATAAGCTGCTGTACCAACTGAAATAAATGAGTCTCTGGGCTGCTCACCTTTGGCCCGCTTTCACCTGGCTCCCGGGTTCTGTGTGGTGACTCCGCGCCTCTTGCCCTCACTGTGCTTGTACTCTCAGAACAAATCTACAGCAACACTGAGGAATGGTGGATGCAGCGTCATGACCTGGCCCACAATTCAGCCATACCAGGTACACATGGCTGAGATATGCACAGGCCAGGAGTGGTGGGTTCTACAAGCAAGAAGTTTGCACGCCAAACCTGTCTGTCAAAAGGAAAGTGACCAGTGTCAAAGGCCTCAGCTCCATGATGTTGGTCTCTGTTGAGTTGTTTTTCCCCAAGACATCCTTATTCACCCAGCAGGTGGGTACAGACACCTTTGTCCAGGTAGCACCTCTATGAGGAAAGACGTGGCTGTGAGGGGAACCAGTGTTCCATGTGACATGCTGTTGTTAAAAGCCCAGCGTTCTGGGCCGGTGCCATGGCTCACTAGGCTAATACTCTGCCTGTGGCTCTGGCACACCGGGTTTTAGTCCAGGTCGGGGCGCCGGATTCTGTCCCGGTTGCTCCTCTTCCAGTCCAGCTCTCTGCTGTGGCCCGGGGAGGCAGTGGAGGATGGCCCAAGTGCCTGGGCACTGCACCCACATGGGAGACCAGGATAAGTACCTGGCTCCTGGCTTCGGATCGGCACAGTGCACCGGCCGTAGTGACCATTTTGGGGGTGAACCAATGGAAGGAAGACCTTTCTCTGTCTCTCTCTCTCACTGTCTAACTCTGCCTGTCAAAAAAATTTTAAAAAAGCCCAATAGGTGTCCCTTCTGATCCCAAACTCTGCCAGGAATTGTGCGACGGGCTGTTCAGAAGTTACTTAGGCTCATCCTGACCACAGAGCTGCACAGGTGTCACCACTGCTACGCTTCTGCTGGTGAAGAAGCTGCAGCCAGAGAAGTTCAAGGTCTCAAGGCATTTAAAGAGCAGACCAAGGAGCTGAGCCGGCTCTGGAATTCAAAAAGTCCTGTTTCCACCTTTCTGCTGTTGACAAAATGAAATTCTTCTCGTGGCCCAGAGGCAAATGTGCACTCTGAATTTTGAGTCTCTCTCATCCTTGGTGCCTCGGCAGTTGCTGCAGACTTCATGGCTCCCCACGAGCCCTTGCTGCACACGTGAGCGCTTAACCCGTGGCAGAAAACCCTGACCTCGGATCAGATTCCCAGTGAGATCTGCCCCAGTGCCTTCTCACAGCCCATGCAGCCGTCTCCTGAAGTGAGAAGGACCGCTTCCGTGTTGCATGGTGAATCACATTAGGAGGGTGTCCACTGATCACCACGTGGTTGCTGGGTGCTGTCCAGAAGGTGAGCGTGTCGCCACAAACTGTAGATGCCAGGACGATGCTTAATTCTCCCAGCTCTGGCTGTGATCTCCCCACCCTTTGGGGTTGTCAGACTCAGAGAAAGTCTCCACACCTCTTTGAACTTCACGTACAAAGCTGGAAATAATCCGTATATTTCTGTTCGGCTGTGCAAAAGATCGATGCGTCAGATATGGCTAATAGGCATGGCGCATCCTGGGCACATGATGACAGTTCTTACTTTTACTGATATGTGCTATTTACTTAGGCAAAAGGATCCACATACATTAAAAAATAGCATAAAATATTCCTACCTAAGTAAGTTGGGGATTCAGAGGAAACCAGCAGTACCACACAGCTCACTGCACCTTCCCCTCGGTGAACACTCCTCTGCCTTGCCCCTTTCCTCCTCTACACCCCTGCTCTTCTTTCTACCTCCAAGGAAGCAGGTCTCACCACCTGCCCAGGCTCCATGCTCCTTTCCGCTTTGAGCTTCCCTGACCTGCCTGCTCCAGAGGCAGGATCGTGCACACATGGACAGTATCTCTGCCTCTGGTTCCTTTTTGCTTCTTAGAAGTGTGCATGGACACGTGAGAGAGATGAAGAGAACATCTCACGGAAATCTTTTTTTTTTTTTTTTTTTTGACAGGCAGAGTGGACAGTGAGAGAGAGAGACAGAGAGAAAGGTCTTCCTTTGCCGTTGGTTCACCCTCCCATGGCCGCCGCGGCCGCCGCACTGCGGCCAGCGCACTGCGCTGATCCGTTGGCAGGAGCCAGGTGCTTCTCCTGGTCTCCCATGGGGTGCAGGGCCCAAGCACTTGGGCCATCCTCCACTGCACTCCCTGGCCACAGCAGAGAGCTGGCCTGGAAGAGGGGCAACCGGGACAGAATCCGGCGCCCCGACCGGGACTGGAACCCGGTGTACCGGTGCCGCAAGGCGGAGGATTAGCCTAGTGAGCCGCGGCGCCGGCCTCAAGGAAATCTTGACTAGGACGCAGTAAGCACGTTCCACAGCAGAGAGCCCTGTGATCAGAACTGGCTGAAATGGCTCTGTGCCCAGAGTGCTACAGAAAACACCTTGAGCCCTTCTAGGCTGGGTCCCTCTCCCCATTCGTTGCTGCTCTGTATGCTTATAGGAGACTCGGTATGTTCCTGGAACTGACTTTGCCATTTCACTAACAGCCCCTGGTGTGTTCACCAGTTCTGAGGTGGGTTTTGCCTCTTGGAGCTTGATCAGAGAATAAAGCACAAGGAGCCCTGTCAGGCTTGCAGAGCCTTGTGTAGCCTGGAATTCAGGACCGCAAAGCCCGGTGTCATTGCAGAGGGGAAACCTGAGACCATGGGGGCCGGCTGCTGGGTGCACTGCAAGGGCTGCAGATGTCTGGATGCTCTGTGCCAGCAGGCGTGCAGCGCAGGGGCTCAGAGTCAGGGCTCTAAAGCCCTGAGAGCCCAGCTTTGACACCCAGCTCTCTGTTCTTCACTGCAGAGACCTGGGACAAGCGATGTAGCTTGTGTAGACCCAGTTTTCTCATCTGCTGGTGGAGAGGTGGTTCACGGAATCATCACAGAACTCTACTATCTTGGTACTTGTCAACTGTTTTAGCAAGAGACCGCTCTAGGAGAGCCTTGGTCCCTGGAAGCTGTCACTACCATCGCCATCCTCGCTGTGGCGATGTCCCAGCCAACTCTGAGGAGAGGAACAGGTGCCTGCAGAGCCCGAGGGAAGGTCAAAGGGCTACTGTGTATGTCCCGGGAGTCTGTTAGGTCGTTAACACCGACTGCTGAGGCAAACTGTCAACAGCCCCGTGATAGCCAATGAAGCTTCGCTGGTGTCCTAGCCAGGGCAGGACAGCTTTGCAGACGGCGGTGCAGGGACTCTGGGCGTCTGGCTCCTTCCATCCTGTGGGACCAAGGCCTTCTGGTCTTCATGGGGGTTAATGGACTCTCTCTTCAGACTGTCAAGGATGACAGGGAGGGAGGGAGGGAGAGAGAGAGAAAGAAGGAAAGACATGGAGCGTGTTGTCCCCTAGCCTTGAAGTAGTTCACACTTCGCCCACTTTCTTTGTCCATCTGAAGCTTACCCAAGTGCCTCCCATCTGACTCCTGGGGCTTGCAGATGTCACCTCTTGTGATTCCTGGAGGAGGGAACGGTACTGCCCCCTTCAGGCCAGTGTCTGCTCCATGACGAGGTGTTCCAGGAATGGAACAGAAAAAAAAAAAAAAAAAAAAAAAAACAGAATTCATAGCTGGTCCCTTAAATTATTCTGCAGGGGCTAACTAACTCAGCACCTCGGAGGAGCAGGAAGGTGGAAGAGCATGATTGCATCTGGGGGACCTGGCTGTGACTCCTAGAGCAGCTGCAAGAGCTGAGGAAGCCACGCAGGTTCAGCCCTGTCCCATGTACCAGGATTGCTATAAATGTAGTCAGGTGAATGTAGCTTTCAACTTTTTATTAGTTACATTTTATTTGAAAGGCAGAGAAACAGATGAAGAGAGATCCTCCATCCATTAGTTCACTCCCCAAATTCCTGCAACAGCCAGAGCCGGGCCAGGCAGAAGCCAAGAGTATGGAATTCAATCTTTGTCTTCCTTGTGGGTAGAGGGGATCCAGGTATTTGAACTGTCACCTGCTGCCTCCCAGGGTGGCCATTAGCAGGAAGCTGGAACTGAGACCACAGCCAGGGCAGGAACCCAGACATTCTGCTATGAAATGTAGGCGTCCCAAACAGTGTCTTCACTGCTTTGCTGAACACCGCCCTGAGGGTTAATATTTTTAAAGCTATGTAGATACGGCCAGCTCCGTGGCTCAATAGGCTAATCCTCTGCCTGTGGCTCTGGCACACCGGGTTCTAGTCCCAGTCGGGGCGCCAGATTCTGTCCCAGTTGTCCCTCTTCCAGTCCAGCTCTCTGCTGTGGCCCAGGAGTGCAGTGGAGGATGGCCCAAGTGCTTGGGCCCTGCACCCACATGGGAGACCAGGAGAAGCACCTGGCTCCTGGCTTCGGATCAGTGCAGTGCGCTGGCCACAGTGGCCATTGGAGGGTGAACCAACGGTAAAGGAAGACCTTTCTCTCTGTCTCTCTTTCTCACTATCCACTGTGCCTGTCAAAAAAAAGCTATGTAGATATGTTTTTACCTATAATATATGCAGCAAACCGTGTTGCTGCAGAAGGTTCTAACCCACTGCACGAATGAGGTTCAGAGTCTAAAGAAAGAGCAGGTGCCGGTTAGAACAAATTTATTATTAGCTTTGACTGACAGAGTTGTGTTAGAGTTTGGAGCAAGATGCTTGGTCTACAGGCTAGAATTTTGCAAGGGGAAGAGCATTAAATTGCATTCTTTACCAGGTCAAAATCTGACGTGAAGAGTAGAGGGTTGTATGCGTGCAGTAAATGTCCCTTATTTCTGTGGCTGAAATTTCTGTCTTGGCCAAGCGCCTTTCTGCCCAGTGCAGGTGGAGGATGTATCATCCAGAAGGGGGAGCCCCAAGTGGGGGCTTCAGAAAGTTTGTGGAAAACGCATATCATATAAACACTGCCAATGACTTTCAAAAAATGGTTTGCATCAAAATAAATTTATCTTTTAATTCTATTTCCTACAGACTTTTGGAGTGCCCTCGTACCACTGTTTCAGAGTGGCTGATGAGGGGACGACAAGGAAGATGAGGGCTGCCTTGTGTTTCTCCTGCAACATCATTTAACAAGAGAGCACCAGGCACACTGGTGTGGAGGAGCCAGGGCAGCGATGCCACAGCCACGTGAAGGGAAGGTGTGACCCCTTCTGGGAAGAGTGTTCCTTGTGGCCACTCACACAGGCATGGCGCAGGTCCCCAAATCCGGCAGGTGTTGGGAGAAGCACATCTCTCGTGGTCTGTGTGTGTAGTGCAGGAAGGAACTTCCCGCATGCTTCATCCATGGGACAAATAGACTCTGAGTTCATCCAGCACCCAGCAGGGTGTGAGGTCCGGGTGAAGAGGCTGGACAGCCACAGATGCTGAGCCTGGGGCCAGAAGCGAGGTACACGTGCTCTTAACACACTCAGAAGATAAGTCAGGGTCAGTTGTTCCATAGCATTTGGGAGTGACTTACAGCAGAGCCACTCAAGTACACAGGCAGAATCTCTGTAGGTCCTTCTCTTGTTCAGCTGTGGGAAGATCAAGGAGTCAGTGAGAAGCATCAGCCACTGCCCCCAAAATGAAGGAGGGAGATGATAGATAGATAGATAGATAGATAGATAGATAGATAGACAGATAGATAGATAATAGAGATGGATGGATGGATGGATGGATGGATGGATGGATGGATAGATGGATGGATGGATGGATAGATAGGTAGATAGATAGATAGATAGATAGATAGATAGATAGATAGATAGACAGACGACACAGCAAACAGTACTCTGTAGATGTTATGTATCCTCTTTACTTATGACAAGAACCACTGGGAGTTCCTCCAACATGAAGATTAAATGCAATGGCGCACACACATTGTCCAAGAGCTATTTCCTGGGGTGTGGAAGTTCACAGGTCATCACTGTGATGATGCCCAGGGGAGAGGAAACGTGAGGAATGACCTAAAGGGCTCCTGGCTTGCACAGCCGAGCAGCGGGGCCTCTCTCTGAGAAGGAGAGGCTGAGGACAGGGCTCAGTGGACAGTCAGCGGGTCACCTTTCGTCTGCACTGGTTTGAGCCACGCTGAAGTTCAAGAGCAGACGTGAAGTTGCTGAGTAGAAAGGGCCCATGAGGAGAGGCGGGCTCCTCAGACGGCTGCGTATGGGTGACAGTCATGGCTGCTGTAACGGGAGGCTGCGGCAGAGAGACAGCTGAGACCCTCCCAGCACGGAGCCTCCGGCTCAGCGGCTGCGGCTGCCTTGGGGCCGACAGCAGGAGAAGGGAAGCGTGCCGTGCTCTGCTCACCAGGGACAAAGAGCGTCTTAAGGATCTTCAAAGCAGTGTTCAGGACTCATCTTCTCCCCCCCCAAGGAAAACCCACCTCTGAGCCCCTGAAGAAGAGGACTGGTGCTTCTGCTCAGAGCCCCCCAGTCTTGGGCTGAGTGACCCTTCGCAAGTGGCTTAACCTCTCGGAATATTCCTTTCCCAAGCACAGGCTGGGGCTTTGGACAGCCACCAGTCATCACCAAGGCCCTTGCAAACCAAGGAGATGGCTACGCTGAGGCACTGTAGACATCCGCCGCTCCGGTGTGTGCAGGTGCTTCTCGCTGGCCCGGGACCCCTGAGCCTAGGAACATTTTCTTTCTTTCTTTCTTTTTAAAGATTTATTTTATTTATTTGAAAGACAGAGTTACAGAGCGAGGGAGAGACAGACAGAGAGGTCTGCCATCTGCTGGTTCACTCCAAAGATGTGCGCAATGACCGGAGCTGCGCCCATCCGAAACCAGGAGCCAATAGCTTCCTCTGGGTCTCCCATGCGGGTGCAGGGGCCCAAGGACCTGGGCCATCTTCTACTGCCTTCCCAGGCCATAGCAGAGAGCTGGATCGGAAGAGGAGCAGCCGGGACTAGAACCGGGGCACATAAGGGAAGCCGGCGCTTCAGGCCAGGGTGTTAACCCCTTGCGCCACAGCACCAGCCCCAGGAACATTTTCTTACAAAGTTTCCACTTATTATGCTTCTCTGATGAAGGGAAGGACTCTGTGTTTTTCCAAAATGCTGTCATTTACAGAGAGTTTGTCTCTATTTGACATATGTAGCAAATAGCGAAGGGTGGGGGCAGGAGCCTGTGTCACAGACGGTGATCTATCACACAGGCATCCAGTAGAGTAGCTTTATTCCCGTCCCAGGTGGTTCACACAGTCCTGGGATTCAGCACGAAAGGAATTCCCCCACTACTGCTTTTCATGATTTTTTAAATATTTTGTTTATTTATTTGAGAGGTGGAGTTACAGACACAGAGAAGGAGAGACAGAGGGAGATAGTCCATCTATTGATTTAATCACCAGATGGCCGCAAATGGCCAGGGTTGGGCCAGGCCAAAGCTAGAAGCCTGGAACTTCTTCCAGGTCTCCCACGCAGGTGCAGGGGTCCAAGCACTTGGGCCATCTTCTACTGCTCTCCCAGGCCAGAGCAGAGAGCTGGACTGGAAGAGGAGCAGCCAGGACATGAACTGACACCAATATGGGATGCCGGCACCACTGGCAGAGGCTTAACCTACTACGCCATGGTGCCAGCCCCGCTACTGCTTTAAAATCACAGAAATGAAATAATTCACAAATAAATTATTATTAATTAAGAAACTGATGTTTAAAGAGAAATTACACAATTTGAAACCCTATTCCAAGTGAAACATCTAAGCACTATGCTTCACATTTTGTCTGGAGTTTTCCTCACTTACTTCTATGCTCTATGTAATTTAGCTGTTTATATTTTTACTATCAGTCAACCAATTGATTATCTATCTATCAATCTATTTATCTTTTTGTCCATTGATCCAACATATTTATCTTACTGGACTCTAAAAACTTTAAGAAAGAAACCAACAACATCTAACTATCCACATAGTCCTCCCAAGCTCTCAAACCTTTCATACTTTTCCAAACACAGGTTTATTAAATAAGGATACGCTTAGGAGTAACTTAGTGTAGAACAAAGGGAGGACTTGAATTAATGTACATGTTTCCTGTTTGTCCGAGTTGCTGTAGGCAACAAAACTAATGTGGTTTATGGCAATGTTTACGTGTCCATAGTAGTTTTTTTTTCTAGATAAAAGGAAGATATGTTGAATTAATTTACCCATGAAAATGAGTAGCCATGACTCTGCTGATTCATTTTCCAAGTATACGATTTAAAGCACTCACGAATTCCTGTCCAGACACCGCCCTGGGCTGGGTGTGAGGCACTCCATTCTGATCTGAAGTAGTCCCATCTCTTTGACATGTGAGGATCAAGATTTAAGAGCTTTTAATTTCTGAGGTTTAGGATTAGGCCCAGTAAACATAACACTGCCTGACAAGGTAAATTCTTCAAAGCGGCTTTGTTTCTGCCCAAGTGAGGGGGAGCCACAGGTGAGCAAGTGGCCTCAGGAACTGCTCTGTCCCCACAACCTTGAAGTGGGCCCATCAGGGGAGGTATGCCCTTTCATTTCTGTCTGGTTTGAAAAGCACAAAACCTTTTGAGATCTGTAATCTTGAAAGAGTAGTGCTATTTTAGGTTTAGGTCCTTTTTTTTTTTTTTTTTTTTTTGGAAATTTTATAACCTTTAGTGGATTTCCTTTCATTTCAGATCATCCTGGATGACATAATCTAATGCAATTCTTCAGATCAATGGAAATTATTATTCATCTGATTTGCATTTTCCTCAGAGGGGGGTGATTATAATAAGCTGCTCTTACATTATTTCTTATTTTTAGTTTGTGAAAGCATTTTGATAACATCAGCTTATTTGGCCTGTAGTGAGGAGAACAGATATCTACATGGCAGATAAGGAAATAATACTCAGAAAGTGTAGGCAGCTCTCCTGGGATCACACAGCAACGGCAGAATGGTCATTCGACTTGCTCCACCGCAATGCATTCCTGGTCTCCAGTCCTCGTGGCTTGTGGCTGTCGAGAGCAGGAGCAGTGGCCAGTGTGTGGCGCAGTGGGTTAAGTGTCCACCTGTGACCTCGTCTTCCCATACTGGAGTGCTGATCCGATGCCTGGCTGCTCTGCTTCCGATCCGTCTGCCTGCTAATGCACCTGGGAAAGCAGCAGCAGATGACCCAAGCACTTGGGCCTCGCCACCCAAGTGGGAGACCTGGTTGGAGTTCCAGGCTCCTGGCTTCAATCTGGCCCAGCTCCAGTCATTTGGGGAGTGGATCAGCATCTGGAGAGATTCTCTCTCTCTCCCTCCCCAGCCCACATCTCTCTGTGTTCTTCCCCTTTCGAATAAACAAAATGAACCTCGTGAAAAATAGGGGAAGAGTAAGGCAGCATCCATCCATTTCGGTTCTGACGCCACGTGGGCCGGGACCAGCCTGTGGTCCTTCAGCTTTCAGATACGTCCCTTGTGTTTAAAGTTGGCTGCAGCGGGATTCTGCCACTGGCAAGCACTGTATGGTTTCTCTCACGAGCGCTGTAAAGGACCTGTGTATTCATCAGGAGTTCCTGTTTTCATGAAATTGCTCAGAGGAGAAAAATAGGTCATTGCTGCTTCTTCAACAAGAGCAAGGGCATGTGGAAGGCAAACTGTGTGCTGGCCGCTACTCCAGGTTCCGGAGATGCAGCAGGGAGCAAGAGTGCAGAGACTCTCATAAACACATTCAGACGGAAAGAAAACTGCATGCAGAGACGAATAGGAATACTCCTTATCAGCTGCTCAGTCCATGGCTTTGCAGGATCTCCTCTGACGAGGCTGTAGATCTTCTTGGACTTCTTGGTTCAAATTCATCTCTTGTCTTAACTCATCAGCTGATGCTGCTACCTAAATCCACTGGGCCCCAGTGTCTAAACTGCGGGCTGTGGCCACGTCTAAGTTCTCTCTGTGCTGACATCCAACAGCGCAGCAGGAAGAGGCTCTGAGAGGGCTTGACTCTGGGGTTCTGATGAGTCAGACGCAGGGGGCTCCAGAGAGAGATTTCCCAAGTCCACAACGGCCCCTCTGTGCTCGGGGCTTCCTCTGCCTTCAGTGTAGGTCAGAAGTGAGCCTTTGCCCGTAAGCTCATTCTCATTTCTCTCAAAGAGAACTCAAAGAGGAGTCACAAAGGTGATGACGGGGTGGAGGAATAGGACCCCGGGGAAACATCAGAGGAAATAGGCTTTAGCCTGGAGAAGGAAAAGCTAAGAGGTGACTCCATAAAAGTCTGTAGATGGGCAGCAGGTTAAAGGAAAAGTTTCTGAGCTGTAAGGGAGGCAGGTGATGGGGTGAGGCAGAGTCCCTGGGCTCCCCGAGGCTGGTGGGAGCTGTTCCTCTGGCTGCCTGGCATTGAGGCTTCTGCACTCAGTCTTGGACACGAAGCCCCAGCCGACACCACAGCACTGGGGCCCCCTTGCAGCCAACCTACTGCCTGGAGCCCTGACCGGAAGGGTCTGGCAGAGGCTCAAGGCAGAACCAGAGAGCCAGGTTACAGCTCACTGTCTCTCCAGTGTGACTGCTTTTAGCAGACCATTTGGGATGAGGTCCCCAGGTGTTCGGCGACGTTTGGTCTTCCCACCACCTCTACCATCACCAATGCAAATCAGCAAACATGTATTGACTGCTTTAAACATTTCGTGTCAGTCTTCAGATATTCTGAAAATATTTTTTGCCACATCTGCAAGATAATGATGAAACTGTCTATCCCACAACCTCCCGGAAGGACTGCGAGTATACAAGGAAGGTGCCATCTCATGATTTCAGAGCAGCTCCCAAGGCTGGGGGAGTTGAGATGGGCTGGCACTGGCTCATGGTGGCTCCTGTGAGCCCATTGTTAAAAATTTTCTTTGTTGCTTTACAATTGTCATGGTAGAGACCTTTCACTTCCACGTTTAAACTTTTTCCTACCACTTTTCTTCTGTGCCTATTGTAAATGGGATTGCTTTCTTGATATTTCTTTCAGCAAATTCATTATTCATGTATAAAATACTGCTGTTTTTTATTGAGGTTCTGTATTCTGTGATGATACTGAATTTATCACTTCTTAGAGCTTTTCCATGGAGTCTTTAGGTTTCTCCCATCTATAAAAGCATGGGTATTCTGACCTCTCCCTACTCAATTTGGATGCCCTTTATTTCTATCTCTTGCCTAATTGTTCCTGCTAAGACTTCTACTATTTTACAGAATAAGAGTTGTGAAACTGAACATCCTTATCTTGCTCCAGTTCCTTGGGGAACCACTTTCAATTTTCCCCACTCAGTGTGATGTGGACTGTGGGTCTGTTATATTTGCGATTTGCTCATTCCCTTCCTGTGCTGCTGAGAGTTTACTTGATGAGGTGATACTGAATCTTACTGGCCACTTTTTCTATATCTGTTCAGATGGCTTTTGTTCTTCATTCCATAGATGTGATTTATTACGTTTGTTGATTTGCAAATGTTAAACTATCCTTACATCCTTGGGATACATCCTATCTGATCACAGTGTATAATCTTTTTGATATGTTGTTGGATTCAGTTTGCTGATATTGTGTTGGGAACTTCTGTATCTATGTTCATCAAGGATATTGGTCTGTAGTTTTCTGGTTTTCTGGGTGTCTTGTTTGGTTTGGGTATCAGAATAAGGCTGAGATCAGATTTGACCTTGGCACATTGACCATGTGTGTTGACTTACCATACTGTACCCTTTTTAAATGAAATATAAATTTTGAAAATCCAGGATCTTTGTGAGCTAGGTGTTAAGACTTAGGTAGTTTACAAGTGGACATGGTGGGAGTGGCTATGAAGAAGAATTTGGCAAAGGATCAAAGCAGGACTCCCCTGGTTCCCTGGGTGAGAGATTTTCCTGGATGTTCCTGGATGGATAAGAAGCACACTACGTGATTTGTGTTTATTTCTATGAATATTTGTTTTAAACAAGGGGAAAACTTTCAGTAATATTTATATATGTATTTTTATATGTGTGTTTTGAAAATATATATATATCCATTATGTCTGCATATATATATGTTGTAAAGACCAAATGCTGTGCAGTTTTTTAAACAAAGCATAAAATGTATGTGTAAAAACATATTTCTCCTGGTTGACTCAGGAAAAATCTGTATGCACATGTGTCCACACCAAGGGCTTATTTGTGTGCATATATTTATTTCACTTTTCTCACCAGATGTACACTGACATTGTAGGGTTCCTCACAAAGCAGTCTCTCTCATCCATGCTGCTCCTCCTGCAGGTGACTCATAGCCTGATGGTGCTCTCACTTGACATCCTCTTCCCAGCTCTGTTTGGAGCCAAACTGTGTCCGATGTGTGTGACCCATTCCCCGTGTTGTCTACACGGTCGAAATCCGGAGCCAAAAGAGTCCTTACAGAAGTGTGCCCGTGTGTCTTTGCATCTGCTTCTCAGCCTCACTCGAGATAGAGTCTCTGTCTCTAGACTTGTCCTTGTCATGTTTAGAGACACAGTGCCACACTTACCATCTTGAAAGTTAAATGTGGGCTTTATGAATGATTTTGTTTAATGTGTTTGTACATAGTAATGATGTTCCCAAAGGCGTGATCCTTGTTGACACAGAAAGTTTCTAGGAGTCAACACTGGAAAGTTTCCTTAGAGAAAAGAACAAGACCTAGACTTTTCAAGAACTTTCTGGAAGATATTTGCTATATCTGCAGGGGACAGGGCTGTGGAGAGGGAGGACCAAGAGCGTAGAATTGCTCCTACTTTCTCAAAAGGAAGCCCATTGCACCTGGTCTTATGAGGGGTTGCGACATTAAGTCCAATCGTCTCCTGCGAGTTCATGAGAAAGCAGTTTTGGGTAGGACTACGAGAATCCTAAGTGACAGTCGCCTTCAGGTGTCGAATTGAACTTTAGGAATAACTAAGGTGGAACAAGAATTTAAAAAGTTAAAACCAGTCTGGGAGCCGAGAATGGAAGACATAAGGGAGAAGAGCTTTTTCCTCACCATTGAGGGGTATTCTGGGCTCGGCCGTGGCTTAGAGCTGGTAGAGGAGAATGGCAGGGTGTCTGCAGGCAGGAGAATGCTACCCATCTGGTGCTATTTGGGATTCAGAGATTGGAGTCATTCACTCAAGGTGTGTGTGTTTGTTTAACTGAGTATTTCCAAAACATCTGGGATATTGTAGATAACATGTGTAATTCCTATACACGTGGGATGTGAGACAGACCATTAATTACACTACTTGAACATATGCTCTCTGGATGCAAAGACCCCATCTACCATTTTCACTGTAGGATCCCTCAGCACCTAGTATGGTGGTCGGCACGTGGTAGGTGTTGGATCCCTGTGCATCCCATGTGCGAAAGAGCAGCATTAAGCAGGCATCCCTCTCCTCTGGGAATCGATCCTTATCACGAAGTTTAGGATGTCCCTGGAAAGGTGGAAAGAATTCAGTTAAGATCCTTGCCATCATATTCTCTTGTAAAAGCTGTTAGTCACTGTGTTTGACATTTGTCTCATGTCAAATGGGGATGCTAACTCTTTGGTCAAGTGTCTGTGAGTGTACATAAGGAAGTACAGCACACTAAACTACACTGCACCACACTATACTGAATAATACTATATTAAACCACACCACATCGCACTGTAGTATTCTATACTGAATAATACTGTATTAAACCACACCACATTGCACTGTAGTATTCGATACTGAATAATACTATATTAAACTATACTAGACTGCACTGTATCACACTATACTGAATGATATTATATTAAACCACACCACATCGCACTGTAGTATTCTATACTGAATAATACTATATTAAACTATACTAGACTGCACTGTATCACACTATACTGAATAATACTGTATTAAACCACACCACATCGCACTGTAGTATTCTATACTGAATAATACTGTATTAAACCACACTACATCGCACTGTAGTATTCTATACTGAATAATACTATATTAAACCACACCACATCACACTGTAGTATTCTATACTGAATAATACTGTATTAAACCATACCACATCACACTGTAGTATTCTATACTGAATAATACTATATTAAACTATACTAGACTGCACTGTACCACACTATACTGAATAATACTGTATTAAACCACACCACATCGCACTGTAGTATTCTATACTGAATAATACTATATTAAACCACACCACATCACACTGTAGTATTCTATACTGAATAATACTGTATTAAACCACACCACATCGCACTGTAGTATTCTATACTGAATAATACTATATTAAACCACACTACATCGCACTGTAGTATTCTATACTGAATAATACTATATTAAACCACACCACATCACACTGTAGTATTCTATACTGAATAATACTATATTAAACTATACTAGACTGCACTGTATCACACTATACTGAATAACATTATCTTAAACCACACTACACTACACTGCAGTATTCTATACTGAGTAATACTCCACTAAACTATACTAAACTACACTGTACCACAATATACTGAATAATGCTATAGTAAATCACACTAAACTATACTGTACTATGCTATACTGAATAATACTGTACTATTACTATAGTAACTATACCATACTACACTACACTGTAGTATTTTTTACTGAATAATGCTATACTGAGCTATACTATACTATAGTAAACTATACTATGCTATACTAAACCAGACTGTACTACACCACTGTACTATGCTATGTCATGGCATACTGTACTATGCTAAACTATACTATACACAGTACCATACTATCATCTAAACTATAATATACTATGCTGCACATGAGTATATTTGGCCATCCATTTCCATATCCGTGGGTTCTGTGTTCACAGACCCAGTCAATTGCAGATCAAAACTATTTGGGGGAAAAACTCTACTGTATTTAATGTGTACTAACTTATTTCCTTGTCATTGTTCCCTAAGCAACACAGTACACCAACTATTTACATAGCATTTACCTTGTCATAGGTATTTTAAGTTGTCTATAGCTGATCTAAAGTTTATATGAGGGTGTGCACAGTTTGTATGCAAATGCAGAGCCATGGTGTAGAAGGGATGCAGGCATTGAGAATCTTCATATCCATGGAAGCCCTGGAACAAATCCTGTGGTTTCTATAGAACAGCTGTGTGTATGCCTTATTTCAAAAACACATTGAAAGTACTTACCAAATTGCTTATTGCAGGAGATCCAGAAGATACATGTGAGTGTTGTCTCCCTGGGAACCTGGGCCACATCTCAGAAGACAGTGTTCCTTGCCTGTGGGGAGGGACAGCACCTCCCTGGGCCCAGGTGGGCTAGAGCTGCAGGTACCCACCATCACAGACATCTGCAGGCCTGGAAGCAGAACCTTCCACATGGAAACTGCTGGGACACCTTAACGATCCTTTGCACTGCATTCACAATTTTTCCTGAGTGCATGGAAGAGAGGGAGGTCACACAGGGCCAGGAAGGTGAAGCTTTGGGTGAAGAAGAAAAAGTGATCCCCTTAAGTAAGCATCCTGCTGTTTTCATAGTTTTGGTGAAACCCATCGGCAGCATTAGCCGGCTGGACCTTGTATAGCAGTTCTGTGCCTTTGTCTTTTAGAGAATTACAGCAATAACTACTCTCTCACAGTGTTGTGACTGGTTGACCCAACTCTAGTTTTATAGTTATTAATACCATTGTTAGGAATTTACTGCTCAATGGTAAATAATCATTGAACAAGCACTTATTAATCTTGGATCTGGTACCAGCTCCAAAAATGTGCAAACACACACAGTGCCCGCCCTTCCATCTGATGAGGGCAAGAGAGGTGCAGCCATTCATCCTTCCCAGTGTGCTGAGTGATCTGACAGCCAGGCATGGGAAGCATCCAAGAGCACTGGCAGGGCAGCCGGGAAGTCTTCAGGGGACTTTGGAATGCAGATCACACTGAACTGAGACTTAGTGCTTCAGGCCGAGAGCACCCTGAGCCCCTTAGTGGAGCCCAGCCCCACACAGCCTGGTTGCTGTGTGGCTAGATCTCGGCACAGCTGCAAGGGTTCTCCTTCCCCGCCCCTTGATGGGAGCGCCTTGGGTGCCGCTCCTGTGAAACCAGCCACTTACCTCTCTCGTGGATTCAAGCAGGACTGCCCAGCTCGTTCACCCACCCGTCTGCATTCAGAATCCTTCCCAGACGCCTACACCTTGGCAGATGTGTCCTTGGAAGTGGGAGTGAGGGAGTCTACTGGAAGCGATACTTCTAATGCTGCTCGTGTTTCATTAAGCAGCAATGCCTCCGTCTGATCTCCTGACAATAGCACGACCACAGGTTTATTTACAGCACTGTTCTGTCACCCACTGATGACGTCCGAGGCAATACATCACTCAGGCCAGGGCTTCTTTGGTGCATGCCTCAGAAAGTCCAAGAGATGCATCTGCAGTGGTTGTGTCAATTAGGGAGGCTGGGCCAAGGCAGAGTGAGAGAGACGCTGAAGGAGTCACAGTTATGAGAGATTGGTGCTTTTTGACCTGTCACCTTTGGATACTCCTAAAATCATCCAAAAGTAGAACTGACAGTGTGCGACTCCCAGGGAATCACCTTGCTTGTCATTTTCAGTCAACACTAAAGACGACCACTATGATTTCTTCATGGAATTTGGTCTGGGGAAGATGCTTTTAGATTTGTCAATGAAATGGTGTCATTAGTATTAAGAAGGCTAAGAAGACAGGATGACATATTAGGAACACGAACTTTCTCTGTCCGTCAGTATCCTCTTGTGTTAATACAACAGCAGCTCCTACAGTGCAGAGATGGTGTCAAGTTTAAGGAGGATAACAGATGTAAAGCACCAAGCCAGGATGTGCAAACAGCACACACTGACCAAACAGCACCATCGTCAATGAAAATATATGAAAGTGTACTTCAGAAAGTATGTGGAGAACAAGAATTAAAAGATAAGCTTATTAAAGAGCAAAACTTTTAAGTCTGCACAGTTTGTTCAGAATATTCATTTCCCATGAACTTTTTAAAAGAAGATTTACTTTATTTACTTGAAAGGCAGAGGTATAAACATAGAAGAAGAGAAGACAGATCTCTCATCCTTCTTGTTGGCTTACTGTCCAAACAACCACTGGGGCTGGGCCAGGCTGAAACGTGGAGTCTGGAACTCCATCCAGGTCTCCCAGGTGAGTGGCAGGGGCACAAGAACTCAGGCCGTCTGCTGCTGCTTATCCCAGGTGCATTAGCAGGGGATTGGGTCAGAAGTGGAGCAGACAGGACTTGAAATGGCACCCATGCGCAATGCTGGCCTCTCAGGCCACAATGCCAGCCTCTTTGTGAGTTTTTTGAAAGAGCTTCTGTACATTCCCAATAGAAACTTAGGCAGCCTGTATGTACAATGTTTATAAAGTCATCATGCATCTCTTGCCATCATTTGACTCTCCATATTTATATATATAAATATACATAAATTTATATATGTATATAATAGAACAGAGTAGAATTACCCATAACTGGAAGGCCATGGATGGCTTGCAGGTACAAAGCATACCAGTAATGAATTCATAACCTTTCACACTAAGGGATTTGCTGCACTCTTAGAAGGATCTGTGAGTGAAAATTAGACCCTTGTGAAAATAACAGACAGCTTGAGTGTGGGAGACCCTTCCCAACTGTGTGACCTTGGCCAGTAGGCTCCAACCTTCTTTCTACATGCATAAAATAAGAACAGCGGCCATCCCTCTGTGTAGCTTGTGCCACTGGGAAGGAAGCATCAACACATCTGATCAGCGAGGCACACGACTGACACTTCTCATGTGTAAGCTGGGGGAGGGCAGGCTTGGCATCAGACCAGGAGGAGCAGTGAGAGTGATGAAGGACCCATCAGGACAGCAGAGAACAAGAGAAAACAGGTCCATAGCCACAAAGGCCTTTGGAAAGCTGCTGGGGGATAGAGCAGTGTCTGTGCAGGGAGATCCTGTCATGTGGGCAATCGCAGCCTGAGGAGTGACCACTGGACTTCAGGGGTCAAGACCGAGCTTCAGAGCAGAAATGCAGCCAACCTGAGAGAGAGAGCGCCAGGGAGGGAGATGGAGGCGCAGGAGCCTGCTGCACCTGCAGGGTGCCTTGCACAGCACAGCCCAGGTGCTGGCCCCACTCACTCCGTGTCTCGATTATCTTTCAGCAAATCACAGCCGCAGAGCCGGTATCCACGGGCATGTGGGTGCCCTCAGAACCTCAGTCGCCCCACGCGACACACAACGTGGATCAGGTTCTGTCTGCTGATGCCAACAGCAGTGATTTCATGGGTAAGGAAACAATGCAGGGCATTGTTAGGAAGTTGGCGTCCACACTGAAAAAGCACCGGCAGCGAAACTCCTTGTGAGGCAGCTCAGACAAGCCTGGACCTCAGGCTCCCAAAGTGTATATGGAGAGAGCAATCTCCCAACACCATCAGGGCTCTCAGCGCAGCAACAATTGTGAGATCTTTTTCCTTCACCGTGCTACTCCTTCTATTCCAGAGGCTAGGATTACTAAACTCCGCGCCAGGTGCAGGACTGGCAGCTCCTCCCTCTATCCACTGTCCCGCGATATTGTGAAACAGAGACCATTTCTGCTCAAACACTTACAGCCCGTGTTCCTCACCACACTGGCTGATAGGATTTCACCTGCCTTTATTGGGTTTACAATATGCAGATACGGCATAAAAGAGCCATTATTTTCCTGAGTTAGAAAAATAAATTAAGTCTTTCATGGGTGGATGACTTTGATACGAAACTCTACTTGTGGCTGCATAGGGAGCTGGGGTTGCTGACTTCTGGCTCACCGAGGCCAGGACTGCTACAGCTTGCCTGGAAGCTCGGGGACCGCCAGGGCAGACACGGGCTACACAGCTCAGAGCAGCTTTTCCGCTCCGTTTGCTAAATGGGGAATTGGTTTGCAGGGCTCCGATTTAAAGCGTGATCTCTCTTTAGGCAGTGCCCCTAGTGTGTGCCATGACGATTTCAGCTTGGATTCCTGTGCCAGTTGAAAAACAAACCTTTCTTTTGTGGAAAATAAATTGCTAGCACGTTGGGAGGTATCTAATGGAAGTCCCCAGTCCAAGGGGATTCAGGAGTGAGATTTCACTGCAGCCCAGAAACTCATCGATGGAGTTGATGAGTTCATCTCTATTAAGGAACCAGCGGGATGAAACAAAGCATTAAAAACAGGAAAATATCTGCAATTAGGATTTATTGAGTCTACTTAGATAGAGTCCTGTGCTAAGAGTCATCCATGCTGTTATGGACGGAACGTTTGTCACCTCACCCCCATTCAGATACTGAACCCACTTGTTCTGCCATGGTACTAAGAATGGTCTATGAGGGGTGATCACATCACTAGGGTGCCCAGGAACGGCCGCTGTGCCTCTTTAGGGACAGAGAGAAGGCGTCATGGATGAGGAAAGGGATTCCTTCCCAGACACCAAGTATACTGGCACCTCAACCTTAGGCTTCCCAACGCCACAACTGTCATGCACAAACTTTGTTCACAAGCTGTGGGGTCCATAATATGTTGTTACAGTAGCCAGAAGGAACTAAGACACATGGACATTTGTTCAGTCCTCCTCATAACCCCGGTTACAGTGAGGAAGCCGTATCTGACACAGTCAGTTACCTGCCAAACACCAGGGACACAGAGGTTGCCAGAGCAAATCCCGAAGCCTGCGCACTATCCACGGGGTCTGCTGAGCTCTGTGGCTTTCATACTAAACAACAGCATGCAGTGATATTTACCTTTACACGATATCGCTTCTTAACAGTTTGAATTGCTAGTGAGTGGGCATATTTGAGTTATTTTAAAATTTTTCTCATATATGCACTAAAAAAGAAAGCAGATATTTGTGGGCACCTGTATTTAGTAATTGTATGATTGAAATATTTCATGATATCATTATTCTTTTTAAACATTAATAGGCATTAATTTGTAAAGGGGTGAAGTCTGTAAAACTAAAGGCATAAAAGAAACTAAACATTAAGTATTCTGCAGTTAATAAAGTTGTGTTTCTTGGGTACAGTTTACAATTCTGATATTGTTACACTAATGGAGCTGAAAACTTGGATGAGTGGAAGGAGGATGATAGGAGCCTACTTTTTCCCTATTGTATTAAGAGATTTCATAAAAGCAGAAAGAAGCCTAATCTATGTCGTCATAAGTTAGATTTGAAGAATAAAATGAATGCATGGTTAAACTAGATACAGTTACATGTGGAGATATAGGCATGTGCACACGTATGTTAATGAGAAAACACATGTAAGGGGACCTCAAAAAGTGTGAGAGACATGGAATTGAAAAATACTTGTTTGGGTGCAAAAACATTTTGAAATCCTTGTGTGGTTTCCTCATAACCTGCATTTCCCACGAATTTTATGAAGACCATTTCTAGGCAGGGGTTTCAAAATTTTTGCAAAAAAGTAAACTTACCGGCCAGCGCTGCGGCTCACTAGGCTAATCCTCCACCTGCTGCACTGGCACCCTGGGTTCTAGTCCTGGTTGGGGCACCAGTTATGTCCTGCTTGCTCCTCTTCCAGTCCAGCTCTCTGCTGTGGCCTGGGAGGGCAGTGGAGGATGGCCCAAGTGCTTGGGCCCTGCACCCCATGGGAGACCAGGAGAAACACCTGGCTCCTGGCTTCAGATCAGTGCAGCGCACCAGTCGCAATGCGCCAGCAGTAGCGGCCACTTGGGGGGTAAACCAAAGGAAAAAGGAAGATCTCTCTCTCTCTCTCTCTCTCTCTCTCTCTCTCTGTCTCTCTCTCTCTCTGTCTCTCTCTCTCACTGTCTAATTCTGCCTATCAAAAATAAAAATAAAAAAAAGTAAAAAAAGTAAACTTACCTCTCCACTGCTTTCATCCACAAATGTCTTAGAGTCCTTCTGTGCTGTCTGTCAGCTGAGAGGACCAAGGGACAACCAGAGCAGCGCTGAGCGCACCCCACACCCAGTTCTTGGTTCTAACGCCATTCTCTAGCAGATGTCAGGGGCTTGCTGTGAGACTGGGGCAGGAATGTGCAAGATGATCCGGGAGTACCTTGTAGCATCAGAAAACTTTAAAATGTGCAGAAGAAGAACAGAATGATGACACACAGAGGTCAACAGAAAGAGCTTCCGATGGACGGAGCTGCAGCCAATGGAGCAGCAAAGCAGAGCGCAGCGTCGCATTGCAAGCCAAGCTAGAAAATGAGCCCCCAGGAGTTCATGCTTCGGTAAATCAACAGCTGAAAGACAATCAAGAGAGAATGTGGAAAAATCCATATAATTTGTGTGGTCACTTTCTAAGTGACTTCTTTTTAAAGATGGCGGCAAGGATGAGGAAAGCAAGAGCAATGCTACCGTTGGAGAACCTGGAAGACTGTGACAGCCCGGGGATGGGCATGAAGGGCCACAGCAACAGGGGAAGTCACAGCGATGGAGTGCGCCCTCCACAGGATGCTGGGAGAATGACACTCTGCCTCTTCAGCCTTCTTCCCCTAATCCGTAAAATGATTAAAAATCCAACTTGTGGGGCACCCCATAAAATACATTGACTATTACTCCTCAGTCACCAGAAACGACAGAGGTCTGAGAACCTGCGAGAGCTAAGAAAGTCTAAGGAGACGTGATCGGCAGGTGCGGTGTGATGTCCTGGGACTGATAGGGACAATTCTGAATATGAAGACTTTCTGCAGTGTCGACTCAGGTTCAGCCATAGCCAACAAATGTCCCATACTAATGAGTGATGCTAAACACAGGGAGACTCGCTGTGTGATACATGGTATATGATGCATATTTTTACATTTTTTCAAAAGCACCAAACTGTTATGAAATGCAAAAAGAATATTTTGAAGTCTGTAAACTCTTTGAAACTCCTAATAGACTAAGTGATTGGGTGTCTTTCTATGTGGAATCCCTGAGGTTTTTAACAGCACGGTCAGATCTAAGGAAGAGACCAGGCGAAGAGCTCACTGGAAGGACAGAGGACAGGGAGGAGGATTTTTGGTGGCATGAGAGGGTGCTGGACCCTGCTCACGCCCCTGTCAATGACCGGCTCCCAGCCTGGCTGGAAAATGCTTGTTTGGGTGCAAAAACATTTTGAAATCCTTGTGTGGTTTTTCCATAACCTGCATTTCCCACGAATTTTATGAAGACCATTTCTAGGCTGGTCACAGGTTTTAGGCTTCCTCTAGCATCTTGCTGCGAATACTCTGAAAAGCAAATGACAGATTTTTGTTGTTGTTGTTGTTGTTGTTGTTCTAGTACTATTGGTTGAACTCTACAAATGACAGATCTTACAGTCACCTTTATCCTCGAGCCCTGGGCACTGGAGCAGGGAAGGCCATGCAGGGAGTGCGTGTGTATGACGCCCTCCAGAGGAAACGGCTGAGGCCCACTGCGCCTGACCCGGGTCACCTGCACGGGTTTCGAGGCAGGCAATCTGGGCTGTATACCTTTAAGACCCTTTCACTTTTGCTTTCTTGTTGTACTCTTTTTTTAAAGATTTATTTTATTGATTATTTGACAAGCAGAGTTACAGAGAGAGGTAGAGACAGAGAGAAAGGTCTTCCATCCGCTGGTTCACTCCCCAGATGGCTGCAATGGTCGGAGCTGCACTGATAGCCGAAGCCAGGAGCTTCTTCCAGGTCTCCCACTTGGGTGCAGGGGCCCAAAGACTTGGGCCATCTTCTGAATCCCAGGCCATAGCAGAGAGTGGATCGGAAGAGGAGCAGCCAGAACTAGAACCAGCGCCCATATGGGATTCCGGTGCTTCAGGCCAGGCTGTTAACCTGCTGTGCCACAGCACCGGACCCTCTTGTTGTACTCTTAACAAATTCTCATCTATGGATGAGGGTCAAGATTCCCCAGCTAAATCTCTGTAGATGACTCACATGGTGTCTACAGTCCAGGATATTTTTCCACAGGTCCTTGTACAGCACTTTGTTTCTACATAATTTCCGTGGTTAGCACAGGTTTATCCAGCGACACTGGGGAACTTAGAGGCCACGATTGAAGTGATGGGCAAAGGTCATAAGAAAGGTAAAACTGAAACCAGGACTAGAAGATTAGTCTGCAACAGTCTGTTTTAGGGTTCTAGCATTTGCTCAGGAAGGATACAAATATGGCTCCGGATCTGCTAGCAGTATGAGAGGCAACAGTGTCCGGGCAGGCGTAGAATGCTCAGCGAGATGAGCGTGTGCGTTGGTTGGAAGGCAGCACAGGGAAGGCTTCAGGAGACTCGTCACATGCCCCCCGGAGCTTGTCCCCACCCATCCTGGGGACTTGTTTTCCCAGAACCGACCCCTCTATCCCAGGCTTTGTCACCCTGGCCAGACTGTGGGCCACCCCCTTCCGTCCTCGCTGTCTGTGCCCTTGCTGCATCTTCTGCTTGCAGCAGGCTTTCCTCTGCTCTCCTGATCCGTCTCCTTCTCGACACCCAGTCTCAGCAGAGACACCACCTCCCCAGGACCTCCCCAGGTGCCAGCCCTGCTCCTCACCCCCTCACTTCGTCTCCATCTCCATGTCATTTTCCTCATAGCATTTGACGATATTTGAAATCATTACTTTTCAAACTGTTTAATGATTATCCTACCCAGTGAGAATATGTGTTTATAGATAGAAATTTAGCATATAATGCAGTTTTCTTCCTTGCACAAAGAGAAGATTAAGAATGTGTTAAAAAAGAAAAATTGAGTGGATAAAGAATGAATAGAGTATGAAGATAAATGGATTGAATGCATATCTTTCTTGTAAGTTTTTCTTACTATTGTTACACTCTAGCAAGTTTTGGACAAATATGCAGTGAGCCATTGGTTTCAAAGTTGTTTTCCTGGACAAGAGTCCCATAGCTGTCTACTCTCAACTGATGGCTATAAATAATTCCTTAAATTTACTTTTTAAAAATTTATTTATTTATTGGGTAGGCAGAGTTACAGAGAGAGATGTCTTCCATCTGCTGGTTCACCCCCAAATGGCTGCAACTGCTGGTTCTGGGTCAGGCCAAAGCCAGGAGCCAGGAGCTTCCTCCAGGTATCCCACATGAGTGTTTGAGCTCAAGGACTTGGGTCATCTTCTGCTGCTTTCCCCAGGAAGCTGGATCAGAAGTAGAGAAGCTGGGACTCAAACCAGCGCCCATTTAGGATGCTGGTGCTGCAGGCGGCGGCTTTACCCACTGTGCCACAGCTCTGGCCCCAATTTCTTCAGTGCACCGGCTAAGGATTCTTGGACCATCTTCAGTCCATGGCTAAATCAATAAAAACTTGCTACAGCTGACCGCAGAGCCGTCCTAGAGTCTCTTCATGAAGCCAGCTCGACAGGAAGTCCCCTGCGTACCTGAGCACCAGCCCTCTCCGTGTGTGGACCGGGGCTTCTGTTTGTTTCTCGCCCTGTGTGGCAGTGTCAGCCTCTCTGTGCAAGGTCTGCTCCTCGGCTGCGTGTCTTTCTGTCCCCACCAAAGGTGCCCCCTAACCAAACTCAGTAAATGTCTAGGGCTTGTGTTTTGCTGGAGCTCACTGGAGTAAATTCACTAAATTTGGAGGCAGTCCTTCCAGCTGCATTCCGGAAGATGTGGTCACAGAAAGCAGGCATGAGCTTGATCATGTTAAATATCACAGAATCGTGATGCAGGTAAACAGCACAGCATGCAGTCCGGACCTCCCAGAACCCCTGATCTGCCTGTGAGAGTGCCGAGTGCAGCTCTCAGGGGCCACCCAGCGCCTGACAAGCCAGGCTGAGGACTGGGGCTTGAGCAGTTGCTGGGTCAGGGCGAGCTGCCAGGAGCCAGCGTACGGGCCAGAATCCGCTCTGCACAACCTGAGGCAGCCTGACGCCTGGCAGGACCCTGCTCACTTCTGAACCAGCCCCGCCGAGCTTGCACTGCAGCTGCGGGAGACACAGCTGAGGGCTGAACCAGCTGTTGACGGTTTGCAGCTGCTGCTTTTCCAGCGGCCGTCTCTTCGAGCTCTCTGGTGGCACTCGGGAAACCGTGAGTTAAGAGACATGCAAGCAGCCCTTTTGTCAGCAACCCCAAGGCTCATGGAGAACGTCTTCTCCCTTTGCATATTTTTTTTTGACAGGCAGAGTGGACAGTGAGAGAGAGAGACAGAGAGAAAGGTCTTCCTTTTGCCATTGGTTCACCCTCCAATGGCCGCCGCGGCCAGCGCACCGCGCTGATCCAAAGCCAGGAGCCAGGTGCTTCTCCTGGTCTCCCATGGGGTGCAGGGCCCAAGCACCTGGGCCATCCTCCACTGCACTCCTGGGCCACAGCAGAGAGCTGGCCTGGAAGAGGGGCAACCGGGACAGAATCCGGTGCCCGGACCGGGACTAGAACCCGGTGTGCCGGCGCCGCAAGGTGGAGGATTAGCCTAGTGAGCTGCAGCACTGGCCCTCCCTCTGTATTAAGCCCCATTAGCCACCACTGTGCCCCAGCAACCTCCACTGAGGCGTTGTAGTTGACTCTTCCCAATACTTGTTAGTCTCCAACTCCTCAAAATTGTGGCAAAAGTCGTTTTGTCTCCAAAAATGTCCCCCTGTCTGGAATCACAGGAGGGAGCTGGGAGGTCTTTGTTGAATGAAGACCTGGCTTATCTCCTAATGCTTTGGCATACCTGGCCCAGGAATCGAGTGTTGCTAAATTTGCATCCTACAGACAAAATTGTTCTGGTGGAGGGAAAAGGCAGTTATAGAAAATCTGGAAAGTGATTAGGGCCATACTCCTAAAGGTACACAATGCTGTAATTTTACTTATTTTCATTTTTTCCACAGCACAACAAAGCCACACAATCCTCTACAGCCCAGGAAAACCTACTTTCTTGAGACTCTATTAAAACAGTATGTAAAAGACCTGGCTGTAGACATTCAACTTTGCTTTGAGACTCCATGGAATGGCCTTTGTGTTACTCCATTGCATGAACGCATTTGACAACAACACAATATCCATTTAAGGAAGAATTAGTATAAGGGCTATTGTAGTCTGAATACATGAGCGACTAGCTCTTTAAAATAAATTCCTGTTAAATAATAGTCTGTACATGACTCTTATCAAAGTGCTTCGAGGCAACCATGGTTAATGAGTTGATCATTATTACTCTTTAAAAACTTCATGGCTATTCAGGGAAATGACTTTTCTTTTGCATGGAGCTATTACAATCTGAATATAAACACAGGAAATAGATAACTGTTTTGTGGGGTTACCTTTTAAGTTGTGGTGTTAAAAATTAGAAACTCAAAGACACTAAAATAAAAATTAATAACCATGGGATGGGCATTGTTTTATAGAGAGATGCCCACATTCCACACTGGAGTGGCGGTTTTAGTCCTGGCTACACTGATTCCAATCCAGCTCCCTGCTAAAGAATGCTGGGAGGCAGAAGATGATGGCTTGAGCCCTTGCATCTCCGCTGTTCATGCAGGAGACCGGATGGACTTTTAGGCTCCTGCCTTCAACCTGATATGATGCTGGCTGTGCAGTCACGGAGGGAGTGATGCAGAGGATGGAAGATAACTCTTTCTCTGTCTCTCTCTTTCTTTTTGCCTTCCAAGTAGATAAAATTAAATTTCAGAATTTTAATAAATAAAATAATGTGAAATATGAGTTGAATAATGCTTTATAAAATTGATAATCATGTTTTTATACATTCTGTGGCTGTGTGACCCTTCCAAGTCTCTGACTCTGCTACTAAATTGAAATTAATAATGTATATATGGCCTATCTCCAATTAAATGTGGAAGTGCTTGTGAAAGTGTTAAGTTGTAGAATTCTGAAAGAGCTTTTGTATTATTATCTTTCCTATTATTAACATATTAGGGATCTTAAACAGCTTATGACAATGCCCTCAATCCAGAGCTTAATTGAAGGTATGCCCGTTACTTCAGAAGCAATCCGAGGCACAGTGAGGACTGCTCTTGGTCCAAGAGGCCGTGACATTATTATCATCCCCATATTGAACCACATGTGTCTGACTCACCTTTGTGACAAGAAGATGCCTTATTGCGGTTTTCTTCAATATCCACATATAGCATCCAACATCACTGCTTGTAGGGCTGCCATGTCATATCATTGGATTCTCTTGTTTTCAGCCTTCCAGGAGGTGCCCCCAATAATTATAATAAATCTGGATCCTTTGGCATCACTCTTGCACCTTTCTGAACACAACACTGCCAACACCTCTGCTTCTCTCAACCAAAGTCAAAGCATGCTGGATTTGCCTTCAAACGGCTAAGTGCCTTCTCCCCTCTGGTTGGTGCACTCGGTGTAAGCAATACTCATAATGTGCTTTTTGGCTGTTGCCATAGTTCACTCGGCTAATCCTCCACCTGCAGTGCTGGCACCCCGGGTTCTAGTCCCAGTTGGGGTGCTGGGTTCTAGTCCCAGTTGCTCCTCTTCCAGTCCAGCTCTCTGCTGTGGCCCGGAAGGGCAGCGGAGGATGGCCCAAGTGCTTGGGTCCTTCACCCGCATGGAAGACCAGGAGGAAGCACCTGGCTCCTGGCTTCGGATTGGTGCAGCACTAGCTGTGGCGGCCATTAGGGGAGTGAACCAACAGAAGGAAGACCTTTCTCTCTGTCTCTATCTCTCTCTCTCTCTCTCACTGTCTAACTCTGCCTGTCAAAAAAAAAAAAAAAAAAAAAAAGAATGTGCTTTTCTAAGAAACTCTCAGGACTGATTCTTCCTCAGCTTTCAGGTCTCGACCTCAAAGAGGTCAGGCCCGATGCTGACCACTACCTACCCCTCAACTCCCTCTGAAACCCATTACCTGTTTCATTTTCTACCTAGCTTTTAGTACAACCTTAGATGATCTCTGATTCAAACAGGGACATGTGGTCATTTTTCCTTTCACTGCAATGCAAGCTCCATGAGCGCAAGTGCATTTTCCTTTTAGCGCTGGGTCCCTTGCCTGTCTGCTAGTGCCAGGCGCATGATGGATGCCTGATAAATGCCGCATGAGTGGATGAGAACGGGGCTTGGCTCATGGAATCAAATGCTCACCTCTAAATACCTACTGAGCTGGGTAGGGGACCAAGCCTTTATTGGAGCTGGGAACTCAATGAAAATGCATGGACCCTGCCTTCAAGGAGTTCTGATGAATCTAACATGGTGTGGAAGCTGCTGTGGGAACACTGATCTCACTCTATTAAGGGAGTGGAGATCCACCTGACCAAGGAGGTGGAGTAGGAGGTGCAATCCTGGGCACAGAGAGGGAAGCAGGCTCAGTGTGCACAGATCCTCCACACTCCCCAGCATCCTGGCACACAGCTGACATGGTCTCTTCCCACTTTACAAAACACTGTTTTCTGGTTACATTATCTTTTGATCACTGGTTTTGATTTAAATATATGCATTATATGATATTGTACATTACTGATATCTATATATATAATTTATTTATAAAATACATACAAATATGTTTATTTTTATCTTAAATATGCATATTATATATGAGAATTTAAGTTACAGTTGTTCTCTAACTCATGCTTATTTTTAAAAGTTTATTTATATTTGACTTTCTAGGAACCCATTGAAATAAAAATTAGGCAGACAGCCATTTTTATGTCTTTTTAGAATACAAAAATGAAGTTGTTTTTTTGGATGCTTCCTCCCCTCCCCACTTCTCATATTACAGGTTCATAGCCAGAGGTTGCCTAAGGCTCAAAAGCAAGCTGACCAGAGCTCATCAGAGTTTCTCAACTTAGAAAGTTCAGGCAGAAGAACAAGATGAGTGATAAGGCACTCGCCTTTTTATAGAAAGCCATCCTGAGAGACCCATGTCAGCACTGGGCAATGAAGCTGAAAATGACATGTGGACTGAACCCGGGGCCCCCAGCCCCCACCCCACAAAAGCCTGTGTGCACAGACAAAGCCTGCTCCTTGATTGATGCCTCAGTGGGCTCACTTGATTCTGACCCCTTAAAAAAACCTCTGTCCCTGTAACCAGAGCTGGGTCAATTATGCCCCATAAAAAAGCAGGGGGAGCAGGAAGGCCAGGTTCAGGGAGGCAGCCATAATTTTAGAAGCACTTCCTCTTATGAGTCTGACTTTTGATCTCTAGTGGCCGCTCAGCTCAGTGAATTGAAGCAGATGGCACGCATGAGTCGCTAGGTCTGGTGATATCGTGCAAGGAGTGTGGCCACACAGCTGAAGGACCCTCCCCTTGCAGCTCTGGGAGTTACCTGAGCCAGCCGTTCTGCTCCCAGCTGTGTTGCTGGGCTGGCGTGTACGTCCAGAGTGGAATTCCTGATAGAGCACAGCAGTGTCCTACAGCATCTCCCTGCTCAATCAGAGCAGAACCTGTCTCAGGTGCTCCCGGCCCAAGGAGGTCTGGAGAAAGGAAGAAGGTTTCCCAAGTCAAAGTCCTAATTAATGAGAGAAATCAGACCTTTGACATAAGCGCGCCGTCTGTGTGTCTGCTGGGCCAGATTTTATCGAGTGTCACCCGTCAGAAGCTACGTGGCATCAACGTGAAGGAAGCGGGGGTGACGGCTCACTTTGGAAGGGCCTCTGTAACAGAATTCAGTACACGAGACAGGAGAAACCTGGGATTAAGTCCATGGGTAGACATTATTTTCCTTGTATGAAATAAAGACAACAGTAGCTGGAAGGGTATTTCCCAAACAATGCCACTTCTTTCTCAATTTCCAGAGACTGTCTCACAGGCTCCGGGGACCAGACCAGGGATTTATCTGTTTTAGGGTCTTCTCAATTCCACTGAGCAGCCAAGTTAGGGATCACTGTATCTGGTCATGGCAGAAGTCTCAGCGGCCTCAACATTCTGTATTTCCCGGAGTTTGGTCCTCCTGGGAGAGATGGAAGCAAAGCTGAGAAGTGGAGTGAGAACCTGGGAACTCTGCCTCTCCTCCAGAGACGGGCATCGCACGTGGTACAGCCCGGCCACTGCCGAGTCCTCTGTTGATTGAAATTCTAGCCCACACGTGCTGAGCCTATTGACACCCGGGACAATTTATTTTTAAGGAACAGCTCCTGACAGCTTAGGAGCCAGCCATGCACAGAACACCTCCGACAAGGCTTTCTACAGATACACTAACTTTGTAATAAAAAAAAGAACTCTCACCGCCCGGAGCCCAGGTGGGTAAGTGCAGTGGACTCCCAGGGCCATGCAGGTAATCCAGGAAGGCTGAATTTCCCCAAGATGACACTGTGCTGAGGACCGACAGCTCAGAGGGGAAGGCGGGCTCCTGGAGGGCCGCCTGCGCCTCCCCCTGCGCTGGGTGCTGCTTCTGCCAGGGCCGTCTTCCTGTGCTGACGCCCTGGACATGCTCTCCTGCACAGCCAGGCCTGCTCTCTGCAGTGGACATCCGCAGGGCTGAAACGCTTCCTCTGACTCAGATGGAAAATTAGCCTGAAATAAATACCCCAAGATGGCCACAAAGCCCGCCTGTCCGGAGCCCCGGCAGCCACCAAGGGAGCTGGGCTGGAGGCCGCCGGTGCCCCAGCCCTGGGGTCAGCACGCGGTGACCCGCCTGCCCTGGTTTCATTTAAGCTCTAATTTTCTCCGTGGAGAGAGCGCACCCCTCTCGGCTTGGGTTACCCGCTCCGTGCAGGGATCTCGTTTGTCCTGGTGTAATTCCTAGGCTTGGACAAGGATTTAAACTCAGCGAGCGCTGTCCCCCTTTATTTCAGCCACGGCTGTTTCTTAAGTGAGGTCTTCCACGCGGGAATGAACAGACAGAAATCCGGGGTGAAGTGGGAGTGCTGAGCGTTCCCGAGGACTGGCCGGAAAGCACTGCTCTGCTGAGCCCATGAGGGCCAGGCTGGCCCCTGCTCCTGATGTTCACAGCCGCGCCTGCTTGGAGGCCCTGGTCCTGCCTCACTGCCAACATCTGCTTCCCAACTCCTCTCCGCTCATCCATCGATGCTAAAGGTTCTAATGGCAAAAACACCCAAGGAATCAGGCCTCACTTTTCTCACCTGGCTTCCTTCCCCACCATGTCCTTGTTCTGCTTTTGCTTTCTCTTTCTCTCTCCCTCCATCCTTCCCTCCCTCCCTCTGCCTTCCTGTTTTCCCTGGGCTCTCCCTCCTTCCTTCTTCGCTGGCCTCCCTCTCTCTGGCCCTTCCTCCTCCCCTCCCCCTCTCCCTTCCCTCCTTCCTCCCCTCCTTTTTTGGTGATGCATCCACAATTCTTTTTTTTTTTTTTTGACAGGCAGAGTGGACAGTGAAAGAGAGAGACAGAGAGAAAGGTCTTCCTTTTGCCGTTAGTTCACCCTCCAATGGCCGCCGCGGCTGATCCGATGGCAGGAGCCAGGTACTTATCCTGGTCTCCCATGGGGTGCAGGGCCCAAGTACTTGGGCCATCCTCCACTGCACTCCCTGGCCACAGCAGAGAGCTGGCCTGGAAGAGGGGCAACCGGGACAGAATCTGGCACCCCGCCCGGGACTAGAACCCCGTATGCCGGTGCCGCTAGGCGGAGGATTAGCCTAGTGAGCCGCGGCGTCGGCTCGCATCCACAATTCTTTGTGCAATGCCGGGAGAGGGCCTATGGGGACTTGCAGGGAGGTGAGCCCTGAGGGTAAAGTTGGAGAGGACCCCCCCAACACACACAACTGCACATCACGCTGGAGGACAAGCAGTGTGTGGGCCCAAGACCCTGATGAAACCGGGCCTGCGGCACAGCACACAGGAGCTTGGGCTTTGTGTGAGAGCCCAGGGGGAGCCACGCATTTCTCCGGTTTTAACACAGTGCAGGCAGCATCATGTTACCAAAGGTGATGTGCAGGTGCACAGAGACAGGGGCTCTCTAAGCGTGTGGCTACGCAGCTATCAAGGGGCCTTACGCACAGCACAACACTTACAGACTTAAAGGGACGCACTTCCTGATGGAGAGGACCTTTCAGATGTGTCCTTCTCTGCTCAAAACCAGCCTCACCCTCGGCAGTGAGGACGGCAGGGAAGCCACGCAGGAGTGAAGCCGTCCCACAGCCTCCCTTCTGCCCGCCAACTTGGGCTCTTCCTGCTAGTGAATCTTTTTGTCCCTTCAAAACAATGAAGACTCTTCCAGCCAGGTAACGTCCCCACCATCCATTTTATTCCTAAGATTAAAAAAATCCTTAGCATATTAGAGTCATTTGAAATTTTGTTGGATTTCACACTCTTAGCTTTCTCTGTAGCATTTAAATTCATTTATTTGAGGTATTATTTGTTTGTGCTTCTATTTAAGTAAATTTTCTGGTTCAAGGCTTTTGACAATGCCAAAAATATGTAATTAAAATCACACTGGTCACAGGAGGAGACTTTGGCAAAAGCACATTTTATTCCCTTACTAAGAAAACACTGCCCACCCCCTGACCACCTGCCCACCCTCGGGGCACCAGAGTCCTCTTCTTGCAGCTCTAAGGTGGCTTCAGTTCTTCTCTGGGGAAAGCAGCTGAGGTGGGCCCCACGGCCTGACTCCGGATGAGAGGAGCCAGGGTGCTTTACCAAACATCTCTTCTCCAAGTGGAGTCTGAGGAGCTCCAGGCAGAGCCTAGGACACAGAGCAGTGGCTGCTCACGTGGGTTAAGTGGAGCCAGAGGCTGCTGTCTTACAGGATGGCTGAGCTGGGCATCGTGGGAGAGGCAGCAGGGCCGGTGTGGCTGGTCCCTTCCAGAGGCCCATGGCAGAGGACGCTGCAGCCACTTCGTGCCCACTTTGCTTCAGGAGAGGATGATTCAGGGAAGCCTGACCTCAAAGTGCTCGCAAAGCAACCGCACACTTCACCCAAAAAGCCAGAAAACGACTGCGAAGTATGTTTGGTTGCCCTTACGGGAATTTCTACAAATCAAGGAAAATGGGTCGTTGGATATATGTGAGGATGTGAGAAGAACGTCTCGCAAAATAACCATAAAGGCTGCCTGAAGATTCATAAATAATTAGTTTTTGAAAATGAAGGAAGAAGGAAGGTAGGAAGGGAGGGAGGGAGGGAACGAGAAGGGGATGGAGATGGGAAGGAACAGGCAAGTCCATGAGGTGCAAGGGCACCACTGCAGGACTCAGGAGTTCTTGGTCTCACCCTCAATGGCTGGTGAACCTGAAATAGTCAATTTACTTCTCTGGTTCTCAATTTCTTTCTATAATTTAGATTTATTTGAGGGGCACAGAGACAGGCACACACACACACACACACTCAGAGAGAGAGAGAGAGATTTCAACTTCTCCTTTATTTCTCAAAGGCCCACAATGGCAACGACGCAAAGACAGAATCTAACTCCAGGAGCTGGGGACTCAGTGCATGTCCCCACCTAAGAGACACAGTCCCAATTACTTGACCATCATCATGGCCTTCCAGGGTGTGCATTAGCAGGAAGCTGGAGATGAGACTTGAGCCCAGGTACTCTGATGTGGGATGAGGGAGTCTTAACTACTAGATCAAATGCCTGCTCCATGATTTTTTATCAGAATAAATTACAGAATTGGAGTGGATAATTTTTAAAGGTTTATTTATAAGGCAGAGTTACAGGCAGAGAGAGGAGAACAGAGACAGAGAGAGAGAGATCCTGCATTAGCTGGTTCAGTCTCCAATTGACCATAATGGCTGGAGCTGGGTTGATCCAAAACCAGGAACCAGGAACTTCTTCCAGGTCTCCCATGTGCGTGCATGGGTACAAGCACTTGGGCCATTTTCTACTGCTTTCCCAGGCCATTAGCTGAAAGCTGGACGGGAAGTGGAACAGCGGGAACTCAAACCTGGGCCTATTTTGATGCCTGAACTGCAGATGGAGGCTTAACCTACCACACCGCAGTGCTGGCCCCTGGACTGGATAATTCTTAAAGTATATTTTTCTCTCTGAAGCTTTGCTCTCTCTCTCTCTCTCTCTCTCTCTCTCTCTCTCTCTCTTTCTCTCGGCATGTGTATGTGTGTGTATGTGTTGTGTATTTGAAATCACCCCTAGAACCTGACAGCAGAAGAATATCTGAAAGTGACAAGACTACTGCCTCTTGTCAGTTACTACCGCCAATTGTGGCCTGGAAATAGTAAATGGCAAATTCCAGAAATAAACAAGTCATAATTTTTACATTGTGCACCATTCTGAGTAGCGCGGCAACACTGCACACCCTCCCACTTTGTCCCTCCTGAGATGTGAATCATGCCTGGTGCAGCGTGTCCTCACCTAGCAGAGTCTTGGTTATCAGACTGATGGTGTGCAATTCTAGTGCTCATGTTCAGGTCTCCCTCGTTCCACCAACAACGTCCCCAGAGTGCAGGAATAGTGACGCTGACTATCCAGATATGACCAGGACAAGCCACAGAGTCTCCTTTAGGCGGAACGGTCAAACCGCTCAGCGTGAGGAAAGGAAATGCAAGGGAAAGTGAAGCTGAGGTTGCTAAGTTATGATAGGAGAAAATCTTCTATCCATAAAACTATGAAGGAAAAACAAGCTCCGCTTCTTTTGCTGTCATGTCAAACTGCAAATCTGTGGCCACAGGTGTGGCAAGTACTCAGGATGGGAAAAGCATCCAATGACAGTGCACATACACACATACATGCAAATACACACACATACACACCAATACACACACATACACACCAATGAACACACATACACACTAATATACACACCTACACACCAATACACACGCATAGACACAAACACACACACATATACACCAATATACACACGTACACACATACATGCAAATACACACCAATACACACACACACTAATGAACACACATACACACAAACACACACACATACACACTAATGCACACCAATATACACATATACACACACACTGATATATACACCTACACACAAATACACACACATGCACACAATATGCACGCATACACACATACATACAAATACATACATATACACACATACATGCTAATGCACACACATACACACCAATACACACATATACACCAATATACGTACATACACACCAATACACACACATATACACTAATGCACACACATACACGCAAATATACACCTACATACCAATACACACACATACACTCTAATGCACACAAATGCACACTCAAATAAATATACACACATACACATAAATATACACACCTACACACAAATACACACATATACACAAATACACACACATACACACAAACATACATATACACCAATACACACACATACACACTAATGCACACAAATACACACACAAATAAATATACACACTTACACACATACGTGCAAATACACACACTAATGCACACAAACACACACATACACACTAATACACACACATACACACTAATGCACACCAATACATACATACACACACATATACACCAATACACACCAATATACACACATGTATTCCAATATACACACATACATACCAATATACACATATACATGCAAATACATACACACCAATGCACACACATACACACAAATAAATATACACACATGCACACAAATACACACACATACACACACACTCTTTCTTCCCAGAAAAATACTTTCTGTGGTTTCTTCGCCTGGGGCTGCTCTATCTCATCCTGTTTAAATGGCCAGACTTTGAGACTCAGCTGAGCCTCCTCTTTCCGGAAGTTTCTGGTCCTTTCTCTGCTCCAGTAGTGCCCCAGCAACCTGTCAGCCCAGATAGGACTGAGAGCTCCTTAGAGCAGAACCCGTGTTTCTTTTCTCCGTATCCCTTGCCTTGAGGCCCGAGAAGGTGTCCCATAAACGTTATTAATTTGGAAGTCTAAGGAGTCTCTTCAAGACTGGCAAAAGGTGAACAAAATTTAAGTTGGTAAAGAAGCAATCCATGGCTCCCTCACTGCACTACTGCACCAGTGTGGCTCAGCGGCTGAATGGAGGGCTCAGTCGTTGTCTTCTGGAGGTTGACATTGTCATCCACGGCCGAGCACAAGGACACTGGATGTCTGAGAAAGAACTGCACACTCTCCCTTCATCGGGTTTTCAGGAGAGAATTTAGCTCGAAGGGTTAACACTGCCTTCCTTCCTGAGTTACTCAGGGGGAGTAACTTACAGGCATCCCGTAAAGATAGGCTAACATCTTGGGTCACTAGTGGAGGGCTGTGTTAAGTCAGGAAGAATTGGAATGGGACATAAATTAACGAGGTTATGACCTAGTAAAAGCTTTCCCACAGTGAAAGCTCTTTCAAATTGCATTTTACCTTACTACGTATTTTTGAAAATCAATAAAAATTAATACTAATGCTTGAGGAATGAGTAAGGGGAGGAGGCACCCTGCTGAGTGTGCATTCCGGCAGAATGGCCGGGGCCTGGCCCACGGTGGAAAGGCGCTGGTACACTCCTGGTTCCCCCCGGCAAGGACCACCACCCTCTCAGGCCTGTCTCCCACTGTGTCGGGGCTGACGACACGGTCTGTAACCCTGCCCCTCCTTCAGGCCAGGTTGAGGTTCAGAGAGAGATTCATCCCAGCCCTATGCTACGTAGGCAGCAGTGAACGCATTGAGGAAATGCTGTGTAAGTTACATTTTTGAAAGAGGAAGTTAGTAGAGGCAGCTTTCTGAGCTGCCCTACAGTGAGGAAGCCAGGGGCCAAGTCCACTGCTTGCTGGTAGCCCCCGTGAGAACGTTTCTTCTCTGGACCCAGCAGCACATGGCCAAAGCCATCCTGAGAAAAAGGGGGAAATGAGTAGAGTGGATCAGGCTGGCTCCTGAAGAACAGAGAGAGAGAGAGAGAGAGAGAGAGATGTGCTGCCACTCTGGCTCCCACCCACAGCACCATTGTGCTCTGCTAACACCATCTCCGTGATCTCAAGCTCCCTCGCCTTCCCTGTAGGACCTCCAAGGTCAAGTCCCAGCCCTCCTTTTAGGGTCAAGCAGGCCCACCGGCTCCCCCAGCTTTGCTTCTCTTTGCTGTAGACTCTTCACGACCAGGCCACCCCCACCTCACCTCTCCAACAGGTGCCTCTGGGTCTGCAGTGTCGGAGCCTTTGACGGCTGCAGAGTAACCAAGCTGGGTCACACCTCAACATGAAAGGGCTCTGAACTTGTGCATGGAGTTCTCATTTACCTGTTTGTTTGCCTCTCTGAACAAATGTGGGCCTTGCAGGGCTGGAGATCCTGATCAAAAAATTCCTAAGTGACGAGAATGGCCCCAGTGCACAGCTTCTGCACGGGACTCCCCTCTGGCGCCTGCATGAAGATTGTGCAGGAGCTCCTGCACACGTTAACACCCATTGCAAAGTGAAGTTCCAAAAGACAGTAGGTGCCAGCATGGCTTTGTCACTGCTGAGAGAAACATCAGCCTCCCGGGAAAAGTCAGCATTAACCTTCCAATAGAAGAGGTAAGACCGGAAACTTGGTTAATAATTTTAATTTGCTGTGAATGTTTCATACACATAATAATAAGTAGATGCACATACATATCACTTAAATGTGTGCATACGTGAATGGCTTGAAAAGTTATAATAGATTGTTAAAATAGAGATGATAAATATTAAAAGTAAATAAAAATTTGAAATAAAATAAAAATGATAAATGTAAAAAAATTTATCTGTTACCACAAATTCAAATTTAGAGTTTCAGAACATTGCCTTTGCTTCTGAATCCCCAGTGCACCCCTTCCTTAATGAATCTGACTTTCTTCCACCAGAAGCAACCAACAGTGTGTGTGCTTATGGATGCTCCACGTGCTGCATACACATCAGTTTACACAGAAATAAAGAACGCACGTTTTAAAATGTGTACAAAGCCAGGCTGTGCTCTTCAGTGACACAGTTTTCTGTGAATGTTAATATTTTGAGGATCATCTAAGCTTATCTGTCAGCTCCAATTGATTTTTTACTATTGCAAAGTGAAATTACACAAATATCCCTAGATACGTTAACCCAGGTATTGCTAGCAACCTTAGCTGGTTCCTGGTTCTGTCACAAAACGCAAGTTTATATCCAGAAGCCCGTGGAAAGAGCCTCTTCGGACTCCGTGTTTAAGAGTAGAAGAGAGGGACCAGCACCGTCGTGAGCGGGTTAAAGTCATGGCCTGCAGCTCTGGCATCCTGTATGGGCGCAGGTTTGAGTCCAACCTGCTCCACTTCTGTGGGAAGCAGGGCCCGGCTCCCACAACACGGCGCTGAGAGGGGGTAAACAAGTTTTACACAGTGGCTTCGGCTGTTTCATCAGTTTGACTAACGAGCTGCAGGAGCTGACCCAACCTCTGATTGGAGGAAAGCGGCGTGCTCAGCGCGCGGGCAGCGGAGCACGGATTGGTGGAAGAGGACTATAAAAGGGGACTCAACTGCACTTTCTGGGACAACTACTGTCTCCGGGCTGGTGGAGAGTTCGGGGGTGGTTGGTTGGAGAGTCGGTTGGAGAGTTCGCTGGGAAGCTCGTTATTTCGTTCATTCTTTCTTCTCTTTACTTGTGCTTGCTTTACTGTAGAAAAAACCGACTGAAAGGGAATCACAGCGTCCAGTCCGGTGCCGCTCCTTCGCTCGCAGAGGAGCGACAGCTTCCAGTCCAGCTCCCAGCTAATGTTCCTGGGAAGGCAGTGGAGGATGGCCCAAGTGCTTGGGCCCCTGCACCCTCACAGGAGACCCAGAAGAAGCTCCTGTCTCCTGGACCCTGGATCCTGGCTCAGCCTCAGTTGTTGTGGCCGTCTGGGGAGTGAACCAGAGGATGGAAGACCTCTCTCTCCTCTCTCAGTCTATCCTTCTCTCTTTCTGTAACTCTGCCTCTCAAATAAATAATAAATAAATCATATACATTACATATCATATACATTACATTTTTGTACTCTATTAGTTACCAGAGGTCAGGGAAACCACAAGGTATTTGTCACTGGGGAATGGCTTATTTCACTAAATATGGTGCTTTCCAATTGCATCCAGGATCTCATTCTTTTCTTTTCTTTTCTTTCTTTCTTTCTTTCTTTCTTTCTTTCTTTCTTTCTTTCTTTCTTTCTTTCTTTCTTTCTTTCTTTCTTTCCTTTTTTTTTTTTTTTTGACAGGCAGAGTTAGACAGTGAGAGAGAGAGAAAGAGAGAAAGGTCTTCCTTTTCTGTTGGTTCACTCCCCAAATGGCTGCTATGGCTGGCGCACTGTGCCGACCTGAAGCCAGGAGCCAGGTGCTTCTCCTGGTCTCCCATGGGGTGCAGGGCCCAAGCACTTGTGCCATCCTCCACTGCACTCCCTGGCCACAGCAGAGAGCTGGCCTGGAAGAGGAGCAACTGGAACAGAATCCGGCGCCCTGACCAGGACTAGAACCCGGTGTGCTGGCGCCGTAGGTGGAGGATTAAGCAAGTGAGCCACAGTGCCGGCCATCATTCTTTTCTTATCGGCTGAGTAAGATGCCATAGTGTTTCTATACCACATTCTCTTTATCCAGTCATCAGTTGGTGGACATCTGAATTGATTCCACATCTTGGCTATTGCGATTTGAACTGCAGTAAACACAGGGGTACAGATTACTCCTTCATATGCTGATTTCATTTCCCTTTGGTAAATTTCCAGGAGTAGGATGGCTGGGACACTTGGTAGGTCTATATTCAGACTTCCGAGGAATCTCCATACTGCTTTTCACAATGGCTGTACTAGTTTGCATTCCCATATCAATATAGGGACTTTTCCCCCAATCCTTGCCAGCATTTATTGTTCTTTTTTTAAGTTTCTGGTTGAGAGCCATTCTGATTGTGGTGAGCTGAAACCTCACTGTGGTTTTGGTTTGCATTTCCCTGATGGCTAGTGATCCTGAGCATTTTTTCATGCGTCTGTTGGCCAGTTGAATTTCACGTTTTGAAATGTGTCTCTCAAGTCCTTTGTCCACTTCTTAACTGGATTATTTGTTTCGTTATTGTTGAGTTTCTCGAGTTCTTTATATTTTCTCTCATTCTGTCGGTTGTTTCCTTTGCAATGCAGAAGCTTCTTACCTTGATGTAATCTCATCTGTCTACTTTTGCTTTGAGTGCCTGTGCTCCTTGGGGTCTTTTCCAAAACGTCTTTGACTATGCTGATGTCTTGCAGAGTTTCCCAAATGTTCTCTTCTATCTAGCAATTTGGTGGTATCAGGTCATAGATTTAGATCCACTTTTTAGTTGACTTTTGTGTAAGGTGTAAAGTAGGGGTCTTATTTCATACTTCCACATGTGAAGATTTAATATTCCCAGCACCATTTGTTGAGGAGACTGTTATTTTTTAAGGAATTGATTTTAGCTCTTTTGTTAAAGATTAGTTGGTTACAGATGTGTGGATTGATTTCTGCAATTTCTATTCTGTTCCATTGGTCTACATGTATGTTTTTATGCCAGTACCAGGCTATTTTGATTAGAACTGCCTTGTAGGGTGTCTTGAAATCTGGTGTTGTGATGCTTCTAGTTGTTGTTTGTTTGTTTAAGATTGCTTTGTATATGAGCGACATTGATATTTTGAAAAATGATTATTGTTTATAGCCCTTGTCTCTACTGTTGAGGAACATTTTTTTCTTCTTACTATTTGTTGAATTCTTTATTTAATGGAGAGTTAATCTTATGATTAGAAAACAAACTGAAAGTATACCATCGTAAGAAGAATAAGGAAGAATAAGAAAGGATGGAGAATGGGAGGGAGGAGTGTGGGCAGGAGAGAAGGTAAGGTAGGAAGATCCCTGTGCTTCTAAATCTGTGCATATGAAATACATGACATTTTTTCACCTTACATAAGTAAAAAACACAGTAAAAGAAATAAAGTCAGAAAAAAAGATATTACCAGAGGCCTCATAAATGTAAAAAAATGAAGATAAACTTTGGAAAAATTACAGATTGTATAATCAAATTACTTTGAGTATATGAGAATCAATCATAGCACATTTATAATAAAGACTAGAAAAACTGGGAGAGCTCCATGGCCCAATATTAAAGATTAGTAGATGAACACATGTTTCTTTATGCCAGAGTAAAATCAAATGTTTAAGTGAGAAAAAAAGAATGCATGAAAATGTAAGGGACCTTCAAAAAGTTCATGAATACGCTTATTATGAAAAAACTGTGCATGGATTTCAAAATGTTTTTGTGCCAAAATAAACTAATCTGCTAATCTCATTTTTCCACTAACTTTTGGAAATGCTCTCACATGTAACATATATATTTTATATGTAGACATTTCTTAGTGATGCACAATACATACATGATATATGCATGTATTATATTTATAATATGTGTTTTTATCATTGCCTCCTATAAAAAAAATCCAAAATAGTAGACTTATTAAAAAATGGATAAATCTTTAGAAAGGAGTAGATGAGAGTACTTTAAAGCTTTTGAAAATGTGGAATTATAAATGTTTTGTTTTGGTGCAAAAAAATTTTAAGTCCATGCATATGTCTCATAATATGCATTTTCCATGAACTTTTTGCAGATCATTGTATATTTTTCCTATGTTCACTAATATTTGACTTCATCAAACTCCAAAATTTTAGCAAATGTGAAGAGTGTAAAATGTAATCTTGTTGTATTTTGAATAACTTTTATCACTTGCATATTATAAATTAAGAAATATAGAAAAATAATAGTTATGAGTATAATATTACCATCACCAGAGAGTAACATTATTAATATTTTAGGACCTAAAATTCTAAATATTTTTAATCAAATTAAATCATAATGTGGTCAATGTTTTATGTTCAACAATCTTGAGCTTTTGATGTAGACATGTTTATTTATCTTATAAATCCTATATATTTTTCAATTTCCAAAAACAAACTCATCTGTTCTTAACACTGGCTGGGTTGAGTCACTCTCCCATCCCGCTGTGCAGCATGTTCTGGTCTCACTTCTGAACTCTGTCTCGTTCTGGGCAGTTGTGGTTTGTGGCACTGGCTCACGTGAGCCACCTGCATTGGATTCCACTTTGTAAACTTATATGGTTGCTTCCTTGTGGTATCTATTTGCCTAACATCTAATTATTAGAAATTAAGATTGTGGAAAAACTTAATGGATTCAAGTTTAGTATTTTCTTGGCTAGCGTACTTTATAAGCATACTTCATTTCACATGGCATCAAAGGGGAAAGATATTTGGCTGAAACACAGCCAGAATAAGAGTGGTCATCACAGTGGAATGAAACTACTGGATCCTTTGAATGAACAGCTATGGATTTCTCTTTGCACCAGGAAATAATTGATGTGTTGTCTTTTTTGGCATCAGTGAGGCAACCAGTGATTTTAATGTCTATATTATTGTAGTAATTTCACTATGCCATTGATTTCACTATGCATTCTCCTGCTTACAAAAGGGCTCGATCAACTTTAATCCTTGGGCACGTGGTTTTCTTTTCCTATAAAATACTTATTTACTGTCATTCTGTTCATATTTCTATCGGGCTACTTGTATTTCTTACTTGACTTGTAAGCATTCTTTAGACATTTTTGATGCTAATCATCTGTCATTCATATATGCAATGGAATGCTTTCTGAGATTGAAAATTTACATTCCAAGCTTGATGTTGCTCTGGAATTCAAGTAATTAATTCTAATTTTAATATAATCAATTTAAGGAACTTTACTTAGTCATTCTCTGTGTATGACTTATAGGAGGTCTTCTCTCCAAGTTTACAAAGATGTGTTTTCTGTCTTATTTACTTTTAATTTTTTCCTTTCGTATTAAACCTGCAAGTCATGCGTAATTCACTTCTGTATGTGGTATAGGACTGGGATCTCATTTAATTTTTATGTTGATTTTTAGTTTTCTCTGGGAGATCTATTAAATGGCCTCTCCATTCTCACCCAGCTACAACACTGGCTAGCCACGCAGTGAGCGTCCTGAAGATCCTGCTCTAACTCTGAATTTTTGTTTATTTTACTATAAGGCACTTTTGTCCCCCTTTCTGTCCATTTGTTCTGTTTTCATTATTACATCTGTTAAATGCTTGTTTCTGGCAAGGTGATTTTCCCCATTTTGGTTTCTACATGGAGAGTCTTGGCTGTGATTAGACTTCTGTTTGTCTTCTCTGCTTTATAATCACGTTTCGTAAATTCTAGGAAAGCTCTTGTACACGCTGCTGAGAGTTTCCTCCGACTCAGCATAATCCCAACAGATCGTCCTCCGACTCAGCATAATCCCAGCAGATCGTCCTCCGACTCAGCATAATCCCAGCAGATCATTCAGCAAATGACAGTAACCTGAGATAGAACTTCATCAGTCTTTCGGATTGCTTATTTTTGCCCCTTCCAATTGTTTCCTTCTAAAACATTATTGATTCTGTCCATTTTAATCACAGTCCTGGAAATTTCTCTGTATGCATTTCATTTCATAGCATATTTACTGTCTTCTCCGACAATGTGCTGCGATGGCGCGCATTCATTTTGATTGTTCTGCACTCAGTTCATATGTGTTTTTATAAGGTGTTTTATTTCAATTCTGTGCTTTTGTGTCACCGATTTATAATTATTTTGTGTTGTAAATAACGCTTCTCTCTCTTGCACATCTTGACTGTCTTATTTTTTAATGCATTTCTTAGTCAATATATCTTAATTCTGGGATCAGTTCTTCTGTTCCTAAATTCCACCCTAAAGGTAAATCTTTTACCTAAAGGTAAAATTTACCTAAAGGTAAATCTTCTAAACAATTTTTATTTGTACTAAATATTTTCAGTTTTGCTTAACTAAAAATGTCTTTGTTTGCACTCATTCCTAAAAGATAGACTAACCTTTATTTTGCTAGCATTTCCCACTTTAATAATCCTAATTTTTAAAATCTTTATGCAAAGCAGTCTGGATAATATATTAGTACACTCTGAAATTTCACATTTTACATCATTCATGCAAACTTTATCACACAGCACCACGCTCCAAGCAGCCTTGCCCCTCTCTGCACTGCCTCCCCTGCTTCAGGCACCACACGCTACCAGGCCTTCTCAGGACACAGCACTGTGCCCAGTGACAGTGTGCAGATGCCCTCGTGCCACGACTGCTCGTTGTGGGTGGACATTACGCATCTGCTGGGCAGGAAGAATAGGAATCCACAACGTGGTCCATCCAGGACAGGAGTCCAGCAGGTCCTGGGGTGTGAGCATCTTAATCGATGCCAATAAACCAAATGCCTGACACAAAACACAGATGTGTTTCCCACAGCTGTGCAGATAGAGAGTCCCGAGATCAAGTGGCGGCAAATTCTGTGTCGGATGGGGACCTCCTTCCTAGGTGCTACCTGTGGGTCCTCTCACCGTGGCAGGGATGGTGGGGGAGCCTGCGGTGATGCCTGTTAGGGGGGCTCAAATCCCACTTCTCAGGACTCCACCCTCAGAGAACCATCAGCACCCACAGAGCCTACCTCCCAATGCCATCACTTGGGGGCTCAAATTAGAATCCGGTGGAACTCTACCATGCAGGCTTGTGGTAAGTTGATGAACCGGAGGCCTAACCACTTGATTGCACTTCTCCCATCTGCTTCCTTGCTCAAGCTGAAGACTATCAACCCACTTGTAGAGGAAGAAAAAGGCTGTGTCCTCCAGGTTCTCTGACCCGTGCCTGTGCATCACGTGAGCTCAGGCTCTGCCTCTGGGGGTGAAGCCAGGTGCAACACAGAGCTAAGGGCTAACCGGGCTCTGTGTTCTCTCACACCTGGCCATGCAGGTGAAGCCACCCTTGCTGCAGGCTGGTTTTCACCCAGGACTGCAAGGATTTCCTACTCAGCTGTAGCGACTGGGCAACTTCAGGGCCATCCTGGAATGAGACCAAAGGTTGTTGGCAGAACGGCTGTGACCCTGTGGGAGGAGATACTGGCGAGGGTGGACTTTTAGAAGTCACTTCCGGAAGTGACTTTGCTGTGAGATGGAGCTCGGAGGAGAGCTAGATGGCACGCTCCTTGCCTGCATGGGTAAGATGTGTGACAGGAGGAAGGCTGGTGGGTCCAGCCTCTTCTGTGTTTGTTCATTGGCTGCTTCCAGGGCCAAGGATGGGGAGGGTGAATCCTCCCAGCTTTTAAGCTCAGCCGAGCTGTTCTGCTCCTGTCTCCATCAGCTATGTGACATGCCCACCCTGTGTTTTTATGGTGAAGAATGGTCAATTGCAAAAGCCGGTGTTCCTCACACTGATCCTCAGTCGATGGACTTGATGAAGACACTAAAATCTCTGGAGTTTTACGTGCAGAAGGTTGCCTTTGGGTCACATGGTCTTTACAAGCTATTTTATGAAGTGAGAGCCTGGAGTGAGGAGAGGTGACCCAAGGCCACAGGGAGATGCTGGCCACCCAGAGGCCAGAACCCAGAGCACCCCTGCCAGCTCTGAGTTTTCTGTTTTTTCGTTTTGTCTTTGCCTGCCCTGGCTTCCTGCCTCTTATCTCGTTGTCTTGGGTAACTGGTGTGTGGAGAAGTCTTTGCAAGGCATTTTACAGGGAAGTTTACTGTCGAGCCTGGTAGTGGGAAAATCTTCCTGACGTGACTCCAGCTTTGGGGTAACAGAAAGCGTGCATGCCCGCGTGGCACCCTCGGTTCTGGATTCGGGCTCCCAGCGGCACTATCAAAACCCTGGCTTTCCCTCCTCAAAGTTTCCTAGAACCTAGAACTTGTCTGATTAATTTTTGAGGCAACATTCTCAGTAAAGAAACTGATGAGGGAGAAAAACCAAGCATTTTCAAGGCTGCTCAATGTGTTGCTGCGTTGTCACGAGGCAGGCGTAGATGAAAGGTTTTCGGACGCTCCGGCGTTTATGTTACGCCACACCCATGCCTGCACTGGGTATGTTATCACAGCTTTTAATCTTTGGCACGAATTGGTGTTTTTGAGATCTTTTTGACGCATGTTCTAGATACAAACATTGCTCCAATTTGTGGTTTGCAAATGTGTTCTCAGAGTTTGCAACTTGTCTTTCCATCCTTTTCATGTCATCTTTTGCAGAAAAATATTCTTAACTTTGATGAGATTCAATTTATCACAATTTATCAACATTTCCTCTTGTGAATTGTATGTTTATTGTTAAGTCTCAGAGCTCTTTGCCTAATTTAGACTGAATTTGGAAAATTCTAAAGATTTTTCTCCTATTTTCTTCTAAAAATCTGTTTTTTTTCCATTAATCCTATAACCTGTGTTGGGTCAATTTTGTATAAGATATGAGGTTTAGGTCAAGATTCATATTTTTTGCCTTTAGGTAGCCAATTGCTCAATAATTGATTTTTAAACACATATTTTGCGAAGAGTCACATTGTTTAATGATTTGTTGAACCAAAAGCTCTTTAATTAGTTTATTTATATTTTTCAGTCTGTTTTACTTATATTATAAAGTCTATTTTCATTATCTTCTAATCATTAACTTTCAGCTTCTATTATGTGATAGTATATTGTTCTTTAAAATTGTCAAGTGTTTGCAGTCATTTTTAAAATGTTATTGGTATTTTTGTTTTATGCAGTACAGTAATGTGACCTGTCCCAGTTCCTGGAATTTACATTATTTGATCTAACATTGAAGCATTTTAAAATATTCATAATTATGTGAAACAAAAATTATACATACACTAGTTGTATGCTATAGATTATATTATATATGTGTTAAATCAACCTAATAAATAAAATCACTTGGATTCCTTTATGGGCAGGGAACATGAGGCAGTGAGTGTATACTGGGAGTGGAGAGTATTGCTTTATCTTAGGTCAACTAAATGGAAGTTGGTCAGGGGCCCGTGCTGTGGTGCAGTGGGTTAAAGCCCTGGCTTGAAGCGCCTGCATCCCAGGTGGGCTCCAGTTCTAGTCCCGGCTGCTCCTCTTCAGATCCAGCTCTCTGCTATGGCCTGGGAAGGCATTGCAGTGGAAGATGGCCCAAGTCTTTGGGCCCCTGCACCTGTGTGGGAGACCCGGGAGAGGCTCCTGGCTTCGGGTCGGTGCAGCTCCGGCCATTGCGGCCTTCTGGGGAGTGAACCAATGGATGGAAGACCTCTCTCTCACACTCTCTGCCTCTCCTCTCTCTGTGTAGTTCTGACTTTCAAATAAATAAATAAATATTTTTAAAAAATGGAAGTTGGTCAAGAGAGTATATTCTATGAAAATATACTTGTAGAAAATAGTAACAGAGTGAATATATTTCTCTTGCATCTGATGTATCAATTAGACCCCTCTTCTGCCAGCACTCATTCTTCATCCCATTCTGAACATACGTCCAAATCCCATGCTGCAGGGAGTATTGGTGGCCAGTAGTCTCCTCCTTGTGGGGCTCACACACGTCCACCCTTCACTAGAGGTGCACAGGAACCAGGGTCAGCTGTGTTCATTCTCACTGCTGCTGTCAACATATAGGTGCATTACCCATCATGCCTATTTATGACCTGTGATCATGAAACGAAACCTTTTATAGCGATGAATTTAACTCAGACACACTAAGCAAAGTTGTAACAAAGCAATCGAGTTAAGAAGCGGTGCAGCGACGGCCAAAGCCTGTGACTGTCACAGAATTCCAGAAGTATATTCATCCAAATCGCCTCACTAGGATTCTAAAATCTTGCTTCTGTTGAAGAAAACGCCACGGAAAACTCCAAAAGCTCATTACATCAGGGTGTGCCCAGAAAGATGATGACTCTTCTTGATATGCTTGGACTCTTGTACCTCTAGATTTTAGTTGTATTTCTAGTGCAGTGAATTGTAATTTTATACGGCGTAATTTCAAGAATTCCAATCTCATCCATCCATCTGTTTAATCACAAGAGCAACAGAGAGTTCTCCGCGTTAACGTTCATGTTACGGATTCTCCGTGTGTGTGAGTTGTAGATTTGCGACCTCATCTCTTGAATGCTGTGCATGACTTTCAGCATGCATACAGGTTTCACCTTCCACATCTCAGATGGAGCAGTGGAGAAGTGTAGACCCCTTCTCAGTCTGCAGGGAGAGAAAAGGGTACACTGCCCGGAAGAATGGCTGTGGCAGCACCAAGCCACCATCAGGACACCCAGCTTCAGGATTCTCCAGTGCATCGGCCCAGCATGGGACAGAAGTGTGCCTTCCGTCCACACTGCCTTCCTGTCCTGCCTCTGGCTTCTGAATCTCATTATGCACACACACAGGCCCCCGGCACAACCAGAGCCCAGTCAGGCCCCCGAGATGTCAGAGATGTCCGCATGCCCTAGGACTGCTTGCCCAAGCAAAGGTTTCCTTCTTAAAAGGATAAGATGACAGAGGAAAATAAAGTGTATTTACATAATAATGTCAGAACTTTCTCTTAATGTGACCTGTGAGGTTAAAAGCCTCCTCATTGGAAAACAGATCAAAGTTATTTGAAATGGAGATCTACAGCCCAGAGGGAATTGAGGGGAAAAAGAGACACTAGACAAGGGATGAGGAATAACAAGGAGACAGAGAAACAGCAGCAGAGAGTAAAGAACAGAGGGAGTCTCGAGATGTTTGAGTTTCCTCCAGGGTCAGGCTGTGCTGGAGGGCTGGGAAGAGGACTGGTGCTGAGTGGGGCCTGTGTGTGCTGGTGCTGATCTGCTCCGGAACCTGCGACAGCTCTGTGTGCACCTCACACTGCAGGCTGATGGTGTTGCTGGAGGACTTGGGACCTCCGGATTGGGGTCTAGTGGGGCCAGTATTCACATCGGAAGGCCCTGTGTAGATCCATAGATAGAAAAATGGGGGAGGCAGCCTGAATCCTGCATCCCCTGCAGCGTCCCGTGTGATCCAGATTCCCTCTTCTCTCGGTGGGCACTGCTGGAAAGTCCCATTGAGTCCCAGGCTTAACATCCACAAACCTTAAGGCTAGGAGGCCTGACCTTCCAGACAAACCTCTGCTTGTCTCTAAACACTGCAACACGTGTTTCATGGACTCTACGGATGCCTCTGCATCTTTTTTATTCCAAATCCCATTTGTTGATGATGCAAAAAGTGAAAAAGTGTAAGGACTGTGCTTCTTGTCCTCAGGAGAAGTTAGCAGATGCATTGAGGGAACAAAGGAAGGATGAGAGGCCTGGCACTGTGCCACAGTGGGTAAAGCCACCGCCTGCAGTGCCAGCTTCCCATATGGGCACTAGTCCTGCTGCTCCACTTCCAATCCAGCTCCCTGCTAATGTGCATGGGAAAGCAGCAGAAGATAGCCCAAGTCCTTGGGCCCCTGCACCTGCGTGGGAGACAGGGAAGAAGCTCCTGGCTCCTGGCTTCGGATTGGCTCAGCTCTGGCCATTGTGGCCATTTTGGGAGTGAACCAGCAGATGGAAGACCTTTCTCTCTCTCTCATTGACTCTGCCTCTTTGTACAACTGTCTTTCAAATCAATAAACTTTTTTTAAAAAGATAGGGAAAATGAGAGTGAGCAAATGAATGGATTAATTGGCACCTAGTGTTTTAAACCCACATCTTCTGCCTACACATGAATGTCATCTATGATTAGTCAGGAGGCCCTAGATAGGAGGGTCTTTATCTACCTTGCTATATTTCCAGTGGCCCTTGTCTAATGAAAAACTGATAATCTCATCCCAGAGTTGGTAATAATTCTGATTTTGTGTTTCCCTAAATGTGTGGATCTTTAACCTGGAGATCATAAACTCAGGGTATGAACAAAAAGAAAGAATCTTTAAAGCATCAGTTTGGGTTCTTATCAGTCTTACTAGGAAGAGAGAGCAGGAAATCTCTAGCGCAAAGGAGGAAAAAGTTGTTAAGTTCCTGCCCCTCTGCTTGGGTTTAATGCAGTGGGGGACAGTGTGCACCCATTATGGAATCTGAGCATCTGGGTTTTCCACACCCTGCAAAGAGCATGCATTAATATATAGAGCAGGTGGCAGGAAAGTGTCCCAAGATGTTCTGGTGAGGGGCCAGAGCTCCTTCTGTCAGGCCTACCTGATGTTAAGCACATCATTGTGGTGTAATGGGCTAAGCCACCACCTGCTGCATCAACATCCCATACAGGCAAGTCCCAGCTGTTCCACTTCTGACCCAGCTCCTTGTGAATGCACCTGGGCGGGCAGCAGAAGGTGGCCCAAGTGCTTGGGCCCCTGCACTCACGTGGAAAACCTGGCAGAAGATCCTGGCTCCTGGCGCCTGGCTTTGGCCTGGCCAGCACCAGCCGTTGCAGCCATCTGGGGAGTGAGCCAACAGTTGGACGACCTCTCTCTCTTTGGTCTCTTCCTCTCTCTCCCTGGAACTTTACCTTTCAAATAAACAAAATAAATCCTTTAAAAAGATCACGCCTTTAAGTGGGAGGAATCCAAGGCTGGAGACTTACATGTCAGCAGCAGTCCTTTGAAGTCTCACTGTGCAAACCCATTGAAGCTCTTGTATTTTACTTTGCGTTTTTTTGAGATTTTGAAGCAAGATCCAGTAGAGTCAGAGACCCCCAGCAGAGTGGCATGGAGAGGGGCTCCAAGGAATGAAAAAACCTGAAGAGGCTTGTGGTGCTGGGGTTTTCAAGCACAATTTTGGGGAAGAAAAAAACTTCAGCTTGACACTCAGTTACAAGGCTGGAACAAAACCCATCAAAAGACCTGATTTGCAACCTTTTGTCTTGCCTGGCTTGCTCATGATGAAACAAAGAGCCATCAGGAGGGTGGGATAGGTTGACAGTAAACTGTGAGCTCAGAAGGATGGAATCCCCATGCCCTTGCTATTCTTGTGGTAACACTGGAAGCCTTCAAGGAGTGGGCATGCAGGCACTTTTTGACCTTTCTAAAGATAACCTGTTTTGGGGAAGAAAGCATCTTTCAACCCCAATTTTCTACCAGGGGACCACCAGACTGCCTATTAATGCATTTGACTTCTCACATCCTCCTTATGAAGAATCCTTTAACTTCTGTTAGGGGAGCTGGGTGATGATCACTCTGGCTGCTTCATGCTGAAAAGGGGAGTCACTGGGAATGGGAGTCAAGGCAGGCTTCCAGCTCCTTGAGGGGGGTGCAGTGCCAGCTTGCAGAAACTGCCTCCATCTGAGCTTTCATGTGCACGGCCATCTAGAATTTCACTGTTTCAAGTCTGGAGAAAACAAATCTAGCAAGCAGATACAGGGTCTAAAACAAAGGACAGAGTCACTATTAGAGGACCTAAGAAAGGTATTATCTAAGCCATGAACAAATTTTCTGATTGAGAGGCAAATAGAGGCCAGTGCCACGGCTCACTAGGCTAATTCTCCGCCTGCTGTGCGGCACCCTGGGTTCTAGTCCCGGTTCGGGTGCCAGGTTCTGTCCCGGTTGCTCCTCTTCCAATCCAGCTCTCTGCTGTGGTCCAGGAGTGCAGTGGAGGATGGCCCAGGTCCTTGAGCCCTGCACCCACATGGGACACCGGTGGGAGGCACCTGGCTCCTGGCTTCAAATCAGTGCAGTGCGTAGGCCGCAACACGCCAGCCGTAGCGGCCACTTGGGGGTTGAACCAATGGAAAAAGGAAGACCTTTCTCTCTGTCTCTCTCTCTCGCTCACTGTCTAACTCTGCCTGTAAAGAAAAAAAAAAGAGAGAGTGAGATAGGCAAATAGAAACTGACAGGAGGGACCTGATAACAATCAAGTGGGCTAAGGCCTGGCCAGATAGGTGTGTGTGTGTGTATGTGTGTGTGTGGAGTCCACACCTATCCCTTCACATGGGGTACTGGGAGAGACATCACAAGGGAAGTGTGGACCTCCTTAGGGAAGGCACCCTGTTGACTCCCATTCCCTGGCTGGCCTGGGAGGAGAGCTGGCCGGGAGAAGGCAGGTGGAATCTCTAACAGGAGATGTACAGTGCTGCCTGCAATGTTACTGACCCTGCTGGCCACCCCCTCAACAGCAGGCAAGGTCCCCGCTGTGTTTTTGAAAGCTGTGCCAGGTGAAGGGCCTTTCAGCTTAGAGCCAACAAGGTTGGAAACTCTGACCTGGGAGTCCTTCGACTTCAACGTATTTCTGTTTCCAGTCACCCAGTTCTTAACTGGAAGAGCTGCCAGGGCTCTTTTATTTAAGATTTTTTTTTTTTTTTGATCCATTCAATTCTTCAATTCATTTTGATTTCTCTTCACTATCACAATTTCATGTTCTACCGTTTCTTCATTTCATGTTGATTCCTCCTTATGATTTCATTTTCATGAGAGAGATTTTCTATCCTGTCCAGTAAGGATTTCTGTAGTTCAAGAATTTATTTTTGAGAACTTCTTAGTGTTTATATAAATTTTTTGAGATCCATTTCTTGCATTTCTTCTATCTCATCATCTTCATAATCTTGAATTGGGATGTCTTGTTCGTTTGGGGGCATCATAATGTCTTCCTTGTTCTTGTTTCCTTGGTTTCTGCATTTGTTGCTTTGCATTGTGGAGATATTCTTTGCTGTAGTGGTTTTTCTCATTATACTATGACTCTAGATTAAGTGGACTGTCTGCTTTTGATGGATCCTTAGAGGCTTGTGATGGGTGTGGCCAGAGAGCTCTGTTTGGTTCTTCAGGGTTAAGGGTGTGCCAAAGGTGACACACCCAGGTTAGGATTGGTAAATCTTCTCTCTCTCTCTCTCTCTCTCTCTCACTCTCTAGCTCTCTCTCTTCTTTTTTTTTTTTTTTAAATTCAAAAGGGAAGTAATTCCACACAGCTGAGTGGAATTGAAGGTAGTCAATGTCTGAATCTGGCCCCTGTGGGTATCTCTGCAGTCTCCCACTGGGTTGCCAAGGTTACCGAGTTTGTGTAATCTCTGGAGAGTACTCAAGTCTCTGTGTGTTCTCTCATGCACCTTCAGTTTTTCACAGTCTCAGTTCGTTAGCTCCACACATTCACTAGGTCCTAACCTCCTGTTATTTCTACCCACCAGAGTCAGGTTTTTCTGGCTGTCTGATGGCAGGTGCCACTTTTATGTATGTCCAAAATGGTGCCTGCTCTTTATCTTACTTGCCTTTTTAAGGTGAGTATAGAGAGAGACTCATGTCCATGCTGGTCCCTTTTATTTATTTATTTTTTTCTTTCCTCAAGTTAGCCTGGTGAACTTTCCCCAGAGGGGCTTCAAGCCTCGTTCCCTCTAGGCTCCTCCTTTGCTTTCCCACTGGTGTCTCAGAGAGAGAAGCAGAGGCCAATAGAGAGAGAGGTCTTCCATCAACTGCTTCACTCTCCAATTGGCCGCAATGGCCGGAGCTGCACCAATCCGAAGCCAGGAGCCAGGAGCTTCTTCCAGGTCTCCCATGCAAGTGCAATGGCAAAAGGACTCTGGCCATCTTCTACTGCTTTCCCAGGCCATAGCAGAGAGCTGGATTGGAAGTGGAGCAGCAGGGACTTGAACCAGTGCCCATACGGGATGCTGGCACTGCAGGTAGCGGCTTCACCCACTACAACACAATGCCAACCCCAAGGCTCTTTATAAGCTGACTTCTGCTGAAGCCCTGGCTTTCCACACTGAAAACCACTGCAGTGGACTGGCCTGTGGGTCTCCTTGATGGCAGATCACTGTACAGAGCAGCTGTTAACTGGGCTGCCACCTACCTTTACGTTGCCTCTGCTGCCTAGCTTCCTCTACCTCCTGGTTTCTGTTAAGGCAGACCAGAGGAAACCTTCATGAGGATGCAGTCAAGGGGGTGCCTGGTTCCATCTCTAATCTTCAGTGGTCTGAACTAGAAATCTATAGTCACAGGCATGTAGGCTAACCCATTCCCTCATTTCTCTATTCTCTTCAAGATGGGAAACTGACTCGATACTGAAGGGCTCTCCAGGATGTACAGCTTGATCTTTAGACCTTATAAAAGGGATGGCTAACATTTTTCTGTGATAAATTTGGCATAGCCAAAGTGAGAGCTTAAGTTATGATTTCACAGCTAGAGTGACTTTGCCCAGGCCACAGTAAATAGGTAAAACCTCCCTTGACAAACCAACCAAAGGGAAAGTAAGTTTTAAAGTGAGGACATAGCTTTCCTCATGGGCATTGTCTACCTCACAGAAAAACCACTATCAGAACATGCCTGTTCTCGCATTTTAATCACTGTCTTTGTGTTCATGTTCAAGTTGCTGCCTTCTAAGTAATTCTGGACACATTAGCCTGCTTTTAGTTGACAGTCTAGGGGCTTTGAAATACGTGGGGAACAGTCATGAGCAGAGCTTTCTAAACATGAGCCATGTGTGAATCAACTGGGAGGGGAGGCTCTTAAAATAAACACAGTGCCTTTCCACTCTGACCTTTGAACCACATTGTATAGGAGAGCGGCCTGGAGAACCAACAGCTTCAAAAACCCTCCCGTGATTATCATGTTGTCTGAGGATTGGGAACACACTGGCCGTCAGCTCTGCTCCTGAAAGGGATGTCCACAGAAGACTATTATTGTCTGCTTGGGGAAGCTCATGGGAAAAGCTCAACCCCAGTACTCACCTCACACGTACAGCTCAGAATCTAATTTTATATCACTCTCATTGATTCCACTGCACATTTGTGCTGAAGGTAGAAAGGATGAATTCTTACCAAGCAGCATACAAAAAGGCATTTCTCACCCAAGAGGAACCCCTGAGTCCCCTACCAACATGTTAGCGACAGCAACAAAATAGATATTTGCTGAATGGATGGATGGATGTGATACACAAAGAATGGAGAAGATTTCTGGAGAGAAAACGTGACACTGTGTGTCTCCATCTGTGCAGAGACCGTGAGTGGCAAAAGCCCAGGATGGGATGCAGATGGCTTACTTACTCAAAGTGCCCATCTCAATGTAGCTCCCCATGTCCAGTTTTCTAAAGCATAGACAATTTGGAAGAAACCCTACTGTTCCTGCAGTCGTCATTAAGAGAAAAGCCAAACTGTTGACTTGGGCTGCTGGTTTATTTAGCTTTTGCTTTTGCACACCAATTTCTGGCTGCAGAATTCCCTGTGCTCTGTACATGTGTGATCCCAACGTTGTGGGGTCCTTTAGCCCCTCTCTGTTCCTCTGTGGGTTTAGTGGTCTCTCCCTCTGTGCACACTTGTGTTCCCAAAGTCACTCAGCCCCCATGTGCTGCTAACCATTCTCCTTCTGCTTCTGCCCTTACAGGTAGCCTCCCAGCCCACCAACCACAGCCACTGCCCCCAACCCCATTAAAATGGGTGAATATTTGACAAATTCCAGCTGTGGCTCTTCTTCCATTTGTCAACTACAAGATCAACTTGGTAATAAAGTATTGTCTTCCTTGCCCGTGCAAAAAGGAAAGTAAAGGACAGGTTTATTTTGGTACGAAATAATTTTGAAGTTTATACAACCACCCAAAGGTCTTCAAAAATTTCGTGAGAAATACTTGTTATGAAAAAAACTGCATGGATTTCAGAATGTGTTGCACCAAAGTAAATATCTTTGAACGTCATTTGAAATGAGCTTTTTTAAATATTTATTTTGATTTATTTGAAAGGCAGAGTTTCAGAGAGGGGGACATACACACACACACACACACACACACACGAGAGAGAGAGGGAGAGAGGGAGAGAGGGGGAGAGAGGGAGAGAGGGGGAGAGAGAGAGAGAGAGAGAGAGAGAGAGAGAGAGATCTTCCAATCTTCTGCTGGTTCACTCCTCAAACAACCACCAACGGCAATGGCCAGGCATGGACTAGGCTGAAGCCAGAGTCTGGAACTCTATCCAGGTCTCCCACATGGGTGGTAGGAGCCCAGGCACTTGAGCCATCATCTACTGCTTTCCTAAGAAGATTAGCAGGGAACTGGATTGTAAGTGGAGCTGCTGGGACACAGAACGGCACTCATAAATGATGCTGACATAGCAGACTGCTTATTAACCTATTGTATCATAATGCCAGCTCCTTAATGAACTTTCTGAAGTCCACTCATATAAGGCTCCTTCCTGAAGCCTGGCAAGGTTCCAACAAAGGGAAATGCATAACAAGAATAGTTATATAAGCTACAGGCCAAGCTGTCTTATGATCACCTCTTAGGTTCAAAGTCAATAAGTTCTAAGCAGATACACTGACAGACAGGAAGCCAGAGTATGACAAGGATTGGCTTATCCTATAGAAAGCAGGGACTTCCGGGAGTCCCAGATGGAGGGAGGAAGGTTGGGATGTTAGCAAGTGTTGGTCCACCTGCCCATAGATCTGCATCTTCAGTCACAGATACAAAATCAGTCTGCACATCCTAACAAGGGAGGAGGGCTCAACACAAAGGTTAGTGATGGCCAGCCCAAGTGTTTGGAATAAACAAACTTTCAAACGTGTCATTTTTGAGGTTGCACTTGAAGTTTTCTGTGTTAAGCACACTTCCCACAAACCAGCTGATGAATGTGTTCTCCACAACGTCAGTTGGTGCTTCCATAGCATCTGCCACATGCCATGCATCACACACGACTCCTGCCACATCCTCCAAGTCCCGGCCTCTAAGACTCCTGCCACACCCTCCAAGTCCCGGCCTCTACAACTCCTGCCACACCCTCCAAGTCCCAGCCTCTACAACTCCTGCCACACCCTCCAAGTCCCAGCCTCTACAACTCCTGCCACACCCTCCAAGTCCCAGCCTCTACAACTCCTGCCACACCCTCCAAGTCCCAGCCTCTACAACTCCTGCCACACCCTCCAAGTCCCAGCCTCTACAACTCCTGCCACACCCTCCAAGTCCCAGCCTCTACAACTCCTGCCACACCCTCCAAGTCCCGGCCTCTACAACTCCTGCCACACCCTCCAAGTCCCGGCCTCTACAACTCCTGCCCCATCCTCCAAGTCCCGGCCTCTACAACTCCTGCCCCATCCTCCAAGTCCCGGCCTCTGCGACTCCTGCCCCATCCTCCAAGTCCCGGCCTCGCCCGGGGTGTACGCTGCCCTCCTGTGAACTGCTACCAGTCATCTCTCCAATCACAAGGATTAACCTCAGTCTACGTGCTAGTTTCTGATTGCTGTTGTACAAAATGCCACGAGCATTTGCCCACACTGTTAGAGGTGCCTGATAGAGTGTACAAAATTAAGGGTCTGGCACTGCAGAGAAATCAGACCAATCCTGACCATTCCCAAATCGCAATTTAATAATCAGGAATCACATGATCCTATACTTCCCTTGAAGTCTTAGTGTCGCTCCCCCTCTTCGTGGAGGAGCAACACAGGACCCTGCGCTGTTCTTTCGTCTGCTCGGCCCTCCCCGGGTTTGCTGCTGGTTCTTCCCGGGTTGGCTACTATCCCTTCCACCTCCGTGGAAGGGCAGTTCCCCCTGGCCGCATTCCCCACTTCCGCAGGGGAGCGGCACACCGCCGGCCGGCTCTCTGGGGGCTGCACAGGTGTTCCCCTTAGATGTTTCCCATAGATGTTTCTGGTGCATGCCGTCTCTCTCCTCCTTTATAGTCCTCCTCCGCCAATCCCAACTCGGCTGAGTACGCTGCTCTCCAATCAGGAGCAAGTCCTACAGTTAATTGGTTGAACTGGAGGCAGCTGTGCGGAAGCTGTTTACTTCTCTCCCAGCGCCATATTGTGGGAGAGCAGATGCATAGAATAAGTCCTAATTCGAGTAACAGTCTAGTCCGGATTGCTCCCCACAGATCCCCCTTTCTTTTTATTTTTTAGCGTTGATACGCGCCTGTCTTCGGTGTCCCGCAGCACACACTCTGCTGTACTTGCTAGAGTTGCCACAGGCTCTTACAAGTCCTATCAATCAGGAAAACCGAATCCGGGTCCTCTCTTCGCCATTGTGAGGAGGTTTTTAGGCGCTGATGCGTGCCTGTGTTCGGTGCCCTGCAGCGCATGCTCTGCTCTGCCCGCAGGGGACTTACAAGACCTATCAGGCAAACCGAATCCAAGCCTTCTCATTGCCTTATTGTGGGGGAGACTTATTAGTGTTGGTTCGTGCCTATCTTCGGTGACCTGCAGCTCATACTCTGGTCGAGCTTTGCTGGCGCTTACCGCCTTAAATCAGGCAGACCGAATCCAAGCCTCCTAATTGCGGTATTGTGGGGAAGCTTTACTGATGTTAATTCGTGCCTGTCTTCGGTGACCTGCGGCTAGCCGCCCAGGTACTCATCGCCTCACTAATCGGGCAGACCGAATCCAAGCCTTCTAATTGGCATGTTGAGGGGAGGCCTTATTTCTCTCTATTTCTCTATCTCCGGGCATTCCTATTTCTCCCATTTTACTTCTATCTTCCAGCATTCCTATTTCTCTCACTTTACTTCTAAAACTTCTGTTTCTCTTATCCCCGCAGCTTCCCGGCACCTCGCCCTGCCGGCAGCTTCACGGCTCCGCGCAGCTTCCCGGCGCCTCGCCCCGCCAGCGGGCTCCGCCCCGAGGCTGCTTCTCCGCGCCTCGCCGGCTCTGAGCCGCTTCAGCCCGCGCCTCATCTGCGCGGCTTCCCGGCTTTGCGCGGTCCGCGGTCTCCACGCTTAACCCTTTCGCGTCTGAACCACGGCCTACGCCAGCCCCGTTCCCTATCTACTCACGCCCCGTGCTCTCTCTGCACGCGGCGGCTTCCGCGAGTAACACAGCGTAGCTTGCGTCTCCGCCACTAGGATTCAATCTAAGTTCCCCGGGCTAGCCTGGCGAATTCAACCCAGCGTACGTCTCCGCCCCACGATTTGGCTTCCCGTCCTTTGCTCCCCGGGCTAATCAGACGGATCCCAATCTGGCTTGCGTCTCAGCTTCTGGTTTTAACTTTTCGCCCCCTATTCCCGGGCTAACTTGAGAATCCCAAAGTGGCTTTCGTCTCCGCCTTGGCCTGCCCCCCGCGGCTTCAATTTCCCTAACATTTTTCTCTACCCGGTATGTTTCCCCAAGCTTTCCTCCAACGATATTCCTCCCTCATTTCTCCTGGCCTCTCCCCACAGTCCGCGTCCGAGTCTGTTTGCTCTAGCTTTCACTTTCGCTTTCGACCTTAGAGATTTCTCCCAGCTTCCCCCCCGTAGTCCGTATCCGAGTCTATGCCTAGGCTTTCAATAGCTTCTTCCGGCTCCTTTTTCGTCCGGCTTTTCCCTAGGCTGTTTGCTAGTTTCTCTCTCCGATATTTTCCCTAGTTCTTCCCGTTTCTTCCCTCCTAAGTTTCATATCCGTCCTAAGTTTCCTATCCGAGTCACGGCACCATTATGTCGCTCCCCGTCTTCATGGGGGAACGACACTAAACCCTGCCTAGGCTTCATATCCGAGTCACGGCACCATTATGTCGCTCCCCCTCTTCGTGGAGGAGCAACACAGGACCCTGCGCTGTTCTTTCGTCTGCTCGGCCCTCCCCGGGTTTGCTGCTGGTTCTTCCCGGGTTGGCTACTATCCCTTCCACCTCCGTGGAAGGGCAGTTCCCCCTGGCCGCATTCCCCACTTCCGCAGGGGAGCGGCACACCGCCGGCCGGCTCTCTGGGGGCTGCACAGGTGTTCCCCTTAGATGTTTCCCATAGATGTTTCTGGTGCATGCCGTCTCTCTCCTCCTTTATAGTCCTCCTCCGCCAATCCCAACTCGGTTGAGTACGCTGCTCTCCAATCAGGAGCAAGTCCTACAGTTAATTGGTTGAACTGGAGGCAGCTGTGCGGAAGCTGTTTACTTCTCTCCCAGCGCCATATTGTGGGAGAGCAGATGCATAGAATAAATCTTAATTCGAGTAACAGTCTAGTCCGAATTGCTCCCCACATCTTAGGACATGACTTTCAGTGGTGTCTAAAATGAGAGGAAAATTAGTGAGCAAAACTACAGAAATGTTGTATGTGTTCCCACCCTCTCTGCAAAAAAAAAAAGAAGTTAGATGTGGACAAATGCACGTGGGGCAGCGTGTGTGCAGGAACCGGCACACCAGGACCACAAGATGCAGGAAAGAAGCCATTATCTCTGGGTACTCTTTTTTCATATCTTAAAGTTCAAATTTATAGCCCCAAAACGCAATACAGAATTTATAACAAAACCATGTGTGGGAGAAGCATTAACTTGCATTCCAACTACAATTGGTACAATTATAGAATAACAAATAGGTGTTAACAAAACAGGCAGCATGTCACAAAGCTGTGTTGTGATTTACAACCTTTTGCTGCCATCTATATTAATAGTTGCATGACAAGAAACAATGGTGTATGCATTTTACACCTTACCATGATAGTTACATACTGCATTTTATAACTTCAGTAATATTCAAGCAACTGGGTTGGAAGCTTAAGCAAAATATTGACTCATAATGTTCTATTAAAATTATGAATGAGGCAAATTGGCTCCCATTTAAGGTTTTCATAGGAACAGAGCTGTAACTTTATGGTGGAAATGGATACATGTGGATTAATTTTTAGTAGTCATTTACTGTTTTCCCATCAGGCATCCAATATCTCCTTTTCTCTTCCTCTTCCTCAAAATATTTGGGACTCACCATTACTTCCAGAAACTCCAGGGTTTTGGAGCTATCCCATCATGCTCTTCTCAAAAAGTGGCCTAGAAGTATTTTAAAAAGTGCTCGAGATTTATGGTATAGTATCAAACAGCCCAACATACAGGTCTTAGGAGTTCCTGTTCTTTGTTGTGCATGTCCTTTATACTGTGTTACACACAGAAACACAGAAGGATAGTTATTATTATGAATGAATGTAAAGGTGGAAAATCTCCTAAAACAGTACAAAGGAAATCCACAGTGAACAATAGGAATATTTATAGAAATGGCAGGACCAAGTCATTACTTGTCAATAGTAACTTTGAATGTAAATGGCCTAAATTCTCCAACTTAAAGATTCAGACTGGCTGAATGCATTAAAAATATTATTCAGTTGTATACTACTCTGCTGTAAAAAAGAATGAAATCATGTCTTTCACAACAAATTGAATGCAGCCAGAAATCATTATATTTAGTGAAATAAGACAAATCCTTATGTTTTTCCTCATCTATGGAATACAAATAGAGAACAAAAAATGTATTGTATGATTATTTGCATTGAAATCTGTATAAAATTATTTTGAGTTTAAACTGTTAAGAGGAAATGGCTTAAATTTTAAATGAACTTAATCATTATTTTATAGCCACACAGAGATATTTAGATGTTACGTTGTCATTGGCTCTATTTCACTGAAAGAAATTATGAATTACTAATTGACCAACAATACTGTATACAAGTGAAATGGTCACTTTTCTATTCAGTTATTGTTAATAGCCATTATCTGTATTCCAACTACACTAGGGTCTTTTTGCTTTTTACTTGTTAAACTTCTTAATCAGTGAAACATTAAGCCTTTTCACTGTAATGTAAATTTAAAATATGTTATCTCAAAAGCTAAAACAAAAAAGGAAAAAATAAAGGTAGAATGGAGGAGAATAGGTAGGACAGAGGAAGGAAATGCCAGTATGTTCTTAGATTCAATGTATGAATCATACAGAATCTGTTAAAAATTAATTAAAATAAAAAGTGAAATTAAGTAAAACTCTTTTAAGTGTCTGGAAAGCCAGTGCCCTGGTTTCAGAATCAGAGAGGCTCTTGCATCACCATGGCACTACTTGTAAATTCTCTTCCATATATTAAAAACACACATGCACACCCCAGTCCTCATTCAATGTGTGGCTATGTACACACAGCCACACACACATGCACCTTGCTCAACTCACAAACCTATAAATACACACAAGCAAATTGGACAATATGACCAGAGTCTATGTTTTATTTATGGGTGGAAATTTCCCAGTGAGTTATAGATTTTTGGCCTTACAGCTTGTTTGACAGTATAACTGATGGTATTCACCTGGAATAGCAGTGTGACCTTTGATTCTGGTGTTTGGAAGAGGTATTAGACGTACTCCATTGCCTTGTGGATTTGTTCAGTGTGGGTGCCTTGTGTGGAATGTGATTTGCCCTTTAGTATGGAAGCGAACTTGCATTTTATTATTCTGTGTTCTGACGGCTTTTCACTATGTTTATTTGTTAAACGCTCTATGTTACTGCACTTGTGTTCACCCTAAAGCATTTTAACTGGCTTCTTCTTAGAGTGTGATCATTCACTTATCTTTTCAACAAATATTTGTCAGATACCAGGGGCAAGGCAAAATGCTGTAGTTTAGACTTAACAAACTAAACAGGAGTAGTCTCTATATTCAGGAAATTGAGCAAACAAAGCATGGCGTTACCAGGTAAAAGGTGAGTAGGAGAGGAATAGCACTGTTCTGTGGCTGTCGTTCCCCCTCTTCGCGGAGGAACGACACTAAACCCTGAGCTGTTCTTTTGTCTGCTCGGCCCTTCCCGGGTTTGCTGCTGGTCCTTCCCGGGTTGGCTGCCAATCCTTCCACCTCCGTGGAAGGGCGGCTCCCCCTGCCACTTTCCCCACTTCCGCGGGGGAGCGGTACACTGCCGGCCGGCTCTCTCGGGGGCTGCTCAGATGTTATCCGGATGTTCCCCTTAGATGTTCCTGGTGCATGTTGTCTCTCTCCTCCTTTATAGTCCTCTTCCACCAATCCCAACTCTGCTACCCACACGCCGAGTACGCTGCTCTCCTCCAATCAGGAGCAGGTCCTACAGTTTATTGGTTGAACTGGAGGCAGCTGCGTAGAAGTTGTTTCCTCCTCTCCCAGCGCCATATTGTGGGAGAGCAGATGCATAGAATAAGTCTTAATTCCAGTAACTTAGTCTAGTCCGAATTGCTCCCCACATGTGGTGCTGTGGAAATCCAACCCATCCCTGAGAGGTGACACTGTGGAAGGCTTCCCCTGGGGAACTGGGTTGGGTGTGCAGGACTGAGGACGCACAGAGAGAACAGTCTTGGCAGTAGATGCTGGAAAGAACCTTTTGTCGTTCTCCTTGGCTTGCTTTCCACTAGGACATGATTTATGTCCTGAAGCAGACTACTCCTCTGACAGGCCGTCCAACCCAGGGGTTAAGCTGTCATGTGCTAGCTACAGACAGATCTGTCTGAAACCCCTCCCTCTTCCCTGAGTGGATGGTCTTTGGATGAATGAGCCAGGTTGTTGGATTGTCTTTATGTGGACAATCTTCTTGGATGAGAAAGTTCTGTGGACTTTTTGTGTCTTGGTTTCCCTCATGCTGAAAATACTATTTACCTTATACGGCTATTGTGAGCACACAGTACTAATAGTTTTAAAGAAATTGGAGCAGTTCTTTGTCCATATTAAGCCAATAAAAGTTCCGATCTCTTTACAAGAGTAAAACAGAGTTTTAAACATTCCGGTTGAACAGGGTCTTTACTCCTATTTCCTTTATCTTGAACACATATTTTTTTACCTTCTACCAAAGTGCTAGGTTGTGCTACAGGACTTGGGGACTCATGGAAAATGTCATGACCCTGACTCTCAAGTTATTTGCATTCTGGCAGGAGATACTACTCTGCACAATGAGAAATGGTGATGTGATAAGAACACATTGATGCAGAGGAACCGGTGGAGAAGGAAGAAAGAGAAAGACTTCACTGGGGCAGGGGGTGATGAGTAAAAGTAGGAACTTAGTGGACAAATAGATGCAGAGAATTTCTAGACTAGGGGAAAACAGGATTCAACTTCTTTTCACTGTAAATGTAGCTCATACTGTTGCTTCTTCCTTATCTCCTACAGATCATAAATGAGGACTCAGTAGAAAGATATTTGGATTGACACAACCCAAAGAACAGACATGTGGGATTACGTGACAGCCATAATACACCTATGTGGCAACTCAGAAAATCAGAAGAGCTTCTTGAGTATGTATTACCACTTTCTGATAATTTCCTTTCTAAAAAAATGTAAAACTCAATGCTGTCAAACATATCTTTTTAAATACAATTTACAAATCACTCAAAGGTTTCAGGGCACTTCTATTGTGTGGAGATTCCATGTATCTGTGACTTCCTAAGAAATTTATTGTATCCATTGCTTTGTGTGATGCTATAAAGCTTCAATTTGGTTATTAATGCATGCTTATATGATTGTTGAATGTTCCACGTCCAAGACCTCAATTTGGTGGATAATGAATGTTTACATGTATGTGTGTTCCACGTCCATGGCCACCTTGACACTAAGACACTGACTTCTTGATGCTGAAAAAGCTGGGGTTCTGAAAGGGTTAAGAGAACCCTGAGGAGCCAGAGGCTGTTACCTGAAGGACTTAGGCTCCAGTCTAGATCTGTCTGTCTCCCAAGTCATGCTGTTTCCACACTGCTGCTGACCGACACCACTCACGTTTACTCTCCAGGATCCGTGCTTCCTTATCTGTTTCTGGAGTGAACATCCCACTGCATGTCCTAGAGTGGCCACACCGAATTACAACCAGCCAGCTGGCTCAGAACAATAGATGTTTATGGTCTCTCATTCTGAAGGCCAAAGGGACAAGATCTTGGGGTTGTAGGTTGGATCCCCTTGAGGCTGTGGGGAGAATTCAGCTGGGTCTCTCCCACTTTTGGGTGAGTCGCTGGCCATTGTTTATGTAGCTAGACTTACAGAAGCTTCAGCCGGGCCTCTGCTTCCATCTTCAAGTGGCATTTGCCCACACATACTATCTCTAAATTCAAATCTCCCTGTGTTCTAAGAAAGCAGTAATGTTACACTAGGGCCCACCCTGATGACCTCATCTTACTTAATTACATCTGAAATTCTAAATTTCATTTCTAAATAAGGATATAATGTGATGTGTAGGGTTAGGACTCCTATATATGAATGTTTATGAGACAATTCAAACTGTAACACTTCCATAATTCAACTGAAAGACTAACGAGTAGCCATGTCACGTAACATTATGTATTCTTACAACACTGAGTCTTTGAAAAAGTTAGATCAATTCTAGCAAAGCCATTTTCCATAACAGGATCACATTTGGAACTAGGCAGGACTCATCCCTCGGACAGGACTGGGGTATGGATTGTTACATGATTGAAGGATACTTGCTCAGAGTCTTGCTCACCGAAAGGAGGGTGAAATAGATTTTAGGGAAGTCAGAGAAAAGGCAGAAGAGAATATCCGTGCTATAGTGGGGGAACAGTTTGTCAATTCCAGGAGGGCTCCCAGGAGAAAGCAGGCCTCACAGCCACCAGGGGGCTCAGAGCATCTTAGGGAGATAGGACCTAGACCAGGGGTCCCTTTTCTACACACAGATACTTGGTTCAAATCAGACCTCAGCAGGAGAGCCAAATGTTGACTTGCCAGGTTTGACAGAGCTCAAATCCCTGCTCACTGAGAGAGGACTGACCCCGGATCCCAAGGAGATGCTGCAGCCATAGCAGGGAGTGCTGAGTTCAAGCCACAGAATGAGATGCACTAAGGGGAAGGATGCTTGGGTGAAATGCAGACACACCAAGGGTACTTGGGTGAATAGTTGAACTGAGATGCAAAGAGCAAGTAGAATGAAGAAAGAATGAGGGACAAGCAAGGAAGTCATGATTCCTGGAAAACTCATAGCTGGAGTACTGAGGGAAAAGTTTGGAATACATCTCAGCTGGAAGTTAACCAGACTAGGAACCAGCATCTGAATGCATGGGAACCAGCAGAAAGGAAGCTAAGGAAGAGAATAGCTTCAGAGAGACAGGTTGAGTTCGAATCCCACCTCTGTCATTTCTAGTGGGTGACTTCAGACAGACCCTTTCTCTTTTCATGTGAGAGCCTCCTCTTGCATAGACTCAAAGGTGTGATCCTCTCCCCAAGGCCAGGTGAGGTCCCGGTGAGAGCATGAGTGGCACACGCATGTGAGCACGCATGTGAGTACATACACACACACATGCACACACATGATTCCAGGTGTAGAGAACAGACCCAAGGAATACCCAATTTCTCCTTATTTCTCACACGGCAAAAACTGAACCTAAAATAATAAGCTTTTAGCCTTGTTAAGAAAAAATAGTTTGTTTATGAAATATAAACTGATTTACTCAAAACAAACATGATGACGGCATTTAAGTTAGATCATAATCCACTGAGGTTTCTAATAAGATCATAGTAATAAAAAATTTAAATATTCAAGACCAACCCTATAGTAGATGATTACTTCTTCTTTGGGAATGGTCCTGAAATGGGCGAAGGTTAGGTTCTAGGTTGTGCAAATGAGTGGCCTGGGTCTGGATGGCTGGACTGCAGCCCAGGCAAGGAAAGGAGGCTCTTGTTTGGGGCCTCTTACCTGAGTCACCTTTGAGGAAATAAGTTATTGGCTGAGCTGAGAGGGGAGGCTAGTCAGAACCTTGCAAGAGTGAGAAACACACATACGCACCTTAAACTGCATCAGCCAGAATTTTCCTTAATCCACTTTTATCACGATGCGTACACATATCATTAAAAAATCAGCATCAGTCTACCTGAAAATGTCCAGATAAATATAGTCACTCACTGATGCAGTTTCTTGAAATGCACTTCCTTGTTTTCGCTCTGTCTGGATGGTCTGTTAGATTTCTGTTTCCAAGTAGAGTGTGTGTGTGTGTGGGGGGGGGGGGGCTGCTGTTTAAATATCCAGGAGAAGTAGCCCCCTGGAGACATGTGGGTTTTGCCCTGCTTGAGACAGATCTGCATACTGAATGAAAATTAATCTTTTGCAAAAATAGTTAAGTGTGAAAGCTCTGTTTAAGTAAATACCAGAAATGTTAACCTCGTCTGATAAAGGGTAGCCATAAACGCCTCTTAGAGTCGGGCGCTATGGGGTGGGAAATTTTACTGGGAAAGAAAATTCTCAGAGGACAAGCCCCGCCCATGTGTTTCTGCCCCTGGAAGATGTTGGGGTGCGGCCTGCAGTTGGTCTTCTAGAAGTAAAATCCCATCTTTCTCCAAAGTCCTCCTAGAGGTGCACCAGCCAAAAATACACACACCGTGTTTACTGTCAGCTGTGTAAGCCCGGGCAATGGTACATAATTCTGACTTCCCAGGAAGGCGATGCACCTGCCCCACCTCGCAGCTCTGCCCCACCTCACACGCAGAGCAGAGCTTCAGCGACCTGGGGGCTCTCATCCAGGGCTGCTTCCTGCCGACACCTGGGAAACCCTTCTTGAACTCCCTTCCAATGGAATAGTCTTGAGCATTTGTGAAGAAATGTGCATTTTCTTGGACTTTCAGTAGTAATTTATACTGAAAAATACACAAACTAGGAATTAAAACATAAGTAATCTATTCAATAGTACAATCTTTTCAGGTGACAACTGTAATGAAATGTGGTGTATTAAACTTGAAAACGTGATGCTTTGCTGCTCTAACACTCGGAATGTATGGCACTGAGGTTGGTCTATTTTTCTGTAAATGGCTGGAAAAGGCAGCTCGCAGTGGTATCCGCAAATCTGTTTTTGGTGCTTATTCCATTACGATGCTCAGTATTAAATCCCATGTGCCAATTAAGAAGAATGTGTGTTACGTTTTGTCCTGCAATTTCTCATCCTTTATGCTGTCAATCAGTTGTCTTCCTTACTAACTTGGAGGCATTGTGCTTTCATATTATTAACAGATGGGTTATAATCCCATGGAAACTCTATATTTTAAATTTTGACACAAAATTAGAAACTGTTTTTAAGATCTTAAATGAGGAGTTTCTTTTTAGGGTTTTTGTTGTTTTGTTTAAACAGGTGCATTACAGAGTTTTTGGCAATAAAATCAGTGATGGAAATATTTCTGAACACCTGCTTATGTTAGCTCCTTACCAACCCGCAATGTGCTCCTTTGTGAAACAGTGCCTTGTTCACCCATCGTAAGTGTGCCCTCCTCATTTGGCAGGGACAGAGCCAGTTTGCTGGCCTGGGGGAACCTGTGGGGCAGCGGGGTTGGTGGGCCCTGGAAGAGCTGGCCGCGACCACGGGTTCCAGCTTTGCCGTGTTTCCTGCTCACCTGTGCTTGCACCATTGGTGTCTTTCTAGGTCTACTATTTTTTCCTCTGCATTCAAGTTCTAAAATAGCTGCCCTTTCTGTGAGAATCTTCAGATAAAATTGGACAGCACATCCTGCAAATCCATAGGCAAATAAGTAAAAGTCAGCAACCCTGGATTTACTAAGTTCTGCCAAACGTGCAGCAGTGTGGCTGTGGTTCCCAGGGAGGAACCTCTCCGCACAGCCCTGCCAGTTTTCCACCAGTGCGGCCCACACCAGGCAGTCATGGGACACAGAGGAGAATGGAAATGACCCATCAGTTCTCACTGGGATCCTCGCAAAGGCATAGCCTCTTCCTGGCTTCAAAGAGACATTCAGGTCAGGAGCCATGTCGCTGAGTCCCCCCAGGCCCCAGGCACCCACTTGGACTTTCTCTCCGAGCAGTGTTCCACGCTGGGTATGACTGCTCTAAGCCAGGAGCAAGTGTTCTTCTGTTTCTGGACGCTTGGTTCAGAAATGGGGCGCGAGCCCAACCAGGCAGCCCAGACTTCTCAGCCAGAACCTGGAGCATTGAACCTATGACCCCAGGACAGACAATGTCCACTCTGTTGATCCCTTCACTCTGGGTTCCTGGAGTGACATGGTTCTTGCCCATCTACTTTTACATTTGGTCCTTGGTTTACTCCATCTTCTTCTAAACTATTTCATTTGTTTCCAAAAATTTCCAACTTGGTTTCTCTTGCTGATGATCATGAAAACATAATTGATACGCACGGTATTCATGAGTTTTTGACTTTGTCCTTTCCTACCTCTGTCGTCTGGGTCTCATCTGCTTTCCTATGCTCTGTTCTCAGCGACACCCACGTGGCAGGATCCTCATCATGCTCTCTGTCCCTTACCTACCCTGTGCAGCTGTCCCTTCTCTGCGGACAACCTCAAGTAGACTGCTGGCCAGCTGGCTCCTACTCGGTCTCCACACTTAGCCTAAAGACTGTTACCTCCCTGAGGCCACTCTCTCCTGCACATTATTATTCTAAGTTAAACTTCAGTGGCCAAGGATGATTTTCAGGAGCACTCATATCATATAAAAATTTGTCCACTTTGAGTAGGCACACTCATAGACACAAGAAGGAAGGAAGAAGGTTACATCACGGTGTAAGATACCAATACAGCAAACTCTACTTCTATCCAAATTCAGTGATAAAACAGTGTATACTGCTGCAGCCGGGTGAACAGCAGAATTGCTCCTACAGCTTAAGGAGGAGGCCTGAGGCCAGCTCCCTCTCTGAGCAAATATCTGGTTCGTTCTGGTATTGCTCACACCCAGACCAGGATCTGGGTCCCTGTATGCAGGTCTCACTTTTAGCTTCCCCCTTGGGGGCTCACCTTAGCCAAGGTCACGATGCCTGCTAGAATTATGACCATTTCTGTTTATTCAACCTTCTTTTTCCAATTGTAAATTAAAAATCCTATGAATTCTGCTGTCTCACTCCATTTTCCAGCTCCTTAGCAGAACATATGCCAGTGGCTTGCTCCCACAATGCCCCTGCACTGCACGATGTGACTTCCCAGAGGCACACTGGGATTTGCAATGTGTTTGGCAATTAAGGCGTTGCAGGCTGGTTTAAAAACACAAACACCTTACAGGAGGTATAATTAAGATCAGTTTTCTGTTACATTTTTATATGCATGTCTATTCTTTTTAGAAAAAAAAGGAATTGCATTTTTCAAAGAAAAATCACAATGTGTGTTCTCCATTGATGATTGTTTCTATAATGAGAAGAATGAATATCTTGGATCCAAAGAGCAGAGTGGACAACTTTGCCGGTGTGAGCCCCAGCATCCTGTGTAGATCCTGGGAAGACGTCTGAGGTCTCTGGGCAAAGGAGAGCTGAGCCTTTGCGTCTGCCCTCGCTACGATGACTTGCAGGGAAATGGAGCCCAGCACAAAACCCGGGCTTGAGGCAGAACCTCTTTAGTTTGCCCTGTGTGCCTGTGGCAGATGTGGGCCAGGCGCTCTGCGGGAAGCAGTGTGTGTGTGTGTGTGTGTTTGTGTGTGTGGTAGGGGGCCATGGGAGAGGCTTACAGTAGCACTCTGGATGAAGCCAAACCCTTGTTCTTCCTTCTACTCACACCAAGAAATGAGAGACAGCCGCGTGCTTGACAGCATGTCTTGTGTCTGCTACAATTTCCAGAGGGCCTCTCTATGGAAGGAAAACCAAGTGTTCATCCAGAAACTGGAGAGGTGATGCTCATCCTGGGCGAGGCTCCGAAGCCATTGCAGGTTAGTCATTAGAGACGAGAGGACACTGGAAACGCTGGGAGAGCTGCACTCTCCGAGGCCAACCTCTGACACCTGCGGTGCACTGTGTAGTCCTCTCAGGAGCTCCGTGTACTTGGCGCTATCAGAGCTTGGTGTGCCCAGTAAGGAGACTGGGGCGCAAAGAGGAAATGTCTTGTCTAAGGCCCTTCTGGCAAAGAATGCGAGAAGCAGATTGTTTTTTTCAGATTTATTTGTTTATTTGGAAGATAGAATTACAGAGAAAGAGGAAGAGAGAGGGAAAGAGAGAGATCTTCCATCCATTGATTCACTCTCCAAATGGTCATAACAGCCTGGCCCAGCCAGGAGAAGTCAGAAGCCAGGAGTTTCTACCAGGTGTCTCAGTGGGTGCAGGGGCCTAAGTACTAGGGCCGTCCTCCACTGCTCTTCCAGGCTCATTAGCAGGGAGCTTCATGGGAAGTGGGGGGGGGGTGCAGGCTTTCCAGACAGCAGCTTAACCCACTATGCCACAGCGAGACCCCGAGAAGCAGAATCTAAACAAAGGCCTGTCAGATGTGTGTATTAAGGAGCAGTGATACCCCACTGACAAAAAGGCAAGACCTATATGGATGTAGGCAAACAAGAGAACCTTGGTCAGGGGATTCAGTGTGGGGATAGATCTATGGTTCGTAAAAATGTACTCCAAATTATAACGTAATTGCCGGCGCCGTGGCTCACCAGGCTAATCCTCCACCTGCAGCGCTGGTACTCCGGGTTCTAGTCCCAGTTGGGGCACCGGTTCTGTCCCAGTTGCTCCTCTTCCAGTCCAGCTCGCCGCTGTGGCCCGGGAAGGCAGTGGAGGATGGCCCAAGTGCTTGGGCCCCTGCACCCACGTAGGGTAACCAGGAGGAAACACCTGGCTCCTGGCTTCAGATTGGCTCAGTGCTAGCTGTAACGGCCATTTAGGGGGTGAACCAACAGAAGGAAGACCTTTCTCTCTGTCTCTCTCTCTCACTGTTTAACTCTGTCAAAAAATTATAACATAATTACAGATTGTAATTAATAAGATGATAATTTAACCTGATAAACAAAGTAAAAAGAATCTTATTTTACAACACAGGGCAAGGAACTAAATTTTGACAAAACATTATCAGCTAGTAGGTATCCCTTAGGAGTGCCAGTCCAAGCCCCCCGGCTCCACTTCTGATCCAAGTCCCTGCTATTGTTCCTGGAAAAGCAGCAGAAGGTGGCCCAAGTGTGTGAGCTCCTGCCACACACATGTGAGACCCAGATGGAGTTCCAGACTCCTGGTCCAGCCCTGACTATATAAGGTGCATGATAAGTGAAACAGGATGCAAGACATTCTCTCTCTCTCTCTCTCTCTTTGTAACTCTACCATTCAAATAAATAAATCATTTAAAGATAGTCCCATGACCTTGAGAAAAATCTCACTGTATCCTTGTGCCTCATTTCATCAGCATACAAATAAGATAATGAAAATAAATAAGGCATAATTATACTAGTAAAGACTTTTAGATGAGCTCAAAGGTTCAGAAACCCACCTTGAGCTCCAGAGAGAAGGCAGGAATATAGTGCCTCACAGAACTCTCACTGAGACAAGAGCAAGACACTGCACAGGTTCAGGGACAGTGACTAGAACTTCACAGTCTTCAAGACCCTTTCTCCATCTCTCATTGTTATTCCCTTTACAGGTGGGTCTCGTTTCCTCCCAGGAGGCCCATCATGGTTTGGAAAGATGAATTTAGAAGTTGCCAAACTTTGTATCTCAAACTCTGTCCCCAGTGGAAACCTGTTTCTCTCCCTTCACTTCCTTCAGTTCAGAAAGGCTCTGGGAGGGGATCTGAGTTTCCGGACTTAGGTCCAACGGGTGCTTAAATGAACCAGCTTGTTTGGTGACATCCTGTACGTGCAATTCACAGAAGCGAACTTTCTCCTGCTGGGGGAAGACAGAGAAGGAAGAGGGAGAGAGTGAAACTCTAACAGTAAGTCATTCACCCGGCCATTTCACTGACCAGGGGGTCCACGGAAGGGAACGCACAGCAGGAGACCTGAATCTTCCCTTCACCCAGTCAGGCTCGCAGCCCACGCACCTCTGCAAGAATGAGCCCCTACCACTCAGAAATACTTGCTTTGAAGACCATCATCCCAAAACATGAGGCTGTCTTATTTAATGGTCATTAGAAGCAATAGCTAGCATTTCAGTTCTGGACATCATTTTTTAAATGTTTTTATTTATATAAGTGGATAAATTTCATGTATTTTATATATATATATATATATATATATATACAGATTTTTTTTTTGACAGGCAGAGTTAGGCAGTGTGAGAGAGAGACAGAGAGAAAGGTCTTCCCTCCGTTGGTTCACCCCCCAGGATGGCTGCTACAGCCGGCACGCTGTGCCGATCTGAAGCCAGGAGCCAGGTGCTTCCTCCTGGTCTCCTATGCGGGTGCAGGACCCAAGCACTTGAGCCATCCTCCACTGCACTCCCGGGCCACAGCAAAGAGCTGGACTGGAAGAGGAGCAACTGGGACAGAATCCGGCGCCCCAACCGGGACTAGAACCTGGGATGCCAGCGCTGCAGGCAGAGGATTATCCTAGTGAGCCGCAGCGCCGGCCTATATACAGATTTAAGAGTATAATGCTACTTCCCACCTATCCTTTCTCCCTCCCATGGTCCCACCCTCCCTCCCTCCCCTTTCCTTTCTTATTTTCTCTTTTAATCTTTACAATGACATACTTTTAGTGTATTTTATAATCACAGTCTTAAACCTCCACCAAATAAAGAATGCAACAAGTAATGAGTAGGAATACCGGGGTTCCTCAAGGTGATAGAATTGTCTATGTTAAAATCACCTGAGAAATGCCATGTTACCATACAACTTGGGATATAAATATTGTCTTTCTAATATATTCAAGGATGTTTCAAGGGACACTGAAGGATATTTATAATATATTTTGCCACATATGTAGTTTTTGAAACTTATTCCCTTTGAAATCTATAGAATAGGAAATAGATTAATAGTTGTCTTAGTCTGGGCTGGGTGAATGTAAGGATAGGTATGGGATTTCTTCTTGAGGTGGTGAAAATATTTTAAGATTAACTGGGGGCTGGCACTGTGGCACAGCAGGTAAAGCCGCCACCTGCAGTGCCGGCATCCCACATGGGCACTAGTTCCAGTCCCAGCTGCTCCACTTCTGATCCAGCTCTCTGCTACAGTCTAAGAAAGCAGTAGAATATGGGTCAAGCCTTTGGGCCCCTGCACCCACATGGGAGACCTGGAAGAAGTTCCTGGCTCCTTGCTTAGCACAGCTCTGGCCATTAGGGCCAGTTGGGGAGTGAACCAGCAGATGGCAGACCTTTCTCTCTGTCTCTGTGCCTCTCCTTCTCTCTCTATGTAACTCTGACTTCCAAATAAATAAAGAAATCATTTTTTAAAAAAGATTGACTGTGATGACGGTTGTAGGTATCTGGGAATGTATTAGACACATTGATTTGTATAATTTAATTGGGTGAATTATATGGTATGATAATTATATCTCGATGAAGTTGTTAAAAAAATTTACTCCCCTATCATTGAATTAGATGCTACTCCAGTGTAGAAAGATGAGGTCAAGTGCACATCAATAAAACATGACTGATAAACCATAGCCAGGATAGTATGATAATTAAAGATATCACAATATCATTATAACAATTAAGTAGGAAAAGAGTGAAAAAAATCCTCAATGGCACAGGGATGAAAATTAATCTTATTTCCTTACTAACTCGAGATTTACCAATTGCCTGCTAGCTAAGTACAAACAAAATACTTTAGACAGACTTTTGACTTTTGGTGCAGTCTCTACTACTCAAGGTCACCCAAGGCTCCTTCTCACTGTTTTCCACTGCTTTTCAAAGCCCATGTCCATAAGCTACAGCAAGAAGAGGACAAGAGAGAAAGAAGGAATGAGAAAAAGGCAAGAGTGAGTAAATGAATATATGAAGCACTGTGGACACTTGAAGTGGGTATGGGTATAGACCAAGGAACAAAAGAAAACACGATGATGTGGGACAACCTGAGTTTCCTGAGCAGACCTCCTAAATCCCACACAAAGTACAACCATGAATGAAGACAGTGTGTCCAGAAAGAGTACATTGGAAAGAGTGGACACAAAATGCAGAGATCACACTGAACAGAGAAGACGAGAGGAGAATGGGGACTTGATTTGCAAATATAGATGCAAGGTGAATTTACAGCAATATGAGACAAGAAAATAATGTCATACTTTTTAAATGAGGGTTATTGTGAAGAAGGGATTCAGAAAACCCTACTGCTATCAGCTAAAGAAGAGCAGCCACTAGGCCAGGGAAAGTGCTGTGGTGGGACCACTGGGAGAGCCAAGGTTGGCCAGATAGCAACCTCCCTGGATGGCAGTCTGCGGTTGCCATCATCAAATTACCTGATGAATCATGACACATCCTGCTTAAGAAGGAGCATAGGAAGAGGCTGCTAGACCTTCAAAGACTGGAGGGAATAGCTGGATTTTCTGAAATAAATAAAGAAGCACATGCTATTTCAGGTTTGTGTGTGTGTGTGTCTGTGTGCTTGCATTTTCTTCTCTTCCAAACATAGATTATTGGAAAGCTTTCATTCTAAAAATACTATTTCAAAATCAATTACTTTCCATAATGTGCGTGTATATTTGTAGACTGCTGAGGTAATGGATGAATCAAAATGGCTGCCATAGCTGGATGATTAAGGGGGCAGCATTTTCAAGGCTAAGACACAGGAAGCTCAGTTAAGGGGAAGAGAAGTGGACTTCTTGCACTAATGGTCTCTATCTCTCACTCCTCCCTATTTTCCATTCTCTTGGCCATTTATCTTTGTGGCTTTTCTCTCTATGGATGTGGATCTCTTTTCCCCTCTTTGGGCTCTTCGTGGTTGTATGACTAGATTTGAACAACAGAATTCGGTGGAAGCAACTGGGTACCAAGTCCTTTGCCTTTCCGTGGCTTGCTGTTGTGGAACAAACTTGGGTTCACCTCTTGGAGGGGAGACAAGTGAGAGAGAGTCATGCTTCTGTCATACCGATTGAGGCTGTGCTGGTTAAGCCAACCCTCAGCAAACCGTCAGAATAGAATTGAGCCTCATCAAGACCAGGATAAGCTTCCAGCTGAGCCCTATATATCTATATATCTCACCTGAAGCCTGCTTAGCTACCTTCATGCTTACTATAGCAAGCCACTAGGTTTTGCACTTTTTTTCTTTTTAATTTAATTTATTTATGTGAAAGGCAGAATTCCAGAGAAATAGAGAGGGACACACACACACACACGCACACACACAGAGAGAGAGAGAGAGAGAGAGAGAGAGAGAGAATCTTATGTTGGTTCACTTCCCAAATTGCCACAATGGCTGGGGCTGGGCCAATCCAGTCAAGAGCCAGGAGCTTCTTCTAGCTCTCCCATGTGGATGCAGGGGCCCAAGCACTTGGGCCATCTTCTGCTGCTTGCCCAGGTGCATGAGCAGGGAGCTGATCAGAATTGGAGCAGCTGGCATACAAACCAGCATCCAAATGGGATGAGTGTGTCACAAGAATGGCTTTACCCACTACACCACAGTGCCAGCCCCAGTTTGGTGCTTTATTGTGGCAAAGGTAGCTGACAAAGGAACTAACCTTTGAGAGTATCTCAGACTGTGGTTGCATGACACTTACGCAGGGATTAACCTAAAATTCTGATAGTTTATCTGTTGGCCAAAGGAAGAGTCTCAAAGAGGGGGTGCAGGTATTCTAGGTCTCTTTGTTGGCAATTGGGCTTTCAAAACCAAATATGTCTGATTGCAAATTCATGGCATAATTTTTCTTACATTCATCTTCTCCTGAACTTCTGTTTTGTAAAAATCAGACAATATCATAGAACAGATAGAACTGAATTGCTGCAGTTTATTTATTTCATAAGTGAGGATTTTCTTCTTTAGAAACTTAATAGGTTGCATGTCAACAAAACACTGCTGGGGCTAGTGCTGTGGCATACACGGTAGGCTAAGCCTCTGCCTGAGGCTCCACCATCCCATATGGGCACCGGTTCCAGTCCCAGCTTCTTTTCTCATCCAGCTCTCTGCTACAGCCTGGGACAGCAGTAGAAGATGGCCCAAGTGCTTGGGCTCCTGTGCACACGTTGGAGACCTGGAGGAAGCTCCTGGCTCCTGGCTTCAGATTGGCCCAGCTCCAGCTGTTGTGGCCATCTGGGGAGTGCACCAGTGAGTAGAAGACCTTTCTCTCTGTCTCCCCCTTTCTCTATTACTCTACCTCTCAAATAAATAAATAAATAAAATAGTTTTTTAAAAGACAGAAACACGGCCAGCTGGAAGTATTGATACCTCCATTGTGTGCAGGGCTTGGTAGCTGGGAGGCAGCAGACTTTGGTGAGACAGCGTTCATCTGGGCCATTAGCGCTTCCTAGGGCTGGCACTTGTGCGGAGGTTTCTGCTCCTCTCATGATTTTTTGCTGCAGGTTTTGATGGACATGAATGGAAGATGGGAAATGAGGCAGGACTCAGAGCCCCAGTGTGCCGAGCGCAAACACAAACTCCCCCCAGAGAAGATGCTTCACAGAGATCACGAACTCGCACTCAAGAATCTCTGAGTGCATGCAGAAGAGGGGCTGACAGAGAGGACACATAGAGTAATCATAGCCACAGAACAAGAGATGCCAAAGTCGCCATATGTAGAATAAGCACATATAACTGGTTAAGAAAATAAATTGTTTTGAAAAATTGATAAAAGCATAAGAAACTACCAAGAATTACTCACAAGTTTTTTAAAAGGATCAAAAAATATGAAAATAGAAAATACATGAATCAGCATTAGATATGCACATCACAAGATCAGACCCAGCTGAAAAGTGAATTAGTAAAAAGAAAGATTAAAAGAAATTAAAGATTAAAAGAAATAACTAGAAATGATTTTAGAATAAAAATGTTTTTAAAAGGTAAGTGACATTGAGATTAAAATGAGAAAATTCAAAGTATATCTTGTCAGACTATCAGAGGGAAACAAATAACCAGAATAAGGCATAGGACATGCCTAGTAAGAACATGATTGGTTCCTTTAAGAACTAATGAAAGATGCAGTCTTTGGAATTAAGAAACCTAATATATTCCATAGCAGGTACACACAATATGACCTACATCTACACAAATTGAAGGATAGTATAGCACATCTAGGCCAAAGAAGAAAACATCAAAATAAACTGGTTACAAATATAAATCATTTACAAAGGGATAAGATCAGTTCTGCTGAAAATTAATGTCTCAGTAACAAGTCATAACCTGAAAATTTCTATAGTCAGAAAGCATCCATCATCCTATGGTGCCTAACCTATAGCTCAACCATTCTCCGGCAAGACACCGGAAATGTGTGTCCCCAGGTGTGTCAGCAGCACTGTTGCTAACACCCAGACCCGGGAATAAGCCAAACGTCTCTGCCAGGTAAGTGTATAAAAAAAAGTAAGCAGTCCAGAGCTGCGCAGGAAAAAGCAAACTACAGGCACATTGAAAGAGAAGGATCCCTTACGCTCAGTGAAGTAAGCAACAAAAAAAGGCAGCATGCTATGTGAGTCCGTTGATTTGACAATCAAAAAAAATTAAAATAAGGGACAGTTTGTTGTGGTGCAGTGAGTTACGCCACTGCAATGCCAGCTTCCCATGTGAGTGCTGGTGGAAGCCCCAGCTGCTCCACTACTGATACAGCTGTGCCAGCTCCCTACTAATGAGCTTGGGAAAGCAGTGGAAGATGACCCAAGAGCTTGGGCCCCTGCACCCATGTGGAGGTGCAGATGGATCTCCAGGCTCCTGGCTTTGGCCTGGCCCAGCCCTGGCCATTGCAGCCATTTGGGGGAGTGAACCAGTGGATGGATGGAAGATCTCTCTCTGTAGCTCTACCTTTCAAATAAATAAATAAATCTTTAGAAAAAAGTAAGGTTAGCCAGCCATAGTGACAAAAAACTGATTCAGGGGTTTCCTGACAAGGAACTTGGAAGAAGGCAAGGACTGCAGTGATTGTTGGGAACTAGGGACCTGTTTAGTGTGCTGATCGTGCCGATGGACACGCCAGTGTGTGCTGTGGCAAAAATCAAATTGCATCCTCTAAATATAATTGTACTTCAATAATCTTTCACAAAAAGACATGTCTGCTTAGGTCAAAAATCTCAAAGTTGCAGGGCTTAATATGTCTGAATAGGTAAGAAAGGTGAGCACCAACTCACATAAAACTGGGGAGGTAAAATCATTACAAAATTTATGTAACTGATACGTACCAGCATCAAGCAACTGGATATGAAACTAATCAAAATTAGAATGAATATAACACAAGTGAAATAAGAATTCAGTACGATAATTTCAAAAAAGGCATCACGGGAAATTAAGAAGTCCAAAAATAGACTGAGAACGAATGTTATGACACCACATGAATTTCTATTTTTATTGTAAGGTTTATTTATTTATTTTGAAATTCAGAGTTACAGAGACAGTAGGAGAGATCGAGAGACAGTTTTGCCATCCTCTGGCTCACTCCCCAGAGGGCTGCAATGGGCCAGGCCCAAGCCAGGAGCCAGGAGCTTCATCTGGGTCTCCCGTTTAGCTGGCAGGGATCCAAACACTTGGGCCATATCCTGCTGCTTTCCCAGGCCATTAGCAGGGAGCTGGATCAGAAGTGGAGCAGCTGGGAGGAGAACTGGTGTCCATATGGCCGTCCGTGGCTTTACCTGCTACACCACAATGCCGGCCCTGGCACCTCATGCATTTTTAACTTGCATTTTTCTGACCACTCAGGATGTTTATAGAATTTTTAATGTGCTTATTTCCCACCAATGTATCTTCATGGGGGAAGTATCTGTACAAATGGGACAATTCCAAAATTTTTAGAATGTTTTATTGTTGATTTAAGATCTTCATATATTACAGATGGGTACACATATTACAGATGGAATACATTTCCCCAGTTCTGGAGCTCGCAGTCAGGTCTCTGATCCATGTTGAGCAACTTTCTCTAGGCCGAGAACCTGCAAATAAAAGTAGGAGCACCGTATGAGCTGCGGCCACACTGCCAAGGGGATCCAAGGTGGTGCAGGCGTGGAAGCCGGAAACCACAACGCAGGCAGGCTTTCTGGGGTGCTCTCTGCAGGCAGCCTGTGGCAACCTGAGAGAGCACGGGCAGTTTGTGCTGGGTTTCCAGACAGAAGCAGAGGCGGCAGTGAAACGGCCTTCCCTCCTTGCTCCTGCAGGTGACGGCTTCCTGTAACAGGAATCCATGGCTTCTAACACATTTGTATTTGTTTACATCCTAGGAGCCCAAACTTGGAACGTTTTAAAATCAGTAGTGTGATAGCACTTAACTGAAGGGATGTTTCATTTCCTAATGCCTTGCTGCAAACAAAACTGTATAGTTCCATTTAATTTAAATTAGAAAAAAAAATAGTTGGTGCCAACCCACATCAGATGCTACTTCCTCTGGGCTTCCTGCCTGCACACAGGCATTGGTTTATCTGCGGGAGGAGCAGGAGGAGGGAGGAGGGGGTGGAGGGACAGAGGGAGGAGGAGGAGCAGGATCTGTCATGGGAATCCTCTCAAACAATTAATCTGAGCCATCGGCCCCATTTCCAGAGCTCCTGGGATTCTTGCTCTCAGCTCTTCCATGCCTACAACCTTCAGCTAGCATTTCACATCTTCTAACCAGTAACTAAGGCAGGGGAAAAAATGAGCTGATTTATGAGGTTTCTAGTCATTTGGGATTTAGACGACGTTTAGATGAGCTGCTTAAACTATTCTCAAAACATGTACAAGCAAACTTATGACCAAAATGAAGACTTGAACAAAATCATTTTGAAGGAATTTTGGAACATGTGTTTGTGTCTATTGCTTTTAAACGTGGTTTGAATTCAGTTCATTTGATAAGACATTATTTGCCAAGCCAGGTGAGAGGTATGCTTGAATTTTCATGCATAAGTGCGTGCGTGTGTGTGTGTGTGTGTGCTATGTATAATTATAACTTATGTGCAACTTAGGAACCCTTGTGACTTAGCATCCTCTCTCGTCCACGACCCTTCACAGCCCCAGAGCTAGTGAGATTTCCTGAGCTTCCAGGGAGAACTGTAGATGTCTCTGAGCGTGGACTCTGAGTCAGGTCAAACCTCAATGCTTTCCCTGCACTAAATAATTTTGAACCTGAACTGCTCTTAGTCCACTTTCTGATGAGAAATCCAGGCCCCTTAAGGCGCTTGCAAATACTTGCACCTCTCTCAGCACAAAGCTAAGGCTGGACAGTGGCTGCCCGGCTTCAAACACCATTTGCAATACTACCAGGTGGTAGCACCTCCCAGGACTTTTTTTTTTTTTAATATAATGCGTATTTTCCTGAAAGCTTAAAATAGCAACTGAAGGTTTTGCTGAAAACCAAGATCTTTCTTAACAGCCAGTTTGCCGTGTCTTTGAGCACAGTGTTGTGTGCATTTGAGCACTTATGAGCTTCTGTGAAATACGAGGTTAGACATCTCCACTGTTCCTGCTTTTGTAACCTGTGTCCAGTCTTTCTCTCTTCCCCACACTTCAGCCTCTCCTCTATGTCTTCCTCTTTCTCTTTCAATCTGCATGCTCCTGTCACTCCTAAGTGAGTGTCCAATGTGGTGCTCTAATGCAAGGGAAGGGAAGGGGAGGGAAGGGAAGGGAAGGGAAGGGAAGGGAAGGGAAGGGAAGGGAAGGGAAGGGAAGGGAAGGGAAGGGAAAGGAAGGGAAGGGAGGGGAGGAGTGGGGGGGAGGGGAAGGGGGGAGGAGTGGGGAGGGGAGGGAGGGGAAGAGAGGGGAGGGGAAAGAAAGAAAGAAAGAAAGAAAGAAAGAAAGAAAGAAAGAAAGAAAGAAAGAAAGAAAGAAAGAAAAGAGAAGAGAAGAGAAGAGAAGAGAAGAGAAGAGAAGAGAAGAGAAGAGGAGAAGAAAAGAAAAGAAAAATAATTTTAAAAGCCCCTGTCCACATGGTGGCCTTGCACTGAAGTGTTGAGAATGAGGCTGTGTCTGTCCTGTAACCTCTCTCCCCGGCACCTGTCATGGGGCATGATGCTGGTGAATGCACATTCCAGCCCATTCTGGGGAAGATTTAGCACAGCTCACCTACCCACAGGCCTTTTCTTCATGTTTGACAGAAGTTATACCGAATGTATATTTAAAGAGAGAAAAATGAAAGGCTTTTCTGAATTTCTAACCTAAAAACATTGAGCTTTGTAATGTTCCACGCACGCAGGAGCTTCTTAGGGAGGGACCCAGCTGTATCCTTTGCAAACAAAGGAAGCTTGGCGGTGCTCTTAATATGAAGGTCAAGGTTTTATTTATATTCACATTAAATTCACCAAGAATAAAAAATCAATACAGATATGGAGCTGACACACAGTGTCCACGAGGCTGGTATTTTCAAATGTGACACGGAGACACACACACAAAAGAAGCCTCGCACAGAAGAAGGGCTCACAGACATTTGCACAGAACTACACTTGGTTACCATACCCCAGGTATAGAATTTGTTCTGTTTGATGCTTTGCTATTTTTTATTAGCCCTGATTTATTGATGGCTCTCTCTGCTGAATGCATTAAATTAATAGCATTTTACACACTGGAGGGACTTTTAATTCTCCTCTTATTTGCCGGGCATCTCCCTGTTGCAGAGGCCAGAAGCGTTATGTTGTGTGTATTTAATGAGTCTTAGGCTTGCCGTGGCTCAGGAGAGCGCTGGGGCTGAGAAAGTCAATGATGGTACCTGGCAGGGGTAGATTTCAGCTGAGAGCAACGGCAGAGAAAGGCCCAGGCCCTGTGCTGGCCACAGGCTCAGCTGCAATGACACTGTCAGACCGTTCCTGAATGGTCCATTAAGCATATTGAAAACGAGACAGACTCCCTCCGTCAGACAGAATCCGTGATCCTGCTTCTATCCCTGCGTTCTGACTGCTACAAGCAACCTGAAGGATGTGGTGAGAACGTTCTGCCCGTCCATGCTTTCTTCCTCTCCTTTTGTTCCTGACCTCAGAGCAATGCTGTTCACTTGAACTGGACATGCGACACACACAAAGCCACGTGGACACAAGACAGTGCGCCTCCGTCTGGCTGCCCCTCTGGAAGGAGCATTTGCTTCTCTTATTTATTTTTATTTGTAGGTAAAGATTGTGTCTATTTTTGGGAGGGCATGATGATCTGATACACGTATACATTGTGGTGCAGGGAAAATGAAGCTAATTAACATCACCTCTCATACTTAAGATTTTTGTGTGTGATGGCAACCCTTAAAATCTACTCTTAGGCCAGCACTGCGGCTCACTAGGCTAATCCTCTGCCTATGGCGCTGGCACCCCGGGTTCTAGTCCCGGTCGGGGCGCCGGATTCTGTCTCGGTTGCTCCTCTTCCAGGCCAGCTCTCTGCTGTGGCCCAGGAGTGCAGCGGAGGATGGCCCAAGTGCTTGGGCCCTGCACCCCATGGGAGACCAGGAGAAGCACCTGGCTCCTGGCTTTGGACCCGTACAGCACATTGGCTGCAGCGTGACAGCCGTAGCAGCCATGTGGGGGGTGAACCAATGGAAGGAAGACCTTTCTCTCTCTCTCTCTCACTGTCTAATTCTGCCTGTCAAAAAAAAATAATAAAATCTACTCTTAGTGATTTGCATTGCACTAACTGTCACTATAAACTGTAAGTTGTGAGCCTCCTGAAATTATTCTGTTGAATAACAGAATGAAGTAAACACTAAGACAAGTGTAGAATAACAGAATAAAAAACTTACTGAAGTTTTTCATTCTTTGACTCATACAGCCCCATATCCAGGTCACCCTCAGCCCTGACTGAAGTAAACAGCAGGGAGAGGTGTGTATGTGTGTATTGCTTATGTGCATCTGTGGACTTGTGTGTGCATGTCTGTGTGTGTGTGTCGATGTGAATTCATGTGTTTGTGTAAGTGTATACGCAGAAAAGGAAGTCGTTTGCCATCAATGTAACTGTTCAAAATAAGAAGAGTTTTAGGGATGGGAGGGGATCAAAAACTTAAACATCTGGAAAGAAGTGCCTTGCCCGGCACAAGGGCCTTGTGAGTAAGGATGGAAGGGGCCTCAGAATGCAGGACGGTGTCCTCCCCTGCCTGGCCTCTCTCTGGGCTGCCCATCACCAAGCTTTCAATCTGGCAGAGCAGGTGGCAGCAGGGGCAGTTCACCCCACGGGACTTTCAACCGTCCCAGGCTCCTGTCTCCTGCTCCCGGGCTACCAGACAGGCTGGGCTTAGTGAATGCTCACACACATACGTGGAGAACGAGAATCTCACCTTGTGATATGCTTGTCGTCCTTAGCCCTAGTTTATGCTCCTGTGGAACTAAGGGCTTCCCACTTTCCACTTGTTGAATGTGATGGTTAGTGGTGCATTAGGCCTGTGCTTGGGGATTGGATTGAAATCGTGTCTTTGTGGGCCGGCGCCGCGGCTCAGTAGGCTAATCCTCTGCCTTGTGGCGCCGGCACACCAGGTTCTAGTCCTGGTCGGGGCGCCAGATTCTGTCCCGGTTGCCCCTCTTCCAGGCCAGCTCTCTGCTGTTGCCTGGGAGTGCAGTGGAGGATGGCCCAAGTGCTTGGGCCCTGCACCCCATGGGAGACCAGGAGAAGCACCTGGCTCCTGCCTTCAGATCAGCACAGTGCGCCGGCAGCGGCCGGCAGCGGCGGCCATTGGAGGGTGAACCAACAGCAAAGGAAGACCTTTCTCTCTGTCTCTCTCTCACTGTCCACTCTGCCTGTCAAAAAAAAAAAATCATGTCTTTGAAATTATTAGAGGAACAAAAGGAAGGAAGGAAGGAGGGAGGGAGGGAGGGAGGAAGGGAGGGAGGAAAATTGGGAGAGAGGGAGGAGGAGGGCGGAAAGTATAGTTATCTTCTTAGAATTGTACCTAGGAAATACATGAAATCTATTCTCTTTATCTTAATAAAAATTTGAAAAATAGAAGACAAAAATCATTTTCCTTTATCCTCAGGAAGAAAAAAGCCAGAATCTGAGCAGAAGGTAATAAAACAAAGGATCTCCCGAGTGACCATGTGAGTCGTGTCTCCCCGCCAGCTGCCAAGAATGCATGGCCCTCGTGCACTGGCTGTGACCAGCACCTGAGCTTCACCCTGTGGACGAAAGGTGATGGGAGGATGAAGGTGTTGAAATATACAAAGCACTATGCACACTATAATAGTTAGGAGCACATTCTAATCTTATTAATGATAAATTATTTATATTTTTAGTAGAGTTATTTTTATCTCATTATGAAGGAAGCCAATTTTCATCATAAAAACACACAATAGAAATTTTTGAGACTAAAAACTATGCAGAGAAAGAGCTATTTTAAATTTCATGATCTCATTTTTCAGAAAAATTTTACTATAATGAGTAGCCATAGTTTCTTTGAACTCTGTCTCTGCTCCTATTAATATATGTCTTATTATAATTTAAATATTACTGAATATAGAAATTTGTGCCATGCTTTTTTCACATAACATTTACTGTCAACTATTCCTGGTTCACAAATCTTTAGCAAGCAAAATTTTTGAATACTGTATAGCATGCCATTCTTTGGTTAAAGATATTTATTAGCCATTATTCTTAAAAGGGCTTTTTATTTTTTCTGATAATTATATGTACATCTCAAAAATATTACTACTGTAAGGCTTTATGTAGAACACACTGAATTCTACACTTCTACTAGCAGGACGTCATCTCACATGCTCTCTAATATGCTTATGTTTTTAACTGAAAAATGGGTGTATATGGAATGTATGACATTTTGATGCATGGGTGCATGGTAGAATCGCTAAAGCAAGCTCAGTGACATGACAGTGCCTGATCCCCTTAATCTTTTGGTGGCGAGAACACTTACAAACTCTTCTCTTAGCAATGTTCATTTTCTACATGTTCATTAGAAACCACATTCTGATTTTGGATTTAGCTCTTGTCACCAGCTGGCCATCAGCAGGACAGTGCTCTGGGGTCCCCAGGCAGCAGCAGTGGCCACTGCCACTCGGCCCCATGACTGCAGGGGAGTGCCCAATGCACTACAGTGTGCTGTGCTGCTGAGCTCGGAGTCTAGTGAGTTAGGCGTGTGCTACACTGTGCATACATCCTCATTTGCCCCAAACAATCGTACTTATGTCTGTGTCCCTGCTATTCCCATCACCAACAGTGTGTCTTTCAGCTCTCAGAAGTGTCAGTGTGGACATCACTCCCAGGACACAGCCATCCGGATCAGTTCCTGAGGCTCCCACACTGTTCTCATTGCCTGTTCTCCTTCCTCATCCTTAAACCAGCTACAGTAAGATTCTGTGGGCAGGCCAGCGCCGAGGCTCACTAGGCTAATCCTCCACCTTGCGGCACCAGCACACCAGGTTCTAGTCCCGGTTGGGGCGCTGGGTTCTGTCCCGGTTGCCCCTCTTCCAGGCCAGCTCTCTGCTGTGGCCCGGGAGTGCAGTGGAGGATGGCCCAAGTGCTTGGGCCCTGCACCCGCATGGGAGACCAGGAAAAGTACCTGGCTCCTGCCTACGGATCAGCGCGGTGCACTGGCCGTGGCAGCTATTGGAGGGTGACCAACGGCAAAGGAAGACCTTTCTCCCTTCTCTCTCTCTCACTATCCACTCTGCCTGTCAAAAAATTAAAAAAAAAAAAAGATTCTGTGGGCAACGCTGGTGCCCGGAGTGTTGAGAGCAATCCTGGGTCCTGGGAGCACTCTGGAGTAGCCGCCCTTGCCAACTACATTGGACTGTGGCATAAGAAACAAGTGAACTTACTTTTGCTGAGCTCTTGGGATGTGGGACTGCTTGTCATAGCAGGAATTCCATGTTCATCCACCAGACATGTGTGGATAGAAGGACGCAGATACTGCAAGGATCCGTGGCCAAAATAAATCTCAAAATCTCAATGAACTTCACTTATTCCCCAAAGGAAACTAAAGAAAGAAATATGCCAATAAGGTACATAAGTGTGTCCTTTAGTTTAGTTGAATGTATTTGCTAACATTTTCTTGAGGTTAACTATCCCAGTGATAAGCACATGTTCAGGCAATGACTGTGTGTGCTTCAGAAATACCGTCTGACCTTACGTTCCGCAAGTTCTCTTCAAACTCTTATGCAAGCTTGACTGTGAATATTGTCAGTTATCATTTCAGTCCCATGTAGCTTTCCTTATATATATATATACATATATATATATATATATATATATATATATATATAGCCTGGGAAGGCAGTGGAGGATGGCCCAAGTGCTTGGGCCCTGCACCCCATGGGAGACCAGGAGGAAGCACCTGGCTCCTGGCTTCAGATAGGCACAGCGCCGGCTATAGCGGCCATTTGGGAGGCGAACCAATGGAAGGAAGACCTTTGTCTCTTCTCTGTCTCTCACTGTCTAACTCTGCCTGTCCAAAAAAGTTGCAGAGAGACTGCGAGAATGACAGACCTAGGAAGACAGCTCCCATTCACTGCTTCACTCCCAAAATGCCCACAATGGCCAGGACTGGGCTGAACCTAAATCAGAACCTGGAAACCCAATTCAGCCCTTCCACATGGGACAGCAGTGGAATCATCAGGAACACCACAACTGCGCCCAAGGTCTGCATCAGCAGGAAGCTGGAGTTGGAGCCGGAGGGGAGGGTTGGAACAAGACCCTTTGGCTATGGGATGCAAGCATCTAAACTGCTCCATCAAACACCTTTCCCAATCCCACAGGCCTTCGCAGAGACTTTAAGTATATTTCAGTCTGATGCAAGGAAAAGCTGCAACAATATTGACAAACTCTTTTTCCAGCCCAGGGTGAATATCCTGTATTAATGTTTTAAAAAACTAAAGTGTTTTTCAGGTCCTGTAAAATTAAATACACAAAACTTGAACTTAGAATTTTCTATAAAAAGATCTCTCTTTGACTAGTCCTGCCACAGAGGATAATTCAAGTTGCATTTGAAGTATTTCAATTTCAACATTGATTGCTGTCCTTCACAAAATGGGTAAAAGTAGTTAATGTATCAAATTGTGGTATGTTTCCTTGTCCAACTTCATTTCCTAACTCTGTCCAGAGGACCATGTAGAGTCTTATTCATCTCCCAGCCTAGATTTGTTCCCCATCATTCTCCATATCTTTCTGGGTCACCTATATAACACCCAGCACACAGAAAAGCCTGTACTTAGTTTACTGTTAATTGGTCCTCTGAGCACTTCTGTAGGATAAAAAGCACAGGTATTCCTTAATTTAAAAAAAAAGAGATCCATGTTGTGGGGAGCAACTCTGACTAGACTAAGTTACTGGAATTAAGACTTATTCTATGCATCTGCTCTCCCACAATATGGCGCTGAGAAGGGGGTAAACAACTTCTACGCAGCTGCCTCCAGTTCGACCAATAACCTGCAGGAGCTGATCCTGCTCCTGATTGGAGGAGAGCAGCGTACTCGGCGTGTGGGTAGCAGAGTTGGGATTGGTGGAAGAGGACTATAAAGGAGGAGAGAGACAACATGCATCAGGAACATCTATCTGAAGGAACACCTGTGCAGCCCCCGAGAGAGCCGGCCGGCGGTGTGCCGCTCCCCCGCGGAAGTGGGGAAAGTGGCAGGGGGCACCGCCCTTCCACGGAGGTGGAAGGGTTGGCAGCCAACCCGGGAAGGACCAGCAGCAAACCAGGGAAGGGCCGAGCAGACGAAAGAACAATGCAGGGTCTAGGGTCGTTCCTCCGTGAAGAGGGGGAGCAACACCATGTATTAATTTGAAAGGCAGAGTTACAGAGAGGCATAAGCAGAGACAGAGAGAGAGGTCTTCCTTCAGCTGGTTCACTTCTCCAATGGCCTCAATGGCCACAATGGGCAGAGCTGAGCCAACCCAAAGCCAGGAATCAGGCACTTCTTCCGGGTCTCCCACATGGGTGCAGGGGCCCAAGGACTTGGGCCATCTTCCACTGCTTTCCCAGGGCATACCAGAGGGCTGGATCGGAAGTGGAGCAGCTGTGACTGGAACCAGTGCCCATATGGGATGCCGGCACTGCAGGCAGTGGCTTCACTCTCTGTGCCACAGCGCCGGCCCTGGTGTTCCTTAATTATATGTGTCTACCTGACTGGGCCAAGTGGTGCTCACACAGCTGGCAAAGCCGATTTCTGGGTGTGTTTAAGAAAGCGCTTGTGGAAGAGATCAGCGGTTGAACTGGTTGACTGAGTAAGGAAGATCTGCCCTCAGCAATGTGGTGGGCCACCCCGTCCACTGAGGGAAAATGAATGGGGGCCACAGAGGCTGGGTTTGCGCCCTCTGCTGGAGCTGCAGCATCCGTGTTCTCAGGCCTTCAGACTTGGCCTGATCTACCAGTGGCTTTCCTGGTTCTCTAACTTGCGGACAACAGGTTGTGGGACTTCACAGCCTTCTTAGCCTGTGACCAGGTGAGACAATTCCTATGAAATATCATATGCACATGCATGTATATGTGTAAGCATGTATGTGTGTATATATATGCATGTGTGTGTGTATGTATCCTCTTTATTCTGTTTCTCTAGAGAATTCTGATGACTTCAGTTTCTATAGATAAAGAAAGTAAGCTAGGAGCTGGTATTGTGGCACAATGTGTTAAGCCACTGCTTGCATTGCCAACATCCTGCATCAGTGCCAGTTCAAGTCCTGGCTGCTCCACTTCTGATACAGCACCCTGCTAATGCACCTGGGAAAGCAGCAGAAGATGGCCCAAGTATTTGGGCCCTGTGTCCATGGTGGAAATACAGGCTCCTGGCTTTAGCCTTGAGCAGCTCTTGCCATACAGCCTTTTGGGGAGTGAACCAGAAGACGGAATACATTCTCTCTCTCTCTCTCTCTCTCTCTCTCTCTCTCTCTCTCCCCCTCCCTCCCTTCCCCCCCCTCCTCCCTCTCCTCTCCCTCTCCTTCTCCCTCTTCCTCCTCTGTCTCTCCCTTTCTCTGTAACTCTGATTTTAAATAAATAAATGTATAAAAACACAAATGAAATGCAGTACAGTCATTACTTGCTAGACGGATAAATTTGTTCATGTTAAATGAATAAGTAAAGCCTTTAGGATCATATACAGAAGTTAGTTCTCAAAAGTCAACTTGTTAAACAGCCCTGGGTCTTCCTTTACCTCGGGACCTTCCAGCCCCATGGGGGATGCTCCTGCCCTGAGGAGTGTGTCACACAAGCACCACCTCCCCTTGGCTCCTCCCCCAGCCTAGGATTCTGCACTCCAACAGAGGGGATCAACCTACACACCTCTAGGGCCTCATGAACACTCAGGGCAGGAATTCCAGGGTCTTAGGGGCTCAAAACACAGTCCAGGTGCGATCACCAGCATAGGTGTCACCGGGCCTTGGCCCCAGGGTGTGGGGGTGGGGGGTCCACGTGAGTTGACATGTGAGAATTCCGTGGCGGTCAGTGTGATAGTCAGTGCTACACAAGTGGAACCTTCAGACCCAGTGTCAAAAGAAATCAACAGTGCTTCCTCTTAGGGATTTTTCAGAATTTCAGAGCTGTTTTTTAATCAAGTTAAGTGATTTTCCCTGGTTAGTGACGAACTGTAATGAGAAATTCTTAGTTATAGCACCGTGGCTTTGAATGGTTAATTCCATTCTGGGCCAACTCTTATCTGGAGATGAGCAGCGATGTGCTAGAGATTCGCCAATTTAAACTCATTTCCCGCTCCTTTCTTGGCATTCTTGGTCTCATCTGATGGCAGTCCGTTGGCCATGGTACCTGCTTCTCCATGGGGATGAATTCAGAGATTGTACTGGGGAAAGAGGAGGGAGGGACTACAACCTAAGAAACAAACATGCTAAAGAAGTGGATCAGAGATCCCAGTGTGTCAGCAGGTCCGAGTGTGGCCTGTAACACTGCTGAAGGAGGAGACGTGAGAGGCCTTGCACAGTCAAGCAAGCTGTCAGTTGGAATGTTAGCAGCCTCTTGCAGAACCTGGAGTCTGGTCAAATCCACGCTCACACTGGGGTTACAGTACACCGCCTTCATTGGGATCCCCGCTGCCGTGGGCACACCGGAGGATCTCTGTGAGCTCCAGCGGCTTCAGATCACTTCCAGGAAGGCGCGTCCGCTGAAGGTGCTCACTGCTATGATGACTATCCCACAGGAAAATGTCTCTGATAAATACTGTTAGGCAAGGAGGGTCCTTTAGCTACTAGGGTAGCATTTGTGTGCATTTCCTGTCTCAGTTGTAATCAGCTGTTCCCAGGACAGGCACTGTGGCGCGGCGGGTTAACGCCCTGGCCTGAAGTGCAGGCATCCCATATGGAAACCGGTTCTAGTCCTGGCTGCTCCATTTCTGATCCAGCTCCCTGCTATGGCCTGGGAAGGCAGTGGAAGATGGCCCAAGTCCTTGGCCCCTGCACCCACATGGGAGACCTGGAAGAGACTCCTGGCTCCTGGCTTCAGATAGGTGCAGCTCCAGCCTTTGCAGCCAATTGGGGAGTGAACCATCAGATGGAGGACCTTTCTCTCTCTCTCTGCCTCTCCTCTTTCTGTGTAACTCAGACTTTCAAATAAATAAATAAATCTTGAAAGAAAGAAAGAAAGAAAGAAAGAAAGAAAGAAAGAAAGAAAGCTGTTCCCTTCCTTCTTTGTTACTTTGAAATAAACTATTTCCAGAACACTTTATATTTTTGGAAAAATTGTGGTAACAATAGAGATTACCCTATATCTGAAGCCAGATCCCACTATTGGTAGTTTAAAGCACCGTAAACCTGTTACAACGAATGAACCAAAACTGATACAAGATTGTTAGCAAAAATTCAAAACCAGCCAGCGCCGTGGCTCAATAGGCTAATCCTCCACCTAGCGGCGCCGGCACACTGGGTTCTAGTCCCAGTTGGGGCACCAGATTCTTTCCCGGTTGCCCCTCTTCCAGGCCAGCTCTCTGCTGTGGCCCGGGAGTGCAGCGGAGGATGGCCCAAGTGCTTGGGCCCTGCACCCCATGGGAGACCAGGATAAGTACCTGGCTCCTGCCTTCGGATCAGCGCAGTGCGCCGGCCACAGCACGCCAGCCATGGCGGCCATTGGAGGGTGAACCAACGGCAAAAGGAAGACCTTTCTCTCTGTCTCTCTCTCTCACTATCCACTCTACCTGTCAAAAAAAAAAAAAAAAAAGACAATAAAAAAAAATTCAAAACCCACACTTCTCCAACTCTGTGGCTTTACCTAAGGGCCTTCCTCTGGCTCAGGCCCTGTGAGGGCACCATGCCCCGTTTTGTCATCTCCACGGGGGTTCCTCAGAATGTCCTCGTTTCGGATGAGCATGCGGTTAGAGCAGTGGTGCACACCTGTTTTCCAGCATACGTTTCACTTGGAAGTTGCCTATTTTTTTAAAGGAAGCTTTGTCCCTTCTCCCTAGGAATGGGCTCTTTTATAACAGCATGAACTAATGGACATCCACTTTAGACTTTGCTGTTGATAACTACTATTTTACTTATTTTGTTCCTCAAATTATGTTTTAACAAAACATCCCATAATCTCCTCATCTGCCTTCTCCCCAGGTGCCTCTGATAGTTCTTCTGGATCTTTAACGTGATCAATCTGACAAATACAGTTTTATTTCTTACTGCTCATGTGTGCGCACTTTGTTTTCTTATTTTACTTTACTACTAGGACTCTCAGCACAGTGTTGGCCCGGAGTCCTACGAGGGCCCATCTTTCCATAGTCACTAACTTAGGAGGAAGCAGCTCATTTCCCACCACCCAGTTTGATGCAGTTGTTGGGTTTTTAGTGACATTCTTTTGTTCTGTTTTGTTTAAAATTTGAGAAGAAGGAAAGAAGAGAGAAGAGAGAGACAGAGATAACTCCGTCTGCTGGCTCACTCCACAAACGCCTACACTGGCCAGTTTCGGGAACTCTGGTGGGGTTTCCCACATGGGTGGCAGGGGCTGAATCACTTGAAGTCATCACCTGCCATCCACCAAGGCCTGCATTGGCAGGAAGCTGCAACTGAGAGCTGGAGACAGCCCTCAAACCCAGGAACTCTGACATGAGGAGCAGGTGTCTCAGCACACATCCTCACCTCCAGGACAAGCACCTCTCCTGGCTTCACACTGGTGTCACAGATAGTGCTGGATTTTGTCAAATGCTTCAACTGCTTCAATGGGTGTTACAATATCAATGGTTCTTTTCTTAACTTGTTGATATGCTGAATTATGCTGATTGATTTTTCTTTTCTTTTTTTTCTTTCTTTTTTTTTTTTTTTTTTTTTTTTTTTTTTTTTTTTGACAGGCAGAGTTAGACAGTGAGAGAGAAAGAGAAGAGAGAGAGACAGAGAGAAAGGTCTTCCTTTCTCCATTGGTTCACCCCCCAAGCGGCTGCTACGGCCAGCGCGCTGCATCGATCCTAAACCAGGAGCCAGGTGCTTCTCCTGGTCTCCCATGGGGTGCAGGGCCCAACGACTTGGGCCATCCTCCACTGCGCTCCCGGGCCAGAGCAGAGAGCTGGACTGGAAGAGGAGCAACCGGGACAGAATCCGGCGCCCCGACCGGGACTAGAACCCGGTGTGCCGGCGCCGCAAGGCGGAGGATTAGCCTAGTGAGCCGCGGCGCTGGCCCTGCTGATTGATTTTCAAAGATTGGTCTAGCCTTACATACTGAGAAGAGATCCTATCTGTTCCTAATGTAAAATCCTATGTTTGCTAATATTTTCTTGAGGGCTATCGTGTTTATTGTTACTATGGGTATTGCTGTATAGTTTTTCCCTCTTGTACTATCCTTATTCAAAACTTTTGGCTTTGAAAAATAACCTCATAGAATGAGTTATAAGTGTGCTTCTGTTTTCTGAAGCATATTTTGGACTACTGTTATCATTTCTTCCTAAATTGATTGGTAGAATTCAGCATAGAAACCACCTGGGCTTATTTTAAGTTGATTTTCTTGCTTTGACAGATATTGGCTTATTCAGATGATTTATTTTTGGCATAAATTTCAGTAGTTTTTGTGTTTTCATGAATTTTTCCATCTTTTCAAAGTTATAAACTTTGCTGCTGTATAGGTGTTCACAGTATTCCTTTACTAGAATCTGATAACCGTGGGATCAGTGGATTATTTGTAGGACAACCAGTTTTATAGATCTTTTCAAGAGCCCTTTGTGTTTCATTGATTTTTCCCTATTACTCTTGTCATTTACCCTTCCATGTTAGGAAACTAGGATAAAGCAATGACTCACTTTAGAATTTTCTTTCTTCTTTTCTATTAAGTATGTTTAGTATTGAAAAAAAACACACAAATGCTGCAAAAGCAGCATTACACACATTTTATTGGATGCATTTTCATTTTCTTTTCTTTCAACATATTTTGAAATAAATGCTGGGGCTGGGGCTGTGGTACAGGGGGTTAACACCCTGGCCTGAAGCGCCGGCATCCAATACGGGAGCCGGTTCTAGTCCTGACTGTTCCTCTTCCAATCCAGCTCTCTGCTGTTGCCTGGGATAGCAGTAGAAGATGGCCCAAGTCCTTGGGACCCTGCACCCACGTGGGAGACGCGGAAGAAGCTCCTGGCTCCTGGCTTTGGATCAGCGCAGCTCCAGTCGTTGTGGCCAATTGGGGAGTGAACCATCGGATGGAAGACCTCTCTCTCTCTCTCCCTCTCTCTCTCTCTGCCTCTCCTCTCTCTGTGTAACTCTGCCTTTCAAGTAAATAAATCTTTAACGAAAATAAATACTAATTATCCCACTTTATCATCACACATTGGACACATGCATGGAATTATCACACTGTACCAGTTAAATATCAGAAATGATTACAGTGTTGACTAAAGATCTGAAAAATCTCTTCTCTTACTTGTGAGAAAAAACATTTTAGGATTTTCCAGCTGTCTCTTGCTTTTTGATTTCTAGTTCATTCTATTTTCTTATGAGGACAGACTTTTTATAAATTATTTTCTTTTAGATTTGTTATAATGTGTTTTATAGCCCAGAATTTGCTATGATTTTGATTATTTTTTCCCATGCAAGCTTTGGAAAAATGTGTTTTCTGTCACTATTGGGATGAAGTATTCTATAACTATCAATTAGATCAAGGTGACTAATAGTGCTATTTGGGCTAGCGGCATGTGTAGTGGACACACAAATTACCGAAGGAGGCATTTTGAAAACTTCCTCTATCTCTACCAAGTGAACTTCTCTGATTCAACTTGCAATTCTTTCAGTCGTTGTCTTATGGAGTTGAACCATTGTTAGTAGGTACCTACACATGAAGGATTGTTATAGCTTTCGGAGATTTGACCTGTCTATATTTTCTAAACCTTGCTTTTTATTCTTCATCATTTTTTCTAGATTCTGATTTATGTGAAGTTAATATAGACACTCCACCTACCATTTTGTTAATTTTACCATGACTTTTTCCAACTCTTTACTTTTAACCTGAGGTATTTATGTTTACAATGGGTTTCTTGCAGGCAATGACAGCCAAGCCTTTGCATGCTCTCTGACATTTCTGTCTTTTAATTAATAAGTTGAGGCTACTTGCATTTAAGTTGAACAGTGACATAGTTGGATTAATATGTACCATATTTGCAACTGTTTTCTTTTCTTTTCTTTTTTTTTTTCTTTTCTTTTCTTTTTTTGACAGGCAGAGTGGACAGTGAGAAGGAAAGAGACAGAGAGAAAGGTCTTCCTTTTTCCATTGGTTCACCCCACAGTGGCCGCTGCAACTGGTGCGCTGCGGCAGGCGCACCACGCTGATCCAAAGCCAGGAGCCGGTGCTTCCCCCTGGTCTCCCATGCGGGTACAGGGCCCAAGCACTTGGGCCATCCTCCACTGCATTCCCAGGCCAGAGCAGAGAGCTGGACTGGAAGAGGGGCAACTGGGACAGAATCCGGCACCCCGACAGGGACTAGAACCCAGGTTGCTGGCGCCGCAGGTGGAGGATAGCCTATTGAGCCACGGCGCTGGCCGCAACTATTTTCTATTCTTTATACTTCATTTCCCCATTTTCCTCCTCCTTTTACGGCTTATGCCACTTTAATAGAGGACTTTATATGACTCCATTTCATCTCTTTTTTTAAAAAATGATTTTTTTATTTGAAAGGCAGAGTTGCAGAGAGGCAGAGACAAAGAGAGAGAGAGAGAGAGAGAGAGAGAGAGAGAGATTGAGAGTTCTTCCTTCTGCTGGTTCACTCCCCAAATGACCGCATAAGCTGGGGCTGCACCAGGCTGTAGCCAGGAGCTTCATATTGGTCTCCCATGTGGGTGCAGGGGCCCTAAGACTTGGGTCATCTTCCCAGGTGAATTAGCAGGAAATTGGATTAGAAGTGGATCAGCCGAGATTCAAACAAGTGCCCCTATGGGATACTGGAACTGCAGGCAGCAGTTTAACCTGCTGTGTCACAACACCAGCCCCCATTTTATTCTCCTTTTTAAACATATCATTACTCTTTTCAAAAATGCCTTCATCAGTTGCCCTGGAGTTTACACATACATTTTCAACTAATCAAATCCACATTTAAGTCACAATATATCATTTCAAATAACAAATAAAAATAAATTTCAAATAATAAATAAATGTATCACTTCAAATAATAAATAAATGCTTCGTGCATTTATCTCAAAACTGAAAATAGATGCTCCCTCTTAAGGTGGCATTATATCCCAGTAAACCCACTGTAAGTTTAAAATCCCATATCAAAAGTGTGTGTGGGCCGGCGCCGTGGCTCAATAGGCTAATCCTCCACCTGCCGCACTGGCACACCAGGTTCTAGTCCCGGTCGGGGTGCCAGATTCTGTCCCAGTTGCTCTTCTTCCAGTCCAGCTCTCTGCTGTGGCCCTGGAAAGCAGTGGAGGATGGCCCAAGTGCTTAGGCCCTGCACCCCATGGGAGACCAGGAGAAACATCTGGCTCCTGGCTTCGGATCAGCACAGTGCGCCGGCCACAGAGCGCCGGCCACGGTGGCCATTGGAGGGTGAACCAATGGAAAAAGGAAGACTTTTCTCTCTGTCTCTCTCTCTCTCACTGTCCACTCTGCCTGTCAAAAAAAAAAAAAAAAAGTGTGTGATATGTCTACCCCTCTGAACATCACAGCCCAGCAATGCAGCATGTGCAGAGTTTTGCTTGTTTCCTCTTTAGACTGTGACACTAAGCTAAGAGGTCTCCAGCATTGCAAGAAATTAAAAGACAGAGAGAGAGGGGAGTGAGACAGACAGATACAGAGAGACACAGAGAGCTTTCCCATCTGTTGGTTCACTTCCCAGATTCCTACAACATGTGAGGCTGAACGATATGGAAGCCAGGATCTTAATCTGGGTCTCTTGTGTGAGTGGCAGGGACCAAACTCCCTGAGCCATTCCCCATTGCCTGCCACGGTATGCATGCATTCACAGGGGGCTGGACTTGGTACTGCAGCCAGGACTTGGATATGAGAGGAGGTGCCCCAACCAGTGGTTTAGGTGCTGTGCCAAATCCCTCTGCTTCCATGGTTTCCCACCAGAAGTCTTCTGCAATCCTTACCCTTGTACTCCTCTTTCCTTTCTTTTTTTTAAAAAATTTTCCCTTTTCCTTTGCTTCTTTGAATGGCTCTATGTCCACACGTTCATTTTTGCCCTGCTTGCTGTGTGGGTCCATCCTCCGCTCCCATTTCTCTTCCTCTCCTCACTTCTGTGTCTAATCATAACCCCTCGCTAACTCCTTGCTGTATCTCAGATTCAGAAAGCATCTTTCCAAGTCTTGTTTTCCTTTGCTTCTCATTAAAAAGCATTTGCAATCTGTATTCTACCATGTGTAGCAACAGGAGCAATCATTCACTAAGAATTCACAATGCTCCAGGCAGGGCCAGTCCTAAGTGTTTTATATGCATTATTATTTCATTTACTCACCACAAAACTTTTGATTTAAGGTGACCTATTTTGTCTGTGATGGGTTAACTGAGACTTAGAAATGTTCACCAAGTCCAAGGTCACAAAGCCCTGACCTTGATAAGACAGGTTACCAGGCAACCAGGGTGTGGAAGATCAACTTCTGGTCCACTTCCTCATTACAGTCATGATGATCATCATTGCTCAGATGAGGCCTGGGGTCTCGCACACCAGGACTGTGGTTAAACAGCATTGTCATTCAATGAAGAAGCAATGCCAGTGGAGCCAGCATTGTGAGATGGTAGGTTAGCCCCTTCTTGGGCTGCTAGCATTCCGTATCACAGAGCTGGTTTGAGTACCAGCTGCTCTGCTTTTGAACCAATTGCCTGCTACTGCTCTTGGGAACACAACAGATGATGGCCCAAGTACTTGGGACCCTGACACCCCCATGGGAGGCCAGGAGGAAGTTGCAGGCTCCTGGCTTCACCTTAGCCTGGTCCTGGCTGTTTGGCCATTTGGGGAATAGACCAGTGGATGAAAGATTTATGTCTCTGTCATTTGCCTTTCAAATAAATAAATACATCTTTATGTAAAAGAACAAGAAATGTGAATAGCAATAATGCTATGGATTTTTACATGTGTTTCTGTAAGAAATCCTACCACTTGGACCATTTCACATTGTTCACAAACAGAATGCTCTGATTATCGCATCTAACCCCCTCCACCCTCCTACTCTGGTAGATAATTATGTCTGTTAATTTTGGAGACCAAAATCACTGTTATGTTTTATGTTGCTTTCTTTAAAGGGTTAGTCTTGAATTCTGCTTTGAAATTAATGACTTCAATGTTTATGGAAAGGCCAATATTTTGTTCCTCAAGGTTTTCTTGACCTATTGTATTTATTGCAACAATATTAAGTAAATTAAATCTATTAGGATCACAATTTAACAGGATGACACTGAATCTAATCGAGCCACATTGGGAAAAAGAAAAAAATGACACCATCATGTCCATCACTGCACACCAATGCACAGGTGTGTTTGTTGGCTCCCCTGTGCACCAGAATTCTTTGAGAGTGAAGAGTGACAGACTGAAGCAGGCGTGGGCCAAGCATTCTCTGGGTTTCTGCACACTGCACTGCCCATCACAGGAGACTAAATAAGGCATCTTCCAAGACAGGTCTGGGCAGCTGCAAGACGTCTTTCCATACACTAATTTATGTAGCCAAGAGATAAGTAAATTCATCTTCATTATCAATCCTCCAGACAGCAGGGGTCAAACCTGAAACACCACTCCCTCGGCACAGGAGGAAAACCATCCTTACCGCAGACTGTGTGCTTTTGTACGGATCCAGGTGCACCCGTGACAGGTTTTGGCAACAAGAACGATTTTCAAGCACAGGCAAACCTGCCAGTTGCTTCTGCTTCCTCAAGCGCATGTCTCTTGGCAAGGGCCAATCGAGATTAGACAAATCACATTGTCTCTAATCTGATCCCCTTCCCCTTAGCCATGATTCATCCTGACAAGGAAAGTTTAAAAGCAACAAGTAAAATATGATAAACAATATCCATCATTGCATAGGGGAGCCTGGCTAAAAGCTTTCTGTCACCGTTAATAACACTGTTTAGTTTTCAGCTTCCACTTGGATTGCATTAGTGGCAAATGGGAAGTACTGAGAGCAGCGAAGGTGCAGTACAGACCGCCCATGCGATCCTTGACTAGAACTACAGTTGCTCCCACACCCCTGCCTCTGGCCCCGATACAGTCCCTTAGATCAAACAGAGGTCAGCTGAGGATGCAACCAAGGCCTCACTTCTGAATTCTCATTGGTTGTGGGTTGGAGACCCACCTGCATTCCCAGTCACAAGCTTCTGTTAATGTGTATCTTGGTAGGCAGCAGATGATGTCTCAAGTGGTTGGGTCCCTGTCACTCATATGGCAGACCTAGACTGAGTTCCAATCACTGTTGTGGGTAAATGGAAAATTAATCACCAGAAGAGATCACCAGAAGGGTGCTCCCTCTCTCTCTCTTCTCCCCTCCACCTCTCAAATAAAATATTTTAAATACTTTTAAATATTTAAATTATTTTAAAAATCACATTGGAGAAAATGGAAATGATATGATCATATTCATTTTATTAAAGTTTGCTTGAAAACAATTTTTCTACGTCAATCCATATAAACACGTTTCTTTTTCCCTGCACGCTAGGTCAATAGGTGTTCAGTTTCAAACGTCCCCAGTGGTTCCTGTAATAGCTGTTAGGTCTCTATCTGTTCAATTTTGATGACTAGAAAACCAACCCAAAACTCAAAGGCAGACTATTAATGTTTCTCACCCCCAATGTCAGCTGGACTGCTTCTCATCATCATCTCAGCAGGAAGCTGCAGTCTGAGCTGGGCTGGGTGATCCAGCCTGGCCCCGCTCCCACAGCTGGTGTTTGCAGGCTGTCTTGTCAAGAGACTCTCTGCAGGAACACCTCTGCTCCATGCGGTCTCTCATCCCCTTGTTCTAGACTGAGCTTCTTCCCAGAGTCCTCTCAGCGACCAAGTGCAGCAAAAGAAGAAAAGACCCAAGAGCGTGGGCTTCTCAAGCACCTGTGTCCCATATCCTAATGTCCAATGGGCCAACGTGGGTCGCAGACAGAGCCCAGGTCCAAGGGCTGAAGGTATCCATGGATCCGTGTCTGTCCACCCTCTGACAAATCTGTTCATACCCAAATCCCAGAGAATTGGCTGATTGAAGCTACACAGCAGCTATTCTTTTTTTTTAAGATTTATATATTTATTGAAAGAGTACAGAGAAAGAGGGAGAGACGAAGATGGAAAGAGAGAGCTTCCATCCACTGGTTCACTCCCCAGATGGGCACAGTGGCCGGGGAGAGCCAGGTCAAATCCGGGAGCCAGAGCCCCATCTGGGTCTCTCACACAGGCAGTAGGGCAGGGGCCAAAGCACTTGGGCCATGTCTGCCTCTTTTGCCAGGCCATCAGCAGGGAGCTGGATTGGAAGAGAAGCAGCCAGGATAGGAACCAACACCCCTATGAGACGCCAGCATCAGTCAACAGCTTTACCCATTACACCACACCACCAGCCCTCAGCATTTACTCTTGAGATCACCTCTATAAAGGACAATGTGGGGTATGCAAAGAAGCATCACACATTGAATCTGACCTTGTAGAGATAAGAAATGCATAACACAGAGATTGAAGCAATAAAAATAACATAAAATGCTGTTTACTATAGAGTAGACAATAAAGGAATTTCAGAAAGTTAGGCTCAACAGAGGAACATAGAAAATGACTTTTTGTTAAATATTTGTGTGCAATATAAGCAATAAAAAATAAACACTTGTCTTCCTTAAGTTTTTGCATGGCTGTCACTTGACATGTGTATTAAAGACAACAGTGTGTGCATATGTGCACATGTGAATTTGTGTATGCGTGTGTATGCATTTGTACATGTATTTCCTCTAGGGAAAACACCATTGCTCTCTCCTCCATAATAATCCCATTGCACTTAGCTGTAAGCATTCCCAAGTACGTCACTAGATCCTCGCAGAAGGCACGAGGAATGCAATGTTAGCTTCTCAGAAAAAGGTGGTAGAAGAGCAGGTAGAGGAGACAGCTGGGAGGTTTGCCTTAGAGTCAGAAGGGTGGTGGGGTGTGGGGTGCAAGTCTTCTCTCCTGTGAGCTATGACCCCAGTGTGATGGACAGGTGTGAGACTCTGCTTGTGGAGAAGTTGCCACTGCACCTGCACAGAGGGCCCAGGGACTTCCTCACCACTTGGCAGTGAAGTAGGTGAAGCACTGAGTCTCAGACTTGTAAATCTTGGACTTTTGTCAAAGTCTATCCCTTCTGAGTTTCACTGTCCACGGCAGGAAATGGCCAAAATGTACACAATAGTCCTCAGACAGCATCTGACATTGGGTCAGGACTGAAGGAAGGTCAGTGGCTTTAGCCTTTAGGACTTGAGCGGTTGTTTCCACGGCAGTCACCTGTACCCCACGCTCTGCAAAGGGTGAGGAGAGGTTCTCTGCTGCATGGGCGGTCTTAGCCCCTCTCCACCCACATCCACACTGACTGCCTTGGAGGAGTGTCCATATTCAGGAGCTAAACTACAGCACTGCAGCAAATGCCTCTTCTCTCTCCCCAGATGCCCCGCCCCCAAACTGTCTCAGCTCATGGTAGCGTTCAGTCTGCAGTCATGTGTTTCACATCCTGAAGACTTGCGCCCTATCGATCTCAAAAAAATATAAAGAGGTCGAAAGCCAGAGCTTGCTTTGACGTAACTGGAGCCTTTGGGCTGATCAAAAGACAATTTCACTGCAGGAAGATTGTCTTCTGAAAGCTTGTGCAGTTCAAAACTCAATCAAATACAAAATACAAAACAGAACTCGGTGATTTGTTCAAACGTATGGGGCAAATCACTCCATTCTTACTCAGCAATAGCCTGAAGACATAGAACAGGGGACCACCCCTCAGCTGGGGGATGGTTTTCTAGTCCCCACCACTTGGGTCATCAGAACTGGGGGAATTCTTAGACCACCCATCTAAAGTTTATTATGTTCTGCCTTAAACTTGGTTATTATTTCACTGTAACTCAATTCCTTTCAACACAACATGTGCACAAGATCTGTGCTCACTGTCAATGGTATCAAGACATAACAGATTTGACAGGGAGCAGAGAGAATGACCTAAACTCTGCCCAGAGTTTTTGTATATTGTGCACCCTTGGAGGGATGTAGGGACGCTGCTGTAGGACATGGAACAACAGGGTATGTCATCATCCCTAGCAGGTTACATAAGGGTCCTGTGAGGGGGCAATCCTGAGCCGGCCACCGCAGCATGAGTAATTTTATTACCATGTGAGGGGAAATGGAAGGCAGGGCTTCCCAGCGAGGGGAAAAACACATGCAGCATTACCAGTGTAGGAGCTCAGGGTTCATTTGAGAGAAAGTGGTTTTCCATGCCTACCATTAGGAGCTGGAAGATACAGGGAAGGAAGACAAACCCTGTGTTGCAGAAGAGACAGAAAGACTTCAATGGCGCCCACAGTGTGAATTCTAGCATGTAGGCGGCCGTAAAGGGATGTCGGAGGGGTTTTAGCTGCAGCAATTGTACTCTGAGGCAGAGGAGGGTTCACTGTATTTCCCCTGGGTGTTGATCTGATCTGAGCTACATATTTCTGGAAACCCACTAAGCGGTGCCCAGAGAATGGGTCTAAGTGGAGCTAAGAGCCATAGGAAGGCTCATTCCATAGTGAAGTCTGCTCCTCTCTATTGCCATCTTGAGTTTTCACGCCATTGTTGTCTCAAGTTGTTCCATCACTTCACAGATATCCTTGAACTTCTCTAATGTTCCTGAGACATAATTAGATGCACGTATCACTGTGCTTATTTTATAAATATTGACATCTGACATATTGGGTATAGAATCTGTTTGAGATAAAACAGCACCGCACTGCTGTCAGATGACACATTGTTGTCATCCATTTTGCATGGGACTTGCCATGAAAAAAAAGTGTTATAAGCCTTTCTTTCTAATTGATTGCATACACTGAGCATCTTCGTGTTGATTTCACACATTTAAAATACACAAAGCCAGCACAGTCTGCAAGTCTCCAGTGCTACAGAAACAAGCAGAAAGGAAAAGGGAGACATGGCACACTTCTCATCTGCAATGACTCTGGTTCTGTTCAGAGGCTGGAGAATCTCATGGCTCCAGGGGCCAATGGGATGCAGTAGACTGTGCCGTCACTAGGGGCAGCCAGTGAGCGCAGCTCATGAGAAGCCGCCCTGCTGAGTGCATCCTGAGCTGAGTGTGGAGAGCAGAACCCTGTGTGAGGGAAGCGGTTCACCACCACAGGCAGATTTGGTCAAGTGCGGTGATTTTACAACTTCTGCCCGTGGATACACATTTCCCTCACAGATTCACTTATATTAGATGCCAGATAAGTAGAGCGATGGATAAACAGACACATGGGAGAGACTCATAATTTTACAAAAATGTGTTTCTGAAGTGTATTTGTATGAAACACACTAAAATTAGTTTTGACTTTAATCCAGCAACAAAACAGTTAACTGAAGAAACTGCTGATCTCCGTCTTTTCCAAAGATTCGTTCACAAAGAAGATTTTAATTGTAATAAACTGATTATGTAAATCAATCCGACGTTGCCACTCTTACATTTCTATTTAAATCTTTGTCTCAATGGTTTATTGTATGAGATACTAAATGAAGAAAACAGTATTTTCACATTTCTCCTGTCTCATCTCCTAATTTCTAAAATTATATTTAATTGGCATTTGATCCAATTTATATTCAGTCCAGTGGCCGTACGTTTTGTGCTGCTCTAAGCCTGTATTTGAATTGAGCCGTAATCACCGAGACACCTTCCAAGGTGTCTTCGTTCCAACTATCTCTGCTGATTTCCTGTGTGGTTAGGGGTCCCCTTGATCAACAGCGCATGTTTCTTATCCATGTACTGCTCTGCGCCTGAATGGCCTCGTGGGGCCACAGAGAACGGGATCTGGCTCTTAAGCACCCTACAGTGTGATGGCACTGAGTCCAGCACACATTTTCTTCCTGTTGTCTCTGAGTTCATCTGCTGAGGGTTTCTTTCAAGAAATCTTAGTTGGGAATTTTTCAAGAAGAATGCATGGGGCTTACACTCCTTGACTTCACTCTTCTTTGAGGATTCCTTCCTGTTTCCTTCTTACAGTAAAACCCATCAGCTGGGCATGCAATACTCTTGGGTCACCTTTTCTTGCCTTGAGAAATTGGTAGAAATTACTCTATTGCCAGTACCCTAGGACAGACTGCTGCTGTTGAAAAGTACAAAGGACTTCAAGAAAAATGTGTGATAGAATTGAACGAAGTTTAGTTTGATGCAAAAAGTTCTTGAAATCAATGGGAGGGGCCAGTGCTGTGGTGCAGAGGTTTAACACCTTGGCCTGCAGTGTTGGCATCCCATGTTGGCGCCGGTTCAAGACCCGGCTGCTTCACTTCTGATCCAGCTCTCTGCCATGGCCTGGGAAAGCAGTGGAAGATGGCCCAAGTCCTTGGGCCCCTGCACCCACGTGGGAGACCTGGACGAAGTTCCTGGCTCCTGGCTTTGGATCGGCACAGCTCCAGCCGTTGTGGCCAATTGGGGAGTGAACCATCAGATGGAAGACCTCTCTCTCTCTATCTCTCTCTCTCTCTCTCTCTGCTTCTCCTCTCTGTGTAACTCTGACTTTCAAATAATAAAAAAAATTTTAAAAAAAGAAATCAATGGGAGATATTCAGAAAGTTCATGGAAATGTGCATTATGGAAAAGTATGCTTGGATTTGAAAACTTTTTGCACACACACAAAAATCACCTTTTAAATCCATTCTTCATAAGATTTTTGTGGCCCCCTCATGTGCAAGATGAGACTGATCTCTCCACTTTAGGGACACTTGACTTTTTCTACTTGTTTTACTAAGCTATCTCCCTCCTCCTCCCTTCTTCTCTCCTGGTTTCTGGATCTAAAGGATCCACCATTAGCTTAAAGATCAATGATTCAAGCTCATGGAGAAACGCATTAGGCCACTTATAGACCAATAATTTAGAAATTATTTATTTAGTAAACTCTGATAAGTGCCCATGAAGCTTCCACAAAAAATGGAGTCCAGGCATTGGACATAGCCTGCAATTCCATTCGGTTTTCCCCACTCTGTTGTCCTGATGTCCTCACGGGTGGTCCCGCTCAGGTAACCCATGTCATCATCAGTTTGTGTGCCTTCCTGTACAGCTTCATCACACAAATACTTCCACATCTTTTTATACTAGTTGCTTTTTACCTTGCAAAACCTGCTATACACTCATGGAATCTCTTAGGATCTACTTTGCTCACCTAAAATTACATTGCGGAGGTCCATCCACGCCGTTGGGTGTCACTGTTAGCAGCTCATTTTGAGCTCTGTAGCAGACATTGCAGTCCGCTCATCTGTTTTCTTTTGCAAGATGGGTCTCCACATTTTCGCATCCTGGAGATGTGAGCTGAACATTCTTGTGCAGTGTTCTGGATTTCCAGCAGAACTAGTGGGGAATTGTCTGTCGTGTGGTCTTCTTACGTTCCCTCGTCCACCAGGAGTTGTGGTCACCTCTCTCTATATGTGTGTGCTGCTGTGTTTCCTCTTTTGTGAAATACTTGTTTATATCTTCCCAGTGTTCTGCGGAATTTTCTTAAGGATTTCAAGGAGTATTTATAGAGTTTTAATTGATTGAATATGTCTTCCTCTATCATTTTGAAATGTGTCTTTTCAGTGTTAGACCCTGTGGATCATGTAAAGTTTCTGTTGCTAGATAAGCATCTTAATGATATTCTGAACTGAGCAAAGTATCAAGAAGCAGAGAGGCTCAAGAAACATTTTGGGCAGTAATAAAAGGGAACAGAGAGAAGCTAGAAATTAAGTCTTGGCATTTCGGAAAATTCAATGATTTTTAACACCCCAAAATGCTACATTTAGTGAGGGTTCCATACAGAAACAGAACTGGTAGGATATCTGTCTCTGTCTGCCTGTCTCTCTCTCTCTCTACACACACACTCACACACACACACACACACACATACACACACAATGAGCCCATCAGGAATAAAACTGTGACCAAGTGGCTTAGAGCTTGGTGGCGTACGCCACTCTGCCTGCTGGCTGGAGTACTGATGAATCTCTGATTAGTCCTATGACTTCCTTCCTGAAATGCGTGTTATCAAATGGGAAGCACAGATCCTCTGCGCTCTAGATGGAGGGTTCCCAGGGCTCACAAGTGAAGACAATATCACTTAGGCCGCCTTCCACAGTGGTCACATGGCTCCTTCTTCATCCCCTCAGCCTCATCACTGGACAGACTTGATTTCCCCTTTCCCTTTCCTTAGCACTGGTGTGGCCGCAGCTGTCAAAGTCATGTTTGCCCTATTCCCCCATCTCCATGTCTCTGTCTGCAATGCACTTTTCCTGCCTGAAATGACTTTCCTCCACCAGGAGCAGGATGAAGATTGCTCTCTGTTTTTCAATTATTCAAAAGCACAGCTCAGAATCCGCCCCTTGCAAGAGCCCTCCAGAGTTCGTATATAAAGCCAACGCCACCCGACAGAGATCACTGTGATCACGATGCTGCTGCTGCCTACGCTATAAGTGATACCTGTGACTTTTACAGCCCTGGGTTCCCAGCGCACAGTCCTGAGCTCCGGAAAAGCAGGCGTGTGGAGGGGAAGAGGCGATGGAAGAACAGGATTGAAGGCTGTGGATTCCAGGTCAGCCATCATTTTCCCGTGCTCTTCTGCATGTCCATCCAGAGGGCACTGAAGCTGTGAGAAGAGGGGGACACACTGCATGGGAGGAAGAGCTGCAGACAGACGTTGGTGGAGAAACTTGGAAAACAGAACCTCGAGGAGGCTCCTAGCCTGTTGCCTGCTGTCTTTAACCTTTGCTTCAGTTCCTCCTGACTTAGCAGCTGGAGTGCGACCGTTTTCATTTCCAAAAAGATTAGCAAATATCTGAGCCTGGTGTTTGGAGCTCACAGAGTCCAGATAGGAAGCAGGTGTGAATCCACCTTGGTCACTTGCTCCATGATGACCAATTGGGGTGTTCAAATGGCCACTCTGTCAGCCCCCATGTCTTGTGTAACACAGGGTAATACTGTTTTCAATCTCACAATGCTCTTTCAAGACCAGCCAACTCCTACACACATGTGCCAAACTGGAACTGTTAGCTTATAATAGCTGCCCAATACCTATTACTATTTTTCATTATTTTACATAATTAAGATTTATTTACAATCATGTATCCAAGTCTTGTACCTTTATATGCCTATGTTATGGTTTCTTGGATAAATATTAGGAATCATATTTACTGCCTACATTTTAAATGGTATTAGATTACACAATTCATGGCTTAATATAAGAAAAGAAAAGAAAAGAAAAGAATGAAAAGAAAAGAAAAGAAAAGAAAAGAAAAGAAAAGAAAAGAAAAGAAAAGAAAAGAAAAGAACTTGGTTCCTGAAATACCTAAATTCCAATTCGTACTCCACCAATTATCAGTTACATGATCTTGAAAACGTAATTTACCATCTCTGAGGTGGGTTCTTTGTTGTCGGATTATTTTCCGTAAGATTAAGTGCCTGAACCAGTGCAAGAAAGAGCAGGCACCTCATCATTATGCATGCCCCCTCTTCTCTCTTTTTCTTTTTATGCAAATCTCTCTGTTCATGGCACTTCTCTATTTACAAACTTCCATGATTTATATCATGCGCGGAGTAATGCAGACATCGTCAGTCCTCCTGTTCGTAGTACGCCCTTCCATTCTCTCCACGCCTGTCCACTTGGCTAATCGCCCACCACGCAAGGCCCTGTGCTGCCTTTACTCCGTCCAGTTCATTTACTGATCCCCAAACTTTCCAAGTTCAAACTTTGCCTTTTCTTTTGTAAGTTGCTGTCATTTACCTTTTGTTGTTTGGGAGAAAGGAAGAGATAAAGAGAGGCGCACAGGGAGATCTCCCATCTGCTGGATTACTTCTCCAATACTTGGAGCAGCGGAGGCTCCACCACTGTGGAAGCCAGGAGCCTGGAACTCAGTCCAGGTCTCCCAAGTGAGTGCAGGGACTGAGCCATCACCTGCTGCCTCCCAGGGTGCACATTAGCAGAAGCTGCAATCAGAAGTGGGGTGGGAACCTGAGCCCAGACACTTCAGTGGGGGACGCGGGTGCACCAAGTGGTGTCTTCACCACACACCAAACATCCGGCCTGAATCTTACCTTTTCTGCGTTGTACAACTTAACAGCTGGCCATTTCAGTCCAGCTTCTGTTGCTATAACTGAATACTTGAGACGGGGTAATTGATAAACCAAAGAATTTTGTTTTTTACAGTTCAGGAGGCTGGGAAGCCCAGTATCCACGTGCTGGCATGTGGGAGGGGCTTCTTGCTGCGTCCTACATTTGTAGAGGCACCCATGGTGCGGTGGAGGCAGTGGGTGAGCTCAGGTCTCTCTTCCATTTCTCACCGAGCCCCAAAGGTCATCACAGGACCTCTTCCAAAACTAATCACCCTCGAGAGCCCCCCGCCAGAACCCAGTTAACCTGTAAATTTGAGGGCTAAGTTTGCAGCACCTGGACTTTTGGGGGACACATTGAAAACAGGGCATTGCCTTTCTCATCTTCCTTTGTAGAACTCTATTCTCACAGATGCTGGGCCTTGAAGTGCTCTCCTAAATGGAGTGATGCTCCCTCTAAGGGCCCCTAAGGCTCTGTGTCTTGGACTCGTGTCTGTCTACCTGTTGGCAGACATGTAGACCTGGGGGCGTGGATTTCAGCCTTGCTCATTTCCTGATCTGGGACACTCAGTGTACATTGCTGAAGGAGGCACGAGTAACAGAAATGGAAGCTTAGGGTCTTGCTTTACTTGTGCTTCACTGTTTGAACCCAGCTGGTCAGAGCACATTTTTAAGGCGAAATTCACCTGGAAGGAAACAGAGTTTGGCATCCAGCAGCTGGTACTCACCGTGGTCCTCCACGCAGCTTTCACCCACGCTGAGATCCTGTGCCTGCACACACAGGGGGGACCACAGCCCGGGGACCGTGCGGCTTTGCGGCTTCATCCCCGAGGGAGCAGTCACTGAGGCACAGCAATGGCAACCGCTCTCTTGCTTCGTTATTGCTATCTGAGCAAATTTCTCCAAGGTCGTTCAGCTCATCTGGATTATTTCTCCGAGAGCCTCTGTGCCTTAGCTCCACTGTGTTCCACTGTATGTCATTTGCTTTTATTATTTTATCCCCATTTTATACATTGGAGATCAGATTGTAGCAATAATAAGGAAATCTATTTATTTGGACCCGGAGGCAATGTTGTGAATACATATTCTCCTCTGGTAGACCTAACCATATAGGCTTTTCCTGGAACTGGTTTTATTAGGTTTCTTGGAAGAAAGCAGAAAAGAATCGCTGAATTACACCTCCAACTCGTGGTACTTTCAGACGATGAAGCACCAGAGCCCTCACTGTCTCCCCTCCCTGAGACTAATCCACACCTTCTGTGTGCTTCAACTGATATTCCCAGTGATGCATTTTTCTCATTCCAGTGGGAAACCTTTGAATATTTTAGCCATTTGTTTCTATCTGTAAGATAATAACAAATATTAACAGTGTGTGAGTGTATGCAACTTTCACTGATGCATGAATGCTGATGACGTCATGCAGGAGGGTCTCACCACGTTTTTTTTCCACCAGGCTTACAAAGGTTCACAAATATAAGAGGGGGCAGCCACTTGGTGCAGAGGCTACGATGCCACGAGAAAGGGACACAACCCAAATTGTACTTCTTGGGTTCGAATTTTTTTTAGATTTATTTATTTATTTATTTGGTAGGCAGAGTTACAGACAATAAGAGACAGAGAGAAAGGTCTTCCTTCCGTTGGTTCACTCCCCAAGGGGCTGTAACGGCTGGCGCTGCGCTGATCCGAAGCCAGGAGCCAGGTGCTTCTTCCTGGTCTCCTATGCGGGTGCAGGGACCCAAGCACTTGGGCCATCCTCCACTGCCTTCCCAGGCCACAGCAGAGAGCTGGATCGGAAGAGGAGCAACCAGGAATAGAACCGGTGACCATATGAGATGCCGGCGCCACAGGCGGAGGATTAACCTAGTGCGCCACGGTGTCGGCCCCATGGTTTGAGTTTTGTCTCTGTTTCCGTGGGAGGCAGCAGGTGATGGCTTGAGTGCCTGGGTCCCAGCCCCTCCCATGGGAAATTCAAAGTGAGTTCCAAGCACCTGGCTTTAGCCTGGCCCAGTCCAGGCTGTTGAGGGCATTTGGAGAGTAACCAGCGGGTGGAAAATCTCTGTTTGTCTTTCTGCATTTCTTTGTCTCATTATGTCTTTCTGCCTCTCAGTGTTTCAAAGAAAATGAAAATAAAAATTAAATGCTTTGGCTTTAAAAAAAAATGTGTCTACAGAGGCTGGCACTGTGGTGCAGCAGTTTAACACTCTGGCCTGAAGTGCTGGCATCCCATATGGGTGCTGGTTTGAGTCCTGGCTACTCCACTTCTGATCCAGCTCCCTGCTATGGCCTGGGAAAGCAGTGGAAGATGGCCCAAGTCCTTGGGCCCCTGCACCTGCATGGGAGACCCAGAAGAAGCTCCTGGCCTGGCTTCGGATCAGTGCAGTCCTGGCCGTTGCGGCCAATTGGGGAGTGAACCATCAGATGGAAGACCTCTCTCTGTCTCCCTCTCCCTCTCTCTCTCTGCCTCTCCTCTCTCTATGTAACTCTGACTCTCAAATAAAAAATGGATAAATCTTAAAAAAAAATGTGTCTACGAGTGACTCGTTCCAGCTCAGGTCTGCTCATGTGTGCACTACAGATAGACCTGGATTTTGTGAATCGCATTCTGCGGTTGGTGTAGCGTTGGACTCCGTCGTCCCAAGCTTCCCCCTGAGAATTTGATCAATGATAAACATAAGCTTCCTTTGGTGAGGGATCAGTTGTGTAGCCGTGGCTTTTCACGGTCTCCACTGAACACGCCCTGCTCCAGATGTGTTATCCCACACCTGCTGGCCACACAGATGTTCAAGACGCTCTCATGGTTCTCCAACTTGAACATATTAAACACAAAGTCCTCATGGGCTTTGCAGAGCCTGCCTTACCTCAGCTCAGCCATTTCCAGCCTAGTTCTTCAGCCTCTACCTCCAACCCTCCCGCTCTCCAACACACACCAGCCACTTTGTAGCCATACCAGGACCACCAAAACACTCGGTAGTCCTAGCCTGAGGCTACATGAGGGCCCCTCTCTCATCAGGAGAAAGCCTGAGATGGGAATGATCCCATCCCTGCTCCCAGTCCCTGAGAGCCCATCAGAAGGAGCAGGGAAGGGATGAGGGAGCAAACCACAGAGGGCACAGCCAGTCTGATGAGGGAGGTTCAGAAGCTGCCATCAGTCTCTCCATTCCCTCCACATGGACACCTGTGTCGCTGTTGTCACGCCCAGCTGCAAGGGCTCTGGGGAGCGTCTCCTTCTCAGTGTCTTTGTGCCTTTCTCCTGGCACTGCAGAGAAATTACCACCGGAAGTGACCACAATTTTCTTGCTTCCTCTGCCCATGGGAGGTCAAAACAGGGTGGGGACCCAGGCACATTCCTATTACGATTGAGTGTCCTGCCAGCCACACCCACATGGTATGAGGATCTGAGGGTCTATGGATGACAGAAGGTTGGTATTTGAGACTGACTTCATGCAGCAGAGGGAGGGGCGGAGCGGGGCTGGGAGGACCCAAGCTGCCGTGTGGTCCTCAGGTTTGCGTTCTTTTATAAATGAACATGTGGTCCTCAGGAAAGTAATCAACTGTGCCGAAGAGAACCAAGAAGAAGAGTGAGATCTGTAGAGTGCTGGCACCATCGGGACCACGTCTAGAGTGCTCCGGCCCTCGCCCTCCACGGGAAACCAGCCTTGCATTCCTCAGTGCTGTCCAGGAGGGACTGGCTCGATCAGCAAAAGAGCATCCAGAGTCCACTTTGGGGCTGGCCCTGTGGCGCAGCGGGCTAAGCCGCCATCCGCAAGCCGTCATCCCATATGGGTACCAGTTTGAATCCAGCAGCTCCACCTCCAATCCAGCTGCCTGATAATACACCTGCACCTGGGCAAGCAGTGGAGGATGGCGCAAAGTGCTTGGGCCCCTGCACCCATTTGAGAGACCCATAAGAAGCCCTCGGCTCCTGGCTTTGGCCTGGCCCAGCCCAGGCCGTTGCAGCCATTTGGGGGGTGAACCAGTGGATTTTGAAGAACTTTCTGCTTTTTCTCTCTCTCTCTCTCTCTCTCTCTCTCATTGTAACTCTTTCAAATAAATAAATATTTTTAAAATAAACATTTAAAATATTGTAAAAATATTTATTTATTTATTGGAAAGTCAGAGTTACACAGAGAGAGAAGGAGAGGCAGAGAGAGAGGTCTTCCATCCGCTGGTTCACACCCCAGTTGGCCACAATGGCCAGAGCTGTGCTGATCTGAGACCAGGAACCAGGAACATCTTCCAGATCTCCCACATGGGTGCAGGGGCCCAAGGACTTGGGTCATCTTCTGCTTTCCCAGGCCACAGCAGAGAGCTGGATCAGAAGAAGAGCAGCCAGGACTCAAACCGGCGCCCATATGGGATACTGGCATTGCAGGCGGTAGCTTTACCAGCTATGCCACAGTGCCGGCCCCAGTAAATAAATCTTTAAAAAAAAAAGGAGTCCATTTGTGCCAGGTACCAGGTGGGGGCAAACAAAGCAAGCAGCATTGACCTTTATGAGCGTATGCCTTCCTCCTTCCGTCAGCAGCTGCGCTGTCTTATCGTAGTTGAGCTAACTCACTTGAACTACAAGATTCATGCAGGCTGTCGCCTCCTGCAGTGACTTCCATCCATCTCCTGGGGCGGTGCTGTGCGGACATTCAGCCCTCAACTGCAGCTCCTTGGTCTGCCTGCATGGCTCCTACTGAGTTCATGCATCTCCCCCATGGCCCCACTGAGCACAAACCTCAGACAGCAGGAAGTCCCCAGGGCCCGTCTCAAAGGCTGGACCAGGACAGGGCTGACACATCACCCAGATGGTGGTCGCAGAACGTGGGATGACTGGCACCCAGGGTGCCGAGGCAGAAGCTGGTAAGGAGCTCGCTCCCTGCCCCGAGACCTGCTCCCTCTGTTCTGCACACCCATTCATAGATACTCCCCCAGAGCTCTCCTTCCTCAAAGTGGCGGCATGTTGACGTCATTCAGGATGCTGCACCTGCGTAAGCATTTCTTAAATTGAAAATGCTGCCAGGCCATGAAACAGTTGATTTATATTGAAGTGGCTGTCTGGTATTATAGGCTGGTGTGCCTCCTGTGACAACAGTGCTTTAGTCAAAAGGAATGAAACTCTAATGCTAGATTTGCAGGCGTCCTGAGGAGATAAAGGGGAAGACATCCGCTGCAGCACAGAGAGGTTGCTTTGACCCCGTCCTAAGACTTGCTCTGACCCGCGCTGGGCTCTGATCCTGCTAGTATTGCACGCATGCTCCCTGGCTACCTGTGACCCCACGAGCTTCTGATGCTTGTCCCAGTGTTTCCTCCTACATGGGATTCTGATGTTCTTCTCCCAGGGTCGTTTCCTGACACCAACGAGGAGCACCTGTCTCTGCTTACAGTGGCCTGCTGGGGTTGCTGACATGATCCTCTGTAGGCGGGGCTGCTCCCTGGAGACCTGATACAGTGGCACTGAAGTCACTCTCCTTCTCCTTCGCAATCCCATCTGACCCCTCTCCCACAGAGAGACAGACAAACACACTGTGCTCAGACCACGCAGTTCTCACAGCCCTGCCAGGCAGGGGGTGTACACGGCTGTGCCGCAGCCCCAGGCTCCCGGCCACCCCAGCCTCATTGCAGTTCCACAATGTTGGCTCTTTCCCATCTCAGAGGTCCATGGCACCCAGGCTGTCTGCACGAGGCCTTCCTGGACATGCCGGCTCTCCCTGGGTGGCAGATCCCCCAAGGGGCAAAAACCCAAGAGGGCAGTGGGGTCCAGTAGGACAATTCCAGATGTGCTCTCAGAGACAGAGAGCCACAGAGTGCTCCTCCCCCTTCTCTGCCTCACCCTCCCCAGCCCCCACCTGAGTTTCCTGCAGTCACCTGGAAACAATGCCCTATTCCAAGTCTTTCCATCAGGCTCTGCTCTCGGGGGAACCAAGCCAAGACCCTCGTCCACTTTCTCCACAAGCCAGGAGGAGAGCGTCTGCTGTTAGTTCTCAGTGTGTAGATTATGGCAAACAACACTTGAATCAATACACGTATCAAGCATCTTAGACTAATCCATGCTTTATGCTTCTATTAAAGTCATATTTCCAATATCTGCATATTAAGGTAATAAAACAAAAAGCAACTTTAAGTGTTAATGAATGCGTCAGATTAAATAGCACCATTTTGCTTGAGTGTTTTTTCTTTATTTTATATTAAAATGAGAGTCTGGATGGTTGCCCAAGTGCTTTAATGAAGAAAGGGTCATCTTGTCAACACACACACTTGGAACAGGTGGAGACAGTAGCCTCTGCCCTTACCTGCACTCCGAATAGCTCACAGATAGAAATGTGACAACTTAAATTCTAGAACTTGAGAAAGAAGCAGAAGAGGAAGTCTTTATAATCTTAAGAGCTCTTAGACAAGAAACAGAAGGTGTCAACTATAAAAGGAGAATGCTTTAACTTTGTTAAGACTCATCAAACTCAGCATATAAAAAATTGGGAATTTCAGGGCCCGTGTTTCGGTACACTGGGTTAGGCCGCCTCCTGTGGCACCAACATCCCACATCACGGCACCAGTTTGAGTCCCACCTGCTCTGGTTTGCATTCAGCTCCCTGCTAATGTGCCAAGGAAAGCAGCTGAAGATGGCCCAAGAATGTAGAAATACAAAAGTTTAGGAAATAAAACATATTAAGCATATTGAAAAAGAGAGAAAGAATTGTAAAATATAGAAACAATGTTAATGTTTATCAACAGGTGGATGAATAAAGAGATAGAGATTGAGGAATATATAGAGAGATTAAATATATATATAGGCATATATACACATGACATACACTAAATATATGTATATATAGATTAAATAGATATAGAAAAAGAGACATACATAATATAATAATATTACATATGTAATAATAAAAGCACAAATATATACATATAGATGTATGTACATAGACAATACATACTATATATAGATTGACTAAATAGATATAGATAAGGAGACACAGATACATATAAACATGCACACACACATATATATAGATGTGTATGCATGTAACACATAAAAAGAGACATATGTACATATAAATACACATATAGACATATGTATGTATATACCACAATACATACTATATATAAAGATAGATTAAATAGATATAGATAGATAAGGAGACATATAAACATATATATAAATATGTATACACACAACACATATAGACACAGATAAAGAAACATATATACATATAAGCACATGCATACACAGACTTATACATACTTACATATACTTATATAAACATACTTACAGACTTATATATAAACATACAATATCTACTATATATGTATTAAATATAAAGATACATACATATAAGCACACATACATATATATATGTGTGTGTGGGAGTAAATACACACATACCACACACACACACATACACATGTATGTATGTAGAGAGAGAAAATATTATTCAGGGCTGACACTGTAGCGTAGTGGGTAAAGCCAATGCCTGCAGTGCTGGCACCCCATATGGGCTCCAGTTCAAGTCCCAGCTGCTCCACTTCAGATCCAGCTCTCTACTAAGGCCTGGGAAAACAGTAGAAGATGGCCCAAGTGCCTGGGTTCCTACACCCATGTGGGAGACCTGGAAGAAGCTCCTGGCTCCTGGCTTTAGATTGGCACAGCTCCAGCCATTGCAGCCAATTGGAGAGTGAACCAGTGTATAAAAGACCCCTCTCTCTCTTTCTCTCTCTCTCTCTCTCTCTGCCTCTCCTTCTCTCTCTGCAACTCTGCCTTTCAAATAAATAAATAAATATTTAAAAGAATTTAGAAAAAAGAAAGGATTATTCATCCTTAGATAAGATGTAGATGATCCAGAGGACCCTTGTGCTGTGTGAAATAAGCCAGACACGCAAAGACACACCCTGTGTGACCCACTCGTGTGTGGAATCTAAAGCTATGGAGATTACATAGAAACAGAGAGTAGAACAGTGGCTCTCCGGTGCAGGAGGGAAATGTGTCTACAAATATCAAAGGTGGAAATGTGCAGTGATGCCAGATGATGGAGTCCTAAGATCTAATGCAGAGCATAAGGACGTTATTAATGGTACCATCTTGTATGGTGAACATATACTGAGAGATAGATTTCAGGTGCTCTAACAAACACATGCACAGTAATCATGTGGTATCATGAACGTGTTAATTTCCTTGGCTGTAATTCATCGCACTACATGTATACCATATATATATATATATATATATATATGTGATAATAATAGAACAAATAAATACAGATGAACTAATTATTCAAACTTTAGCTTCCATTTTTTCAGGTCACAAAATATGTTCATAATTTTGGAATTTGGGGTAGGTTATAAAAATAAAGGCACTTCTTCTGAATGAAACAACATGGTTGGTTTTAGATATAATAGAAAAAGCAAGTCAAGGAAACACGAAACTGATAGAACATGGACTTGCTCCTATCTGTCACTTAGGGTGAAATCCAGGGTTTTATTTTTTATGCTCTTTCCCTGTCTGCAAGTCAGAAACATTCATGGAAAGCCTGCTGTGTGGGAAACACCGTATTAGCTACTATAAATTGGCCCGTTTACATATTTATCAGAAATTGAGAGCATCATGCCCCTTAGTGTTAGTAAGACAAATTATTTAATGCACAGCCTCACAAAGCCATTACTTCAAGTTCTGGCTATGGTTAAGTCAGTTTGTGTTTATGTAAGGGATATTCTGTGTTGGAATAGAATATGAAAGAACATGCAAGATAAATCTGCAAAACGACTGCAAAAGACAGAACACCCTGTAGCTTTGGGCTGCTGTGTTGTTTGGCACAGGTAAATGCCTGGGCTCTCTACAGAACAGAACAGGCTACTCTGAGCCAGGGGTCTTCTCGGGATCCAAGAAGGAGGAAAGGGATCTAGCTAACTTTCCACCTGCTCTTTCTATGTACTGGGTGCTGTTCCGGAAGACTTATCCTTGAGTTAATTGAAGCTCTCATCTAATGCTAAGAAGGAGCTTATAAGAACATCCCAGGAAGAAATAAGGAGGGTTAGAGGTGTTCAGTTAAACTTTGTGTTGCTATGTAGCCAGCAAGGAGTAGTATTGGGATTTGAATGTGACGCTGTTTTCAGTTCAGGGACTTTGGTCAATGTGCTTACCAAACAGCCACTGGAATGAAAATCAGAACAACATTTGGAGGAAGCTTGGAATCCAGCTAAGTACATAGGCAGACATCAGTGGAGCACTGCACTGGCTGAGCGTATGCAGCCTGGAGGCTGAGAGCCCACGGGAGGACGGCGTCTCCTGAGAGGAGGACCTGGAGTCTTGAACACCTGGACTGGGTTCTACAAACATGAGCAAAGCTTTAATCCAGGGGAACAATCAACCGACCGAGCCAAAGCGATCACACTCTGTTGAGTCAGCAGCCCTGGATTGCTTCTCTGTATAATCGCAGGGAAGTAAAAGTCTTTGAGCCATCAGCTAAGTGTTTCTCCCTATAAGTTACGTAAGCCTAATTGGAAAAGATCATCAATGTCATTGGTTTATGGTTCCTCCTGTGGTTTCCTGATAATAAGAATTTTACTTTCTCTTTTCCTGGAATAAGGGATTTAATCTCTGATGGGAAGACCCAGAAGACCTTTGACTCCCAATTTGAATACCCTCGAACGGGCGACCGTTCACTGTTGCTGGATGTGGCTGCCTTGGCAATGGGGCGTTTCACCGTTGCTCTCAATAGGGACGTCAGCTACTTCAGGTCGAGGAGGCTGAATCTGATTGCACACTGCTCAGCAGGCTGAGCACAGCATCCTGCCCCAGTTGTCGCCCTGCGAAGTCTGGAATTAGGTACCAATATGTGCCCCGAGAGCAAGCTCTCCATTAGCCAGACGGAACTTCAAGCTATTACCAGAACTTACTATCTTAAACGTGTGCTGTGAAATGATGCATGGCTAGACAGAGAAACGTGGCACATCGGTTCGGCCTTGAGAGTTGAGCAGACTGGGCCAGGTAGAGGTGGCTCCGTGCCCCCAGGACTGACAGTCACCAGGGTCATCAGGTGCCTGGCCTCCCTCAGCTTCCTCAGAACAGGTTCAGAGCAGGTTGGCAAGGGGGAGACTCAGCTGGGAGACACTGGGCGGCAGCCAGCACACCATGGGTCTGGCATTCATGCACACTGACCACAGTAGGGGACAGGGGTGGCTCTATGCAGAAAACAGAACTGGGCACATCTGCAGACGGGAGCAGGGGAGGGTGACAGTACCGAGATGCGGGGAGCGTGATGGGGCCGCTGGCTTCTGGGAAGCCCTGGAGCAGGAAGAGTGGCCTGGTGAGGCCTCTCCAAGGCAGCCAGCAAGCAGAGCTGAGCACCACTGCCCTCCACCCTCCCCTGACGGCAGCAGTGTGGTCTCAGACAGAGGCTGATGTCTCTCTGGGGACTGGAAGTCCACTTTGAGATGATGGAGCCTGAGCCCCACAGTGTCCCACAGGGCCTCCGTCTCCTTCCCGCTCCTGTCAGCTCTTCTGTCTCCCTCTGTCCTCCCCTCTTCCATGATCACATTCTTCTGCCTTCTCACCCCCTGGCTCCACCCCTGGCTTTCTGAGCAACTCCCATCCTTCAGGTCTGGTCAGTCTCTCTCACATCTGTATTTCTGCCTGGTGTTTTCTTTCTCCATATTTCAGATATGGGGGGTGGGGAGGCTTTCAAGTAGGTATTTAGCCAAGCAGTTGACACTTCCATATCCCATATTGAGTACCTGCATTTGACTCCTGGCTCTGTCCCTGGCACCCGTTTCCTGCAAACGCACAGCATGGAAGGCAGCAGTGAGAGCTCACCCACGTGGGAGACCAGGAGTCCCTGGCTCCTGGCTTTGACCTCAGCACTTGGAGGGGACAGGAGTTCTCTCTCTCTCTCTCAAATTAACAAATTGAAGTGATATTTTTGAAACAATCTTCAAGAACGGTACAGAGAATGTCCAGGTACTCAGTGCCCAGGTTATCCCTATGTTAGCATTTTACCCCCTTGCTTCCTTTCTTTAACCTCTTCTTTTTTTTTTTTTTTTTTTTTTTTACAGGCAGAGTGGACAGTGAGAGAGAGAGAGAGACAGAGAGAAAGGTCTTCCTTTGCCGTTGGTTCACCCTCCAATGGCCGCCGCGGCTGGCGCGCTGCGGCCGGCGCACCGCGCTGATCCGATGGCAGGAGCCAGGTGCTTTTCCTGGTCTCCCATGGGGTGCAGGGCCCAGGCACTTGGGCCATCCTCCACTGCACTCCCTGGCCACAGCAGAGGGCTGGCCTGGAAGAGGGGCAACCGGGACAGAATCCGGCGCCCCGACCGGGACTAGAACCCGGTGTGCCGGCGCCGCTAGGCGGAGGATTAGCCTAGTGAGCCGCGGCGCCGGCTTCTTTAACCTCTTCTGTCCCTGTCTCTTCCTCTCATGTACACATACACAACTCCTTTACATATTTGCCCTGGAATTTTTAAAAGTAAGTCAAAGACAAGGTATTCCTCTATCCCTGATATTTCAGTGTGAATTTTCAAAACTAAAAAATGATTTTCTGTAAACACCCTGTGGCTACCAAACTCATAAAGCTGGCGATACAGTTCTTTTACGTAAGCAGTAGAACGTGCATGGGTTCGCCAGCTGAGCAGCACAGGCCGACTGCGTGGGGAACTCTCCCGGCTGAGCCCATCTGATGCCTCCTTCCTAGCGGCCCTGCAGAATCTGAGTGCTTCTGTAACAGAGGTGATGCTGGGCTCCTCCTGCCAGTGCCGTTGGGAAGGTGCACACGGTCCGCAGTCTCCCACGGTCCGCAGTCTCCTTCCCGGCAGTCTGACCTTGCGTGTTGACTTCCTCTGTCGGAAAGCACCAGATCCCAGGCCCAGCTGACAACTGGCAAGCTGTCACTCAAACACCACAGCCTCAGAATGGCTTGGCGGCCCACGCCTTAATACCCTCCCGCTCCCATTGCATAGAAATTACCCTCGACCCTCCATGGTAACAAACTGCATCATTTTTACAGCGCGCATCGCTATCAGAAACTCTGCAATTGCATCAGGGACAATCATGGGTCTGGAACCAGAGTGGCAGACAAGCCATGGAACTCACAGATCTGAGGGCTCGGCTGGTGTTCAGGGCTGGTGCTCACGGTGGGTGCTTACTGCGGCACCCTGCAGTGGGTGCCCCTGGGCCACTCAGCCTGGGTGCTACGAAAGTCAGTGATTCTACCGCCTGCATCCTCCCCTGCTTTTGTCTCTCCCACGGCAGTCTCAGCCCCAAGAGCACAGGGATAGCGGCATTCTAAGAAGCAGGCACGAATCTCCACCACCCCTGAGTCTTCCTTATTTTGGCTGCCTGCAGTGAGATTTCCCACTTCACTGCTGGGCAAAGTCCCACTCACTTTTCAAGCTGGAGTGTGAATGTCACTTCTTCAGGGAAGCCGTCCCTAACCCCACCAGAGAGGATTAATGTCCCTCGTCTGTGATCCCATGGCACTTTTACATAATTAGGTAGTAGCACGTGGCCCACAGCAGGCGCCTCCTGAGTCTCTTAAGGTCAGAGTCATTGGAGATCTCCAACTCCAGGCAAAACCCTGGAAGTGCTCTTTTTTTTTTTTTTTTTTTTTTTTTTTTTTTTTTTTTGCTTTCTCTAATGAAAGCGTCCATCTAGGAAATCCGCGAGGATCTCCAGCTTTGGTGCATGGCCTCACAATAGGGAGGGCAACGGTGGGCTTGCAGGGTCTGACCGCACGAAGGAGGACCCCCACTCCCTGCTCCAGCTCTGCCTCACAATAGCTGCGCTCCTCCCTGGCAGGAGCAGGAAATGCCAAATTAGCCACTTTCACCTTAAGAGTTCAAAAAGGGCCAAGCAGCCCGCATTTCCAAGTGCTATGTATTTTAAGCAGCGGCGGCGGCGGTGCTGATAGATTAAAAGCACACTTGCCTTTCGGCAGGGGACCCACGCCTTTACCTCCAAACAACACTAATGGGGGACATTCTGGAAGAAAGAGGAGCTGCTGTACAAGGAGAGGAGGAAGCTCCCGGAAGCTCTGGGAGGCAGCCTCTGGTTACCTGCAGGCAAACGCACAGGCCTGAGCTGGATCAGCCCGGCTGCCCCAGTGAGGGAAATGCATCCAAAAGCAGAAAAAGATGCCAGTGTGCACTACGGACCACGGGGAGGTGTCCGGCTGTGACTTCAATGTCGATGTGTGTGAGGTGATGGGGTTCCTCCTGTCCCCATCAGGCGCGGCGTGTCTGCTGTGTGTGGCACGTTCCCAGAGGCTGGTGGACGTACACTGGCCCATGAGACGTGATTGTGCTCAAAGGTACAGTGGATGCTGACATTCAGAAGGGCTGGACTACACAGTGTGGGCCAGGGATGGTGTTAACTTAGAACAACTGGTGTGGGGCTGGCGCTGTGGCCTAGCAGGTAAAGCCGCCGCCTGCAGTGCTGGCATCCCATATGGGCACCAGTTCCAGTCCCACTTCTGATCCAGCTCTCCGCCTGGGAAAGCAGTGAAAGATGGCTCAAGTCCTTGGGCCTTCGTACACACGTGGGAGACCGGGAAGAAGCTCCTGGCTCCTGGCTTTGGATCTGCACAGCTCCAGCCATTGTGGCCATCTAGCGGGTGGAAGATCTCTCTCTCTCTCTCTCTCTCTCTCTCTCTCTTTCTCTCTCTGCCTCTGCCTCTCTGTGCTTCTGCCTTTCAAATAAATAAATAAATCCTTACAAAAAAAAAAAAAAAACAACCTGGTCTAGCCAGCACAAATTTGGCTTTCTAGTCCTGTTTCAGAGCACTGGTCTTTGTGTAGAAGTGTCTTCCATTTAGTGCAACTTGAGTGGTATTTCCTTCTCAATCTTTTTGCCACTGCAGTCTAATATGCTGGCCTGTCACCCCTGTGAGCTAAGGATAAGTTCCCTTCTCCTATGAGAGTGAGAAACAATAATTGGACTTCTCATATACTAGTTAAAATGTGTTACAGTGTCGAAGTACAATGTGCCGGCTGTGCATGAGTGTGAAAAGTAGAGGTTTGAGCCAAACTACAGAAAACTAAGTTGAACGTGAAATTCATGTGACGTGACTTGTATCTGTTTACCCTCCTTAAGCAGAAGTTACGAGGCCAGTGCTGGCGTGGGAGGTAAAGCTATGCCTGTGGTGCTGGCATGCCATGTGGGCACAGGTTAGAGTCCTGGCTGCTCTGTTTCTGATTCATCTCCGTGCTAGTGTGCCTGGGAAAGCAGCAGAGGATGTCCCAAGTGCTTGGACCCATGTACCCACGTGGGGGGACCACAGGAAACTCCTGGCTCCTGCTTTCGACTTGCCTAGCCCCGGATGTTGTGGCCATTTGGGGAGTGAACCAGTGGATGGAAGATCTCTGTCTTTGTCTCCCTCTCCCCGCCCCACCCCATAACTCTGCCTTTCAAATAAAATGAGCAAATCTTGAAAAAAAAAAAGCTATAGTATATAAATTATCTGTGACGGAATATGATAGCCAAGGACTGACTCTCTCTCTCTCTCTCTCTCTCTCTCTCTCTCTCTCATTTGGAGCCTCAGTCTAGCACCGCAATGTGTTTCAAAAATTAAAAAATATATTACTTCTTGTTGGCTTGTTACTGCTGGAGTAAACTAAATGGCAGTTTCCTAGTCCCAACCACTTCATCTGCAGCCAAGTCAGAGGTCGGTAGCCCATGTAAGGACAGCCGGCTACGGAGTCCACACAGGCCCTTGCCTACTCAGCAGCTGCTCATACACAGTTGGGAATCTGTCCTCGTGGGTCCCCAGGGACTTCCTTTCTGGGAGGGACACCTGAACCAAAACCTCCTCCACCCCCCCTCCCCGGGTGCCTGGGGCCTGGATTCAGCTCTGGGCTTTGAAACAGTAATGCAAAATACACTTCAAAGGAAGTCAAAGTTCCTTTAAAGTAAAAGAAAATTCCACTTTCACCTTAATGAAAAATGAATTGAAAACTGGCTTGTGGTTGAATAGCGTCTGTGAGAAAAATGATGTTGGCTTCCACTGCATAGAAAACCGTGCGGGCTAACAGAGACACCCAGGTGCAGAGAAGAGCTGGGGGCTGGCAGCTGCGGCCAACACAGCGGGGGAAGCTTGTCCTGGTGTCCCGGAAATGCTAAGTGCCCCTCTCCTGCATGGGCAGAAAACTCAGGGGGGAGTAACTTCTGACATTGCATGACCATCTGTGATGGTCTGGGAATCGGCACTGTTTGTGTAGAAGGAGACTAGACCTTCAAGCCCTAAGTCAGGCTCACCTGCAGAGGGAACCCCTCCCTGCTGCCTCTTCCAGGAGCCCAAACACGCCCTCGTGGCTGCAGGCCCAGGAAATACTGCTGCAGCAGGATTCCTGTTCACAAATTTTTTTCCACAATCATGGGAAGGATACAAACATTTCACTTCTATAATGGATGCTTCCGGTTTGTTCTCCACCCATTTTCTTTCTCTGCATCTTGAGCTGAGTGTTTCATCCTCTCCCAGCTCCCTTGTTCTTCCTGTCTCTCAGTCTCTCCTCCTCTCAGCCCCTCCAGCTGTGAGGCAAGCATCCCTAACACTCACAGATGCCCCGGCTTAAGGACCTTTGGAATCACACACTGAGTCCCACAAATATTTCATAGTGACTGGCGTTTGTCACCGCTCATAACAAATTTATTTATTTTTTATACAAAATATTTATTTTCAATGAGCTTTAGGTGATGTGTGAAAATAACACGGCTTCTGTTCTTAGGGGAGGGCAAGTTTCTCTCATGCACGGCTGGGCCCCCCAGAACCTGTGCTGTGACTCCTCATGGGTGCCTCTCTCCAAGCCAACGATGGGTAGTGGGTGGCATTATCCTGCCTTGCACTCCCACCTCTGTCTTGGTGAAGTCCTAGAAACCACCTCTGGTCAACCACAGCAGTGTGTGACCCTGAAATTCCTGCAAGACTGGGAACTCATTGCAGCGAAGGACACTGTCAGGAGATGGCGGATTAGATAAGTTTTCCACTGGGGTTAAATTTCCTGACTGGGGGAGTTGTCCAGTCCCTGCATCGGGCATCTTGGTCTTAGGAAAAGGACCCTGGACTTTATTTATTTGGAGGTAGAGGGGCTTTCTGTCTCCAGTATATTACCAAATGTCTCAAGAAAAAAAAAATAAGGCATAGGCACACACACACACCCTGCAAAGGAGAAAGTAGATGAGCGAAGTGTACACAGTTGGGGATCCGGGTACATTATCTGAGATCTTTCTACCTTTTTGCAACGTTCTGTAAATTAGAATTACATTCAAATAGAAGATTTTTTTTTTTTTAAAAAAGAGGATACTCGAGAAGGAAGTCTTATTTAGCTGACTAGGGATGATTCCATTTTTTTTTTCATTTTTTCCTGGCTATGTCCTCTTTCTTTTTCAATCATATTTGTAACATGAATCAAAATATCATTAAATCTCTCAAGATGTGAGTGTGTGTCTTACTCCCTCCAAGGTTGCATTTTAAAATAACAACCCCATTACAAACAAGCCTGCTTGGTATGCAGTTATTTCAACAATTTTTATTTAGAAAGGAGAGAGGAAAATGGCAAAATTTTCATCAGGAAAAATGCTAGGATTCTGGCTTTTTGTATCTGGCCCCTCTCAGTGGCACTGAAAACACATCAGTGTCCAAGCTGTTCATGGTGACAAAGGCCAGGGGGGGCTATCTAATTGCTTCTGCAGAAATGCATGGAGATAAACAAATATATGTGCAAATATTAAGTAGTATTGGTTTATTTTACATATTCCAGACTCCTCTCAAAGCTAGGAGGAATGCCTAGCCACCTTCTCTTATGTTCTCATGCCGGTTATTGTAATCTCTAATGAGATGCGAGGTCCCTGTCCAGGGTCTGTGCATCCAGCAGAGAAACCCCACGTGGTGCTTCCTCCTCTGGGGGGCGATGCGGGGGTCAGGACTCCGCAGTCCGGGAATTGGCAGGTCCAGATCCCAAGGCGACATGGGGCGGCGTCTTTGTCCTTGGCCCTTGGCTTCGCGGGTGTGTTCCAGGGTTGCCGGCCAGAGGAGCCTGCGGCGCGCTCGGGGGGCGAGCTCCGGGCTTTGTATAAATCGCACAGATCTGGGCTACTGTGTTCAGAGAAATAAGTCGGCACTTGCAGCGGCCGCGCCCCCTCCTGCGCTCGGCTTTGTCTTCCACTTCCCGTCCTCACCGCGTCTCCGGGAGCCGCAGGACCCGCGGTGCGAGCGCCTCTGGCCGGGGGAGGGGCCGCCCCGACCCGAGATGCGCTGTTCTCTTTCTTCTTCGTCCTCGCTTTGCCTGCTCCCCGCCCCACAGCCTCCCTTAAAGAAAAGAAAAAAGACATGCACCTTCCCTGGTCGGATTCCAAATCATTTCAAAGTCCAGCGAGGGCCTCGCCGGGCATCCTCTTAGGATTTCAAAGCGAGGCCATCTTAAGAAAAAGGGAAAGTTTATTCAGGTGGCCTGGATCAGACCCGCGCTCAGCCAGGCAAGGGGAGCCCCAGACAGGGGCCGCGGTGCCTCCCTCCCAAAACAGAGCAGGACCCAGAAAACGGGCCCCCAGGAATCTCCCGGCCTGTGCCAGAGGCAGGGGTGACGGGGAGCTGCCCTCTCATTATAGTTCTGGTGTCAAGGTTAGAATCAGACCCTCAGGGTAAGGAGCTGTCAATTAGAGATAACTCCAGCCCCCTCCCCGGCTCAGATGGTGGACTTATCTCCTAGCAACTCCAGCCATTCAGGGCCCAGCCCTCTGCGCTGCCGTGTTAAAGACGTGGAAATAACCTTTTCAAATCTCAGCAGAGGCATAAGGCATTCCGCTTCCCCAGCCCTCGGTGGAGTCTGGTGACATTTGCCTGGAAATGGGTTTGAATCTGGAAAGAATTAAGATTTTCTTGTTTTCCTGTTGCAGATGTTTCAATCATAGGGTTTACTACAAGGATCTGGCTAAGCAGTCAGGAAATCTTGCAGATAGGAGCCGTCATGTTTATGCATAAGCTGACATGCCTTCCCTCCATGGCCTATTCTGTGCTTAGCAGGAATTGGTCAACACTGGGAGATGGGGTGGCTGTGGTTACCACAGGGGCTCTGCCTCTCCCTTTATCCACCACGGCAGGCCAGATAGAAAGCCGACAAGCATAAATCCTATTAAGAAAAGCACAGGGCTATGGACCATTGATGTAGGAAACAGCCCAGAATTTACCACTAGAATATACACTTGGTGCCAAAAAAACTCGCATTCAGTCCTTGGAGTTGTCTATTCGTTAGCTTTGGGAATCACGTTGTTGATTTTTCTAATCTCAGGCAGGGTGAGGGTGATGAAATAGGAAGAAGTTGCCAGGGGGTGGGGAGAGACCAAGGCTTTGATTGCTATCTAATTTAACAAAGGGATCCCCACCTAAGGAATAGCAGTTGCAATGCACCCAGCCTGCTCCCCACTGTACGTCCCGTAGTGTTCTTGGAATTAAAGACCTGGTGCAACAAAGCTCTTAAAGTTCCCCAAAGTATTTACCTCTGAGTCACATCCACTGATCTATCGTGTTCCTCCTGTGCCATTTATAGATTGAATTTTATGTGTACACCTACTTACGTCATACGTTTTATCAGTGAAGTGCTTAATTTTTTTGTTTGTTCTTGTGTTAAGTCATACCAGGTATATTTGGATAAATAATCAGATAGTCACAAGCACAGTCTTCATTAGTGTTGGGTCAGAGAACAGACTGCTTTCAGGAAAACAATCAAGCTCAGAGCACAAGCAGGCAAAGTAGCTGCCATGCTGGCTGCCGTGAGTTTATAGACAGGGAGATAGTTTTTTTATTATGCAGCATGATAAATAAGATTTCTCCCCTCTAACCTGAGCAGCTTTGCAGTGGATTTATTTGTACCCTCCCCAAATCTCACTATGCAGATGAATTGCTCATTAAGCTCCCAGGCACTTGTGTTCCTATTACCACTTGTCAACACCACGGCACACAAGCAAGCGTTTGAAGGGCAGCTTGAGGAACTTGGAATGAATCTTTCATGTGTATTTCAAGGAGGAGGGAGGGCATACACACAATCCAGTGTTGGCTTATTGTAAAAATCAAGATTCCAGTTTATGAAAAAAAAAAAAAAAACAAAACAACAACTGGCAAACACATCACAAAGTACCCAGCATCCTGAAATCAAGTGCTGTGAGATTTGCAGAAATTGAACGTCTCACGGGTAAACAAGAAAGTGGACACACTTTATCAACTGTTTTTAGAAGGCAGACACAGATTAGGTTGTTTGCTTGTGGTTATTTTCACATTAGAAATATTTAAATCTAACTCATTATAAATAGAAGTACCCACACTGTTAGAACATGTTTATAAATACAGTTTTTAATCGGAAATTCTCTGTAGTATGGAGAATATCCCTGCATTTGTAAACAACAGGCTAGTTGGCATTCAGTGTGAATATTGAAAAAATTGACTATTAAAAAAAAAAAAGAAACATCAGTAGCAATAAAACTAAAATTTACTTTATTAGACAGCAGATGGGTAATGTGCCCAGGACTCTTATGTGGACTGTCCCTGCTGGTTCCCTAGAGGACAACTGGACTTAACCCCTGCACTGCTGTTGCAGCTGAGGGCTTCTATAAAAAAAGGCCAGAGATGGAGCCACAACCAGATACAAATATGACTCCCGTGCTTTTTGGATACCTGGTCTGGCTAAGTCTTTATTATTCAATTCTGCATATGCAAGAGGGTCTTTAGTTAATCAGGGTCAATACTCAACTGCAGAGATCACCGGGCTTCCTACAGGACCCCAGGTGCACTGCGGGTTGAGGAGAGCCTGGAACGCGGGCATCCTGTCTGAATCTAGGCTGCTGCAAGTCTGGTCCAGCTCCTTGCTGATGCCTGGGAAGGCAGCACATGATGTCCTGAGCACTTGAATCTCTGACATCTGCATGGATATGTGGGTGAGTTCTGTTTACTAACTTTGGCCTGGCCTTTTGAGGAATGTACCAGAAGATGGTACCTCTCTCTCTCTCTCTCTCTCTCTCTCTCTCTCTCTCTTACTCTCTAAGATTTTATTATTTGAAAGGCAGAGTTACAGAGAGGATTGACAGAGAAAGATTGTCCATCTGCTGGTTCACTCTCCAAATGGCCTCAATGGCCAGGGCTGGGCCAAGGCAAAGATGGGTCAGGCTAAGCAAGGAACAGGGAACCCCATCTGTGTCTCCCATGTGGGTGGCAGGGGCACAAGTACTCAGGCTGTCTTCCACTGATTCCCAGGCCCATTAGCAGAGAGCTGAATCAGAAGTGGAGCAGCCTGGACTCGAACCTGCACCCATGGGATGCTAGCATTGCAGGCAGCAGCTTAACCTGCTACACCACAATGCCGGCCCCTCTCTGCCTTTCAAATAAAAATAAATGTTAAAGATAAATCTTTTGGCAGGCTCCGCGGCGCTGGCACACTGGGTTCTAGTCCCAGTCGGGGTGCCGGATTCTGTCCCGGTTACCCCTCTTCCAGGCCAGCTCTCTGCTGTGGCCCGGGAGGGCAGTGGAGGATGGACCAAGTGCTTGGGCCCTGCATCCCATGGGAGACCAGGAGAAGCACCTGGCTCCTGCCTTCAGATCAGTGCAGTGCACCAGCCGCAGCGCGCTGGCCACGGCGGCCATTGGAGGGTGAACCAACAGAAAAAAAGGAAGACCTTTCTCTCTGTCTCTCTCTCTCTCACCGTCCATTCTGCCTGTCAAAAAAATTAAAAAAAATAAAAATAATAAATCTTTTAAAAAAGAAATGCAGAAGTTAAATATATTGGACATTCAAAAGGTCACTTGGGCATAATACAAATTCTTCTCTAACTAGAAATACCTCCTGCGGTTTGTCTGTTTCTTCATCTTATGTAGTTCTCTGTGTTCAGTCTACAGTTCTGCAACGTGAGTCCCAGGGCAGCTGTGGGGGAGGGGCAGAGCATCGTGGGGGAGCTGGGAGATGCCAGGTCCTCCCAGCTCTCTGCACACCGAGTGGTCTTGAGTAGGTGCAGCTTCTCTCAGCCACAGCTTCTCCCTGTGAAAAAAGAAAATATCAACTGAAACCAACTGTTTGAAAGGAATATAAAGTCTCAACCGTTGTGCAAGTAACAGTCAGCACTTTCAGACACTTAAAAATTATTTATTTATTTGAAAGACAAAGAGAGACAGTCGCACACAAACACACAGAGCCAGCAAGAGCCAGTGTCTTACACCCCAAATGGTGATCACCACAGCTGGGGTTGGGATGGGCCCCAAACCAGGACCAGAGCTCCATCGTGGGCTCCCCCTGGGGTAGCAGGGACTGGCCACCTGAGCCCCCACCACGGCCTCATAGGATGTGCGTGAGGAGGACGGTGGAATTGGGAGTGGAGCTGGAACTGGAACGCAGGCACTCAGATATGGGACGCAGGCATCCACATCAGAGCCGTGGGAACGAGGCCAAGCACCTACTTCAGTTTCCACACTTTATGTCTATTATGCAAGACATCAAAAAATCGTATCCCAGTATCACTCAGTAGAATCACCTGTCTTTGAGGAGCGGTGAGTACGTTTCACTCTCCACAGGCTTACTCCTGAGTACCCCTCAGTTTCCTTCAAGCAATCACAGAAGCATCCTTAACTAACCATACTTCACTGGCATATTTTTTTTTAATTTTGCAAATTTGCCTTTCTATGTTTTATGGATCTTTTTCATCTAAGTAAAGCACCTAAAATATTTCATAGAATGATATATTAATTTAAGAAAACACATTTTTTTAATATTTTACTTAAACCTGAAGCCCTAGCCTTTTTTCCCTCATTTTCGGTCATCTTTGGACTATCATGGTCATTCCCAGCAATGGCAGCGACTTTTCCTTAGCCTCGAGAGAATGTTCCAGATCTGTAAGTTAACTTCTGCAGCCAGAAACAGCAGTAGGGTCTTGAAAATCACCACAATGAACCAGAAAATACAACAATATTTTTGCCCAAGAATTTATGAAAAGAAGTTAACCTAGCAGAAGAAGTTAACATAGCAGCTTCATCTTAAATGCACCTGAACTGATTTTTTCCCAGTCCCTTATTATAAGTTTTAAGAAAATACTCTGCTCTGGTATTTTCCCACTTTTCACAGAGCAATATGAAAACCCAGCTTAAAGAATGAGGCCAAGTGAAATAATTCTGTCCTTTCTTGGGAAACAGACAAATATTGAATTACAGAGGCATTGGTCACTTTTGTTTGCTGCTTTATTCCTTTGCAGGATTGCATCGTGAAAGCCTATGGTTGAAACATGTGTGTATATACACACAAATCTATGTGCATGCACACAGAGATAGTAAGAGCCAGTAGATTAGCAGAATTCTGAAACAACAAAACTTCCTTGAGCATTGGGATCAGTTACCCGCATCAGACTCTAGATAATCGGAAACGGGAAAACTAATGTATTTTAAGTAGACAGCACCGTATTTTTAATTTCCCCTCTTGCTACTTGATCAGATAATAAGCCACTGCTAGGCATGACCAAAGCTGGCACTGTGTTTATGCACGGAAGCACTGATCCGTGTGATGACAAGAAGGAGAGGAGAAGCGCTAACTGGATTATACATGAGTCTTCTCCTTATCCAAGACTTGAGCTGGTGAACCCCAGTCACTAAAGAAAACCTCACTGGTTGCAGGTCTCGGGTGCTTTGAACTAACCCAGGCCTTAGGTATTTCAGAGATTTATTCCTTAAACTCAACCCTGGTTTTGAACTCAGTGTGGGTGAGGGGCTGCTGACTTGGGGGCCTGTGGGACTCTGTGGCCTCCTGCTAAACACAGCAAACACAGACGCAGAATGCATGACCTCATCTGCAAATCGGCTATTTGATATGCAGATCGGACCGCAGGCCTCTTCAGTAAGAGCACTTCTCAGACAGCAGGTGCAGGGAGAGGCGAGTGGCCTCTCCTCCTTTCAAAAGCTGGCCTGCCTCACTCCCTCTGGCCCTTAAGGGTTTCTGAAGCTCTATTATCTTCATTTTTTATTTAGACAGTCCTTTCACAGGCTCAGGGCTCATCCTCCCTCTCGCTCAAAGCCCCAACCTTCTGCGTGGACAGGGCGAGGGCTAAGCAGCCGCCTGAGTGACCGGGGCAGGGGACCATCACCTAGATAATCCATTAAGGAGAACACAGTTCAATCAGGAAGCCTGAGGCCCAGCTGCCCTTCGGGTCTGCACCGGCCCCGCCCCCACCCCTGCGAGGACACACATGCCTCCTGGAAAATCATTACAGAAACAGAGTTGGCTTCTCCATTCCCCTTGGAAGGAGCAACCTGAACTGAGGATGAAAGGAAAACATCTCGCTGAATTCTTTATGAAGAGCCCTCTTTTGTGGCTGCAATTGCCTTGGGCACCGGGGGCTGGCTGCCTTGGAACAGAATCATGGCTCCTGGGCCGTGGGATGCAGGCAGGGCTTCAGCCACCAGGTAAAAAACTGCAGGGCCCCATCCCCAACCCCTGAACCCCTGCCCACGGAATCGCCCTTGGCAAGCTTCCTGTGCAGGTGGCCCCGAAGTGCGCTGTCTGTCATTGATACCGTCTGTAGGTCAAGGTCACCTCCTGAATGATATGGACTACCCCGGCTTCATGCCTCTTCTGTCAACTGAAGGCAAATCTGGAATCCGTACAAGTTTATGTTCATCAGGATCCACTGTGCACTCGCGCAAATATTAAAGAATACAGGATTATAGAGTAGGGGCTGGGGAGAGACATCCGGAGAAGTGGGCAGCAGCCCTGCTGGGCTGGTGTCAGTGCCCTGTGCCTGGCTGTGGGATGCCCACCTGTGTGCTCACGGTTCTAGAGGGTGGTGCCATCGGTCTTAGAACTGAATCGTATTGTTAGATTAGCTCATGTGTACGTACGTACAGAATCAGAAAAAATGACTGCTTATTTTGATATTTTTTGCTCATACTGTGTATGTGGTTTATCTGTATGGGGGAGGGAGGGAGGGAAAGAGAGAGAGAGAGACAGAAAGAGAGAGATAGAGAGAGAGAGAGAGAGAGAAGACAGACCACAGAGGAGAATTAAAGTAATTAGTATTTGGTGGTGCTATAAAAATGAGCACTGCCCTGTCATATGCACCAACCACGTCCCTTTCAATGGCTAATGCTCTTATTTATGTATGTTCAGGATAACGGTTTTGCTAATCTTTTAAAAGATTTATTTTATTTATTTGAAAGGCAGAGTGGAGGGGGGAGGTGAGAGTGACAGAGAGAGATGGTGACGGTGACCTTCCCACCAACGGTTCACGCCACAAATGACTGCAATGGCCAGGACTGGGTCAGACTGAAGCCAGGAGCCTGGATCTTCCTCTGGGCCTCCCAGGTGGGTGCAGGATTCCAAGCACTTGGGCCATCTTCCGCTGCGCTCTCAGGCACATTAGCAGGGAGCTGGATTGGAAACAGAACAGCCGGGACTCCAACTGGCCCTCATATGGACTTACCTGCTGCAACACCGGCCCCGTCATTTTTAATTAAACATAAAAAGTCAGGAATCGGCCGGCGCCGCGGCTCACTAGGCTAATCCTCCGCCTAGCGGCGCTGGCACACCGGGTTCTAGTCCTGGTCGGGGCGCCGGATTCTGTCCCGGTTGCCCCTCTTCCAGGCCAGCTCTCTGCTGTGGCCAGGGAGTGCAGTGGAGGATGGCCCAAGTGCTTGGGCCCTGCACCCCATGGGAGACCAGGAAAAGCACCTGGCTCCTGGCTCCTGCCATCGGATCAGCGTGGTGCGTTGGCCACAGCGCGCCGGCCGCGGCGGCCATTGGAGGGTGAACCAACGGCAAAGGAAGACCTTTCTCTCTGTCTCTCTCTCTCACTATCCACTCTGCCTGTCAAAAAAAAAAAAAAAAAAAAAAAAAAAAAAGTCAGGAATCATGTGCTTTTCTGGCCGGGTGGGGTTGGGCCCTGTGTTCTGCATACAGATTTCCCAATCTTAGAGATCTTTGCAGCATGTTTTAACCACACTAGGAGTTTACATTAAAAACCGAATGACACTCAGAGAGGGTGCTAAATGGAGACTGGCATTCTGAGGGAGTCTCTTTCTCCACCAACTCAAGCAGTAAAGGAACTGGAACCTCCGCACCCCAGTGAAGAGCGGGCGGGTGAGGGATTATCAGTGACCACCGCCCTCTGTTTCTGATGTTGAATTCCAGCCCCGTAGTGTTTAGGGACAGGAGCCTTCTAAGGAACTAAAGTTAGATGAGGTCATCAGGATGGGGCCCGGACCCCAGAGAATTAGTGTCCCTGTGAGCAGACATCAGAGGGCCCCGTTCACCCCTGCTGGCACAGTGGGGAGAGACCAGGAGCAGGCAGAGGGAACACACAGCGGCCTGGGAACCAGCAAGAGTTCTCACCAGAACCCCAGCACACCGGCTCCCTGCTGGTGGCCCGCAGCCTCTGGAACGGTGAGCGTCTCTCTCGCTGAAACCACTCAGCCCTCTGGTGTGTGCTGGAAGTGTGTGTGGACGGAGACGCGTTTCTCAGGAAACCTTTCTCTCCATAGCACTTATGAAGCAGGGTTTTAATATTTACTTGTAGCACGCAGCAGGACGGCAGTTCTGAAAACCGACATAGGAGCTGAAGCAAACTTGTGTTCTGTAGGTTTTATTAAACAACAACAAAAAGTAATGGAAAAAATCGAACTGCACTTATAAAAGGCGCTATTTTAAGTGCTATAAAGCCACTAAAATAAATCTTAATAATAAACAGCTGCACCATGCATACTCTGCTTACCTTGCTTTTTAAGACATCAGTTTTAGATCACCAGGGTATAAAAGAGGTGCAAAGTAGGGTCTTGGATCTCAAGCAGCTGCCCATTTGGCTGAATTTAAAAAAAGAAAAAAGAAGGAACTATGTAGGAAAGTGGAAAAGCTTCAGCAGCCCAGGGTGTGTGCCAGACAGTCCTCTTGCTCTTTTGTTGAACCCACTGTACAGGAACTCCCAAAATTGAGGATTGAGATTCAGTCACTCACCCACATAGAAATTTCTCATCCTGGAGAATCATCAGGGGCTGGGATACAAATACCTGACTTCCTGCCAGTGCCACTGCACCGAGCACTGGTCAGACGCTGAAGGCATTCAGAGACACAGAAAAGATTTCCTGACACTGCGTAGGACTCAAGAACCAGCTGGCATCAGAGAAGAGAAGGAAGAATTTATCGTGAGAGGAAACGGAGTGAGCAGAGCTTCTAGCCTTGAAAAAGCGCAGCATTGGGTGAGTTCTGACCGAATCCACTCAAAGTGGAGAGCATTTCACCACCTCCCCCACCAATGGTTCATTCCCCAAATGGCCACAACAGTCAGAGCTGAGCCCTTCTGAAGCCAAGAGCCAGGACCTTCTTCTAGGTCTCCCACGTGGGTGCAGGGGCCCAAGCACTTGTGTGTCTTTCACTGCTTTCCCAGGCCATAGGCAGAGAGCTGGATCAGAAGATCCGCTGGGACTTGAACTGGTGCCCATATGGGATACTGGCACTGCAGACAGAGGCTTAGCACACTGCACCACAGTACTGGCCCCACTGTGTATGTTTTATTTGAAATAGATTCATGAGCCCAGGACCTCAGTGTTCAGAGAAATATTCATATTTCACCATTATCAGGGTCATGGTTAAAACCAGTGAAAGACAGGTGCATTGCCACACTCAGGTAGAACCGAGGGAAAATGAAAATGAAATCTGAGGACTGGACAAGAGGGCTTAGCCCTGACTCTACATGGCACCTACAGCATCTCTCAGATCTCCATGCAGAATCAAACAAGCCAGCTTCTCTGCGCACCTGGATCCCAGATCTGCTCCTTACTTGAGTGGCTACCGGTGAAGTTCAGACTGAGATAAAGCAGAAGTTGCTTCCAGTTTACAAACAGCTGGCGGAGCACTGACTCCGATAACAAGAACAGCCTAAGGTATAGGTTTCCCCTTTTAAAGGTAGCACAGCCAACTACGGGTGGCGTGGCCTTCCACCAGGTCTTGCTAACGTGCCTGTGTGTCCACAGTGGGTGGCACTGGTCTGCTGGCTGTGTTTCTCTTCTACCACATCTCAAGGAGAATGATCAAGACCTTTCAAATTATTTATTAAAATATTTTCAAATTTGCACATCCTAGGGCACACTTTTTTTTGCCAGCAATTTTCTTTCCCTAAACCCATGTATAGTTTCTGCAAAATTCCACCAGGATGCTCCTAATTTCTGGTGTCTTACTTGTCTACATGTAATTCTGTGTGCTATTTGATAACTTTTTCTGTAGGTACATATTAAGGTTTGCATGCTTTTTTGAGGGATTTCGTATAGTGAAACTGTCTTTCTGAAAATGGAACCCTGTTTAGGCATTGCTGCTTCCTGGAGTTACGCTTTCCCATACAATTATGCAATGCTGCTTTCTTCTTCCTAGAGAACTGTGACTTTGCAGCTATCCGATCTGATACCTGTGGATCCTGGAGACCCAGTGGCACACTAGGAAGCCTGACATACAAATGAAGCCCCAACCTTTCCTGGATTTTGTGCTACTTAGTAAAGGGAAGCCCTTCAGTGGATAACACACTGGCTATTAGAAAGCTGAAGTGATCTCTGTGGAAATACAGACAGCAGAGGGTTGTTTTATGCTTTATTTCTTGCCCTCTACAGAGCAGGCTCTGTGCATTTATCTGCTGGTAGGGTATGGTGACATGTGCTTTATTTTCCTTGTAAGAATGTTGTGAGACCAAACCAAGTAACACAGAGCGATAGGCTCCCCGTGGTCGGGAATGGAAGGCACAAGTGAGCTGTGTAGCAGATGCTGGCTCAGGCAGAATTTTTATCATTCTTGCTCTTGCAGTGATGTAATGAGGCCTCTCTGGAAGACGGGCGTCTTAGTTCCCACACTACAAGAATGTTAGAGGTCAGAATTCTTCTAGAAAGTTCTTTAAGAACGTCCAAGGGTATCCTCTTCAGGCCCCCTTATCTACAAAACTCCTCCTTGTTCTCATTCAGAAAAGCTGTCAGATGGGTCTGGCGCTGTGATGTAGTGGATTAAGCTGCTGCCTACAACATGGGCATCCCATAGAGGCGCCAGTTAGATTCCTGGCTGCTCCACTTCTGATCCAGCTCTCTGCTAATGCACCTAGGAAAGCAGTGGAACATGGTTCAAGTGCTTGAGTCCCTGTACCTACATGGGTGACCTGGAAGAAGTTCCTGGCTCCTGGCTTTGGTCTGGCCCAGCCCTGGTCATTGCAGCCACTTGGAGAATGAACCAGTGGACAGGAGAGTGCTCTCTCTCTCTCTCTCTCTCTCTCTCTCTCCCTCTCTCTCTCTCACTCACTCACTCTCTGTAACTCTGTCTTCCAGATAAAGTAAATAAATCTTTTAGAAAAAGCTGAGAGAACCCTCCATCCCACAGATAGAACCAAAGTTCAAACAATGAAAGTGACTTGTAGTTTCCTGTCTTCCTATTCCACAGAGTCGCATGCACAGATGCTCACATACATGCTGATACACACACACACACACACTCTTATTTATTATTTGAAAATCAGAGTTACATAGAGAGAGGAGAGGTAGAGAGAGAGAGAGAGAGAGAGAGAGAGGTGTTCCATCCGATGGTTTACTCCCCAATTGGCCACAATGGCAGGAGCTGCACCAATCTGAAGCCAGGAGCCAGGAGCTTCTTCTGGGTCTCCCAAGTGAGTGTAGGGGCCCAATGACTTGGACCATCTTCTACTGCTTTCCTGGGCCATAGAAGAGAGCTGGACAGGAAGTGGAGCAGCCAGGTCTCGAACCGGCACCCATATGGGATGCCGGCCCTTTAGGCCAGGGCGTTAACCCACTGTGCCACAGTGCTGGCCCTGATACACACACTCTGACAGTGCAATAGAAGAACACATGAGTGCCTGAAATATAATATGACCGTAAAGAACCACTCCACAAAAAATCTGAATCTTATATTTAAGCATGGCTATTAATGGAATAGGATTAATACAGTAATAGCAAATATTACTTAGCATGTTTGAACCATGAAAGGCAGTTTGCTAAACACATATGACATCATAGGAATTCCTACCCTACTGAGGAGACACCCAAAGTGGCTACCCAGGTGTGGAAGGGGAGGTTGCTGTGGGGTGAAAGCCATGTTCATGCTAAAGTCCCCAAGGCAGAACTGAGTTTGGCTTCAGATGTAGCTCTACCTTGATCCCAGCATCCTGGTATTAGGCCACTGCGTTTTGTCTTCAGAGATCTGAAGTGGAATCAGGAATGGAGATTGTGGGGTGGTGGTTAGGCACCATGCAGTTCATGAATTGCCTACGTCGGGGCTGTGGCTGAATAATCCAATTACTCACTTGCTGTACTTCTCACAAGAAAATGATTTGTGTAGGTTGGTTTACATAAGAGTGACATTCAATCAAGGAAATATATTCCTTGATCTTTGATTTGCTTAACAAGCAGCTTTCAACTTTCAGTTTTATTAATTGCTCTGAAAACCTACGATTTAGGTAAAACTAATTATATTTGATTTTACTCGGTTGGTTTGCTCTCTTTTTATATAAATGGAACTGAAAACAACCACTATTATCTATATGTGCCATATATGATATGCCAGTAGGAAGTACCAGGAGACGTCCATCCGGTATTTCAAAATTAGATCTAACTTGACTTCTAATGAACGGCTTGCTCTTGCCAGAAGTGGCCTTGACAATTGTTTTCTTCCAGCAATCAATATTTTTTCTTGTTTCATTAAAAAACCCAATCTTTTAGCCTCCTGGCACCTTTTCTATCTTCTACAATAAGAAATGACCAGTGTTAATTGTGCCCTTGATGCATGCTGCGGAGTTCATTCTTTGATTTGGCAGAGGGTATTTGCTGTGATGGGGTGGAAAGACTTGGCAGAGGAGCTGATCTAGGGTGGGGGCTAGGTTAACAATAAGACGTCATTGTTAGCTAATGCACAGTAACTGAGATTTTGGAGACAGTGATAAACATGACACCAAATACCCTAAATGCTGAGAAGAACGCAGAAGAACTCGAAATCAGAAAGACAAGAGTGTGGCTAAGTCCTGACATATAAAGAAGCCAGGTATCAAACTGAGGATGAGCTGCAAGGCAGGCAGTTCCCTGAACTTTTTAAAGATTTATTTATTTATTTGAAAGGCAGAGTGACAGAGAGAGGGAGAGCGAGAGGGAGGATCTTCCTGTGGTTCACTCCCCAAATGCCTGCAACAGTCAGGATGGCCCAACACAAAGTCAGGAGTCGGGAACTCCATTCATATCTCCCACCTTAGAGGCAGGAACCCAAGTACTTGGGCCACCATAGCTACCTCCCAGGCACACTAGCAGGAAGCTAGGTAGAAAGAGGAGTAGCCAGGACCCAAACAAGGGTCCTGACATGGGTCTTGGGTATCCTGAGCACGTTAATCTGCTGCACTACAGTGCCAGTCCCAGTTGTTTGAATTTGGAGAGCAACTTGGCTTGTGTTGGTGCTGCGGGATCACAGTGGCCCAGTCTACAGGCATCTTAAAGGTCCCCAGTGCTCTTGATTATCATTCCTGAATGTTCATGAAGCGAGAAAAGCTTGACGTAACCTAGATCCCAGTTGTACAAGACCTGCCTTGTGTCTGGAGATGGGACTTTTTGTCTTACTCTCTGATACAGCACATTTATTCCTCCCTTCCTTCCAGTAACACAGTGAGGCCACATGTGGCATCTGCCACTGCAGATCAACCTGCACGTGGGCTGCCCTGTACTGCAGGTGGGATCAGAAGAGAGCACTTGTCACCCGTGATTACCTACCCTATCCCAGTGCAAAAGAAACAAGGTGTGAAGAACGGCCTTGCAAGCACTTTTGATCCAGGCTGCAGAATCTCTGCTACATTAATCTCTGCTGGAAATCCATGCATGGCCCTTGGAGGCATTTTCAGCAGAAGGTCATTTTCAAACTGTATGGCATCCATGTGGATGCTTAAACACTTCAGGCTCTGCAGGAAAACCATACTCTATTAAGAACACACAGATGGGCGGGTGCCGCGGCTCAAAACAGTTGCAGTCAGCACCGCGGCTCAATAGGCTATCCTCCACCTGCGGCGCCAGCACCCCGGGTTCTAGTCCCGGTCAGGGCGCCGGATTCTGTCCCGGTTGCCTCTCTTCCAGGCCAGTTCTCTGCTGTGGCCCAGGAGGGCAGTGGAGGATGGACCAAGTGCTTGAGCCCTGCACCCCATGGGAGACCAGGAAAAGCACCTGGCTCCTGGCTTTGGATCAGCGCGGTGCACCGGCCGCGTTGGCCATTGGAGGGTGAACCAACGGCAACGGAAGACCTTTTTCTCTGTCTCTCTCTCTCACTGTCCACTCTGCCTGTCAGAACACACAGATGATGGACAGAATGAACGCCCCTGAATTTTCCTTTGGCAGCATGCAGAGGTTAGAACATGGGACTGGGCAGTAGGAAATCTGATTTCTAAGCTTGGCGTATCTTCAACACGCTGCGTGTGCCCATCTGATGTTGGACAGGATGTGCTCCAAGTGAAATTCTCTACACAGCACAGCTGCACAGAACCAGGGCTCAGAGATGCACAGACTCAGCTCCACCATGTCCTAGGATGCTGTCGAATGTTTTTTGAGTTTATTAGCAAAACGGGGATGATAAGAGCACATTGCATGCTGGACTATTTTCTGGATTAAGTAAGATACTTTAATCACAGTATTTAGCTCAGTGGTTGTCCTATAGAAAGAACTTAACACATGTAAAAACTGTACTTATGATTTCTTATAGGATCTGTTTAACCATTGATCACTGCTAATAAATGGATAGGCAAGACTAATTCAAAAACTATTGTTTAACAGAGATATTGAACCTGTGGAGAAAGGTTTGAGGAACCCCATTTTCTGCAAATGCTGTTGCATCTCGGTGTCTACAGAAAATAGTAAACAGACAAAACAAATAAGTGAGAATGAGGTCCTTCAGGCAGTCAGCCCGAGGCCCCCACCTTCAGGGAGTGCACGCTGGCTCCTTGAAGCCCTTCAGCATTGTCGTCACTAGCAAGCCTGCACAAATCATGGAAGCAGCTTACAGAAACCCCGTTTATAGTCAACTGGCGTAGGAAAGCCAAAGGGAAGAGTCAATGCAATTAACCCAGAGTGAAACCCTGCTTCTAAAAAGTTCCCCCACTCTATTCTTGGATTTATAGTACAAGGTTTTCACGATAATGGCTCTTGTAAATTAATTGCAGACACAATTGTCTACGGGCATTCTCAGAATAAGTGGCAAGTAGTTAATTGCACCCCAAATTAGCCAATTCTGCCCATAATTAACCATTTGAAGACAATTAATTGCATGCATAATATTTGCACCTGCAACTAATTGGAGACCCTTATATTGTTCTTGGAAGAAATAAATAAATAAATAGCAACAACAACAACAACAAAAGAACCAGGATCTGCTCTTAAAGTGTAGTCTTTTGTAATCTAAGCTTCTAGAGAGGTAGGAAGGGGAGAGAGCTTAGGAAACACTTAGCTGTGCTCCAGCTGTCTACACATCAAGCAACTGAAACAGTATTTTTAATTGACAAATAGAAATTGTATACATTCATGCTATACAATGTCGTGTTTTGATGTATACATATACACATTGTGGCATTCCACAATGAATCAAATCTAAATCAAGCTAATTAACATATGCATTACCTCACACACTTGCCATTTTTCTGTGGCTGGAAAAGCGACTTTAAATCACTGTAAGAGCTGCAGAACGTTATTCTTTCATGTTTTCCTTTTTACCCCTTCCTACTATTAACGTCAACTACCTGTACTCTGTATTTAAATTTAATTTTCTCAGCTATCCAATAAAAAATTTTAAGGATATCCAAGGATGGGAAATACTAAGAACACACTGATTTAATGGTGTTACTTGTAGAAGAAAGGTTCTTTTTTTTGTTTCATTTTACTTTTGTTACCTTTTTATCCAAGGACTAATTAACTGCACTTGCCACAGTAAGAAATAATCTTCACACTCATATAGCATTAGAAGAATCACCCCAAATATGTCATTATTTCAGCTGGTGTCTGTCTGTGGGTTAGCACAAACTCTTCTTGCTCTTAAGACAGTAAATTATTATTAATAATAGTAATGAGGATGATATTAACAGTAACAATAACATCAATCACCATACAGCAAATTTTTTTTAAAAAAAGAGTTTATTTATTTATTTGAAATGCAGAGTTACAGAAGGAGGGGGGAGAGAGAGATTTGCCATCTGCTGGTTCACTTCCCCAAATGGCAGCAATGACCAGGGCCAGGCCAAGCTGAAGTCAGGAGCCAGGGGCTTCTTCTGGATGTCCCACATGGGTGCAGGGGTCGAAGCACGTGGACCATCCTCTGCTGCTTTCCCAGGCACTTTACATGGAACTGGTTTGGAAGAGGAGCAACTGGGGCTTGAACTGACACCCATATGTGATGTCAGTGTTGCAGGCAGTGGCTTTACCCACTACACCACATTGCGGGCCCCAGTAAATACTTTTGTTTAGCGCTTCACATACATAATAACATTTACACTGTCAAAATTCAAGGAAGGTATTTGAAACATTATTTATTTAAGAGGCAGAGAGATGGAGGGGGAGAGAAGAGAGAGAGAGAGAGAGAGAGAGAGGCAGACAGAAAGAGATCTCCCACACGCTGATTTAATCCCCCAATGCTAACATGACTGGGAGTGGGCCAACTCACAGCTGGGAGCCAGGAGCTCAATCCAGACCTCCCACCTGGGTGACAGGCACCTGACTACTTGAGTCATACAGATGCTTTTCTGGGAAGGTAGGGAGCTGGCTGAGTCAGAAACTGGAGCTGGAGGTGAGCTTCAATGCAAGTAGCCTTGTGTGGGACATGGCAGCCTCAATCAGCATTTTAACTGCTAGGCTTAAGGCCCACCACCAAGAAAGGTATTTTATGCCCATGTTGTAGATGATAGAATTGTTCATGGAAACTACACAATTCTCCCAATGTTACACAACTGATAAATCCAAACTTAATCCATGCAGGTGCTTAGAGCAGAGCCTAAGACATAGCAAATGCTCCACAGGATTACACAAGTACTTAAAACCCTATTAATTCCTAGGTGCATTCCCTTTCAACTACCATGTTAATGATGACACAGTAGTACCAAGAGTCGTTATATATTAAGTGGTATGTGCTAGTCACTCTTCCAACTGCTTTACAGGGAGCAGATCAATGTTAACTCCATAACAAGGGCATTAGAAGGGTATCAGTAGCATCTCCATTTGTCGTACAATAGAACTGAAGAGTTATTAAATCTATTGGCTTAAGAATATTTAAATAGAAAGAGATTGAGATGGATATTCAAATGCTGGCATTTCAGAAAACCCAGAAAGAAACCCACACATATATGATAAACCAGTCTTTGACAAAGTCATCCAAAACACACAAAGGGAAAGGTCAGGATTGGGGAAGCTGGTATCCACAAGAAAATAATAATAATAGGATCCGTATCTTACACCATACACAAAAACAATTCAAAATATGAGAACTGAGAAAGTAAATTCCTAGAAGAAAATAAGGCTCCATAACATAGGTCTTGGCAATACTTTTTGGATATGACTCCAAAAGCAGATAATAGAACAAACAATAATCAATTAAGACTATACCAAATTCAAAATGTTTTTGTGCAGTGGAGGAAATGATCAACAAAATGAAAAGACAAGCCACAGATTGGGATAAAATATTTGAAAACCATGTAAGAGGTTAGTATCCAAAATATGTAAGGAACTAATAAAACTTAATTGTCAAATAAAAGAAACCTAAAACAATTAACGAAGTGGAAGATAGTCAAAGGACTAAATAGGCACTTCTCCAAGGAAGACATGCAAATGAACACCAAGTGAAAAGGTCCTCACCGGAACAACCAGGCAATGCATATCAAAACCACAGTCAGCTAGCACCTCACACCTGTCAAGGTGATTATTAATCAAAAATCAAAAGATGCTAAGTGTTGGCATGGAGGTGGAGAAGAGCGAATTCTATCACGGAAAACTGTATGGGGGTTCCTCAAAAAATTAAAAATAGACCTGCTGCCTAATCTGACAATCCCACTTCTGGATACGTATTTAAAGGAGTTAAAAGCACTACCCCAGAGAATTATTTGTACTCCCATGTTCATTGTAGCATCATTCACAGAGGTTAAAGTGTCTATTGATGGTAAAGAAATTTTTATATATTTTTTCAAATATTATTCAACCTTTAAGAAGAAGGAAGTCTGCCATGTATGATAACACAGATGAATCTGTAAGAAAGTGCACTAAGTGAAGCGAGCAGGCCCACACAGACGTCACTAACATGTCAACTCTAAAGAGTCATTGAAACAGAGAGCATAGCTGGGCCTCAGGAGGGTGGCGTGGAGGAAATGCCACACTGAGGTCTAAAGAGTGCATTCTGGTTACTTCGTGTCCCCAGCTCCCAGACTGTAGCTCACTATCGTGCACTGTGTACTTGACGTTCACTGAGGGTGGATTCTCTTCATTACTTTAAATGTGCAGATCACTCACAAAGTATATAAAGATCGAAACATCACTTTAAATGGCTAAAATTCATATGATTTTTGTCAATCATATTTCACTAAAGAAGAAAAAAATTCAAAAGTGAAGCAAACAAATTCTGATATTCAGGTCTACAAATGTGTACTGCACTTGTATATCATATTGGCTCTCATAAGCTGGACAGACAGATTTGTCTAAAACACAGGTTTGGGTTTGTTTGTGTATATCTGTGCAGACCTGGAAACTTGGATGTGATGGGGTTCAATGTTAACACTCAGTCAGTAAAATAGCCTTCCAGCACAGCTACAAGAGGCTTGTTTCTCAAACAGAAGCCAAACCACTGTCTGTAGTTTAGGAAGTGGAGAGGGAGAAAATCCTCTCCTTTCTGCCTATATGAGAAGCCAGAGCCCACTGGCTGAAGATGAGCCCTAAAAGGAGGCATTGTCAACCATTTCTCAAAAAGCTATTTATAGAATCACCAAGAAAAGTGGTTGAGAAATCAATGCAGGAGCCAGAAAACAGTGCTAAGATTGGAGGAGACCAGGATGAACCCCATGGTGACCAAAGCAGAGGGGCTACAGTGGGCAATCACAGTGCCCAGCAAGGCAGGGGGCCACAAGGAGAAAAATGGAGATCAGGGCAGGAAGGTTGGGACTGCAGGCAGCCTGGCCCAGCTCCACCCAGGACAGACTGCCCATGCCACTGGGCACCTGTAGGCTGTGATGACACCACATGGGCTTCTCAGCAGAGTGCTGTATGAGCTCGGGCTAGAACCACACTACACTGCATGCTGAAGCACACATGCCTGATTTCTCACTGTTGTGCACAAAAGATTCAGGCAACCAGGTAGTGCCTCAAGGACAGGCAGAGCAGAGCTCACGCACACGGAGCAGGGATGCAGCTTCTCAGGTGACCATTTAAGGAAACTAACGCTGCTGAGCTACGGAACCAACATCATCCTCCCTGGGTCCAGGCAAAGAAAGAAAGTAGAATGTCTTTGTGGGGGAAAGGCACAGGAGTTTCACTAAACGTCAATGATAAGCATTAAAGACAGCAGAATATTTATATTTTTCCCCTAGAAATAAACCTGAAACATGACATCATTGACTAAGTCATTGATAACAATTTCAAACAGGGCAAACGATGCCAGCGTCTGTGGCTCACTGGCAGATAACATTATCACCTGGAACTGAGTCTAGGAATCAGAACACTGAGAAGGCCAATTTATAACAGACATCTCTGCCTTCAATTTCTCTTCCCCATCACATCTCCAGCAGAAATGCCCTGGTGCATGGGAGCACACCATCCGTCATGGGTGCCTACACACGTGTGTGCCTCACACACACATTTCTTCTGTTTCCTCGTGTAGTTTCTGATCATCAAAAACATCTGGGCCCCTCGACCACTTGTTCGTCTTTTCTTTCCTGCTTTCCCAACCATCTGCTGATGAACCACAGCATTTTGTGCTGCCTGAGATTCATGTTGAATACATATATTCCTTTTTTAAAACATGATTTATTTATTTATTTGAAAGGGAGAGTTACAGAGACGCAGAGAGAGATTGAGAGAGAGAGAGAGAGAGAAATGTCCTCCATCCGATGGTTCATTCCCCAAGTGGCTGCAATGGCCAGAGCTGCACCAGTCTGAAGCCAGGAGCTTCCTCTAGGCCTCCCACATGGGTACAGGGGCTCAAGGACTTGGACCATCCTCCACTGCTTTCCCAAGCCACAGCAGAAAGCTGGATCAGAAGTGGAGCATCTGGGACTCGAACCGGTGCCCACAGGGGATGCAGGCACTTACATTCTTGACTTAAGCTTCTTTTTGCTTTGTGGCACGCAAAGCTCATGCGGTAGTGTTGATGCCACCATGACATCCTGGAGATGAAACAAAGTGCATTTTTCATCCACGGTTCAAAGCCTTTAGCATCTCCATCCTGTGAAAATCCCATGCGATCGTCCCCCCCTGCCTGTGGTGAGGAGTGAGCCAGTTCCACCTTTCCGCTGGTGCCGGATGGAGCCCCTCACCTACCAGACACATTCACCTTGTGTAATTTGCTCCTTCCACTCATCCGATCAAGAAGCCCATCCAGCGCAGTCTTGCACGCACCTCCACACACCCACTGTCAGCGACCCACCGTACTCTGAACATGGTGACTGCTGTCTGGGCGAGGTGGTGGCCAACCGTTAACTCTAGTTTCCTATCCAACAGTGGTATTTTTGGACGCATGTCATTATTACAATCATTCACTAATGCCTCTCTCTCCCACCGGATTTTAAATCCCTGTTCTGTCTCCAGATGGAACATCAGCACAGGACTCCTGTGTAGATGGGGGGATTCCTGCCTGACTGCCCATGAGGGTGTCTGTTCTGCTGTGGGACACCTTCTCCTTCTCACCCACCCACACTTGAATTATTCAAAGCTTCCTTAATGAGACTGGCCAGCGCCCTGATTAACAATTGCACATCGGCTCCGGTTCCCACAAATCGATGCACTCAGCCAAAGTGAGAGGCACTGGGGACAATGGCAGCGGGTGTGCAGGGGAGCAGAGGCGACCAGGAGGAACTGGAGCAGAGCCAGGGTGCAGGGAAAAGGCTGAGAAAAACGAGTCCTCTGAAACGTGCCTCGCAGCCCTGCAAGATCTTACTTCTCCCCAGAGCCCCTGCCTCCAGTCCCGTCCTCCTTTCAAGTTCTGTTTCCAGAAAGCCCTGGATGCTGGGCTTTGCTTCCCTGCCCCTTCTCGCTCGGCCTCCTCCCCCCACAGGCACATCCTGGGTACCACGTGGGCAGGCACTGGCAGATGCATCGTTTACACAGACTCCTGTGGGCTGGCGGCTGCTGCTCCTTTCAGAGGCGCACAAAAGCAACGGAAAGAATTGCTCCTGGAACCGGGAGCCCAGTCGGACGGCTGTGGAACCCGGGCGCTCACAGCGCAGACCCCTCGCTGCCGCCCCCGCGACCGCAGGGCTGCGTCCCTTAGGCGCACCCGTCACCACAGCGCCCGTCCTCGCAGGATCTGCAAGCTGCGCCTTCCCCATTCTTCAGTCCTGACCTCACGGCCACCTGCCAGGCAGCCACGTGGTGTGACACGCTGTCCTGTTATGTCAGAAGGTGGCGTGATCTGGGCAGCCTCACAGCCCAGCAGCCAGATGGAAGAGAGCAGATGGAAATGAGGGGGCGGGGACCACGTCTGGCTGAGAGTCGAGGACCCGGCCCTCGTCGGCGGAGCCTTTCTGCCTGCCGTGGCTCTCAGACACCTTAAAGAACAGTGAGCTTTAAAAATGGAAGCGAGCAAAAACTCAAAAAGCGCTTAGCGAACCACCGACGCAGCGCTTGTCTGAGCGTGCGCCTGCAGGCATTTCTCGCAGTTCCGTGGCGAGGTCCAGCCTGTACTGCTTCCTTGCGTTAGGGCTGGGGTCCAGGCTGAGTCAGACGCTGGAGATGCGTTTAATCAAAATTACTATGCTGCGCCCCCACCGCCGCTCCTGGCCGCCAGGCCTCGGAGAGGAAAAATTAATGGAAAAGGGAGGAGATGAAGGAGGAAACCCACTGAGGGGTTTCGTGTTTTGTTCTGAGACCACACAAAATCAGCATGAGTGCGCCTGTGGAAGCCATTTGAATTGTAAAGCGAGAAGAGGGAATCAAATTTTGCCCAAGACAAGGACAGGGTTTAATCCACAAGTAAGGGCGTTTTCACCCCTAGGCTAAGCTAACCTGTGATGAGCAAGGTACTAAATAAGTTCCTGGACCGAAAACAATGGGACACCCAGGAGAGCCTGAGGATTGCAGCGTGGCCCTTGTAGATGAAAAGCAACAAATAAATCCCTTTGTTAATAATTAACAACTTGTGATGTGCACACTCCCGAGATGTGGTGCACAGCAGAATTCAGCCAGGGAGATTCCACTCTCAGATCCTGTTTGCTGACTGTGGCCCCGATAGGAAGGCAGGACTTGAATTTCACAGGTAAACCTCAGCAAATCCAGTGACTTCAATAATCACAACACGGGGCACAGGTGAGTACATCCAAGGACAGGAGCCGAGGTTTCAAATTTAAGCGAGGTTCTGAAAGACATACTCCCCCCACCGCCCAACCACCACCAACTTGTTAATAATGTTTTTATGACAGTTATGTTCTGTACACTGTTTGGTAGAACGGTTGACAATTATTTCCTAAATTCCTGTGTATTTGGCAATAGCACATCCATAAAATGTCTAAAGCGAGAAGTTCATTGTGAAGCAGGCTCCACACTTTGTGATGAGAAAGATTGATTGGATTCCGTGACGAGAGCCTGCTAGCATCCTGCTCTGAGCACATTCGAGGAGTCGTGGAATCCAGCACGGAACTGATGGTCTCTTGTCCTTCATGGGCCAGCACTTGCTCTCCCAGCGAAGACGCGAGGGGAGCCACAAGCCTGTTGCACAGGGCTCTCTGCTCCCTTGCCATCTGGGGCAACATCTGCGATTGTAGCAGGAGACAAACCTTGAGGCACGTAGGCAGGTTTCACATGCATGGCACGAGCTGTCTAGCTCTCGTGGTTTCCCAGACACCTGCAGCTTATACAGACAGGTAAATGGACGAGCAAACGTCACACCCACACCAGGCTCTTCCTGTGCCAGGTGGGGGCACCTCCTCCAGCCTGAGCCTGCTCCTCCCCAGACCTCATCTTGTGAGCAGAGGAGGAGAGATGAAGCGTCAGTAGCTTCCCGGCACATCCTGGGGCGCTCTGTCAGTGACCCAGGGGGACAGAGTCCATCACTCTTCAATACTGGTACTCCTATTGGTGGCTATGTGTGTGCCCCACAGATCCCTAAGGGCTTTCCCAGTAAAGGAGCAGGTGCAGTTAGCTGCACTGGGCTGCAGGAAGTTCAAGCTGATATGAAACGGAAGACTTACGCTGCATTTTCCTGCCGTGAAAAGCCCCACTTCATAACACAGGTGTAGGATGTCAACCCCTACCCTGTGTGATGCCCACCAGGTAAACCTGGGTGGGGAACCATGCTCCTGTGAAAGGCCTCGGGAAGGACCTTCAAAAGGAACCAGGGGATGGATGAGGGGGAGGAGGGCATTCACTGCTCTAAAGCCAACAGGCTTTGCTTCCTCAGATCCGAATTTCAGCTCTGCAGGAATTGGCGGGGCTGTCCAGTCACTTTCACAGTCATCATCTTTCCTTTTGCTTTGGTTTTTTCTTTGGTTATGTCTGTGCTTTTCCTAGACCTAACCGAAGGCCATCCAAAGGGATGTGCATTGGTGAAAAGGCCCAGGACCTGGCTGTGTGAGGCATTCCCTGTTTTTGACTTGCAAGGCTACTTGAGCCAACCTTACAGAGAATAGAACTGAGAAGGACCCCCTTTGACATGCTGGTGGCTGTGCACCTGGCCTATTGGGTGAGAGAAAGGGAGTGAGAGGAACAGAACCTGTAAGGACACCTGTGCTTGCACAGAGCCAGCGGTTTGAGGCCAGGCTCCCTGGGAAAAGCAGCTAGAAAGGAAGTTTGGGGCTAGAGCTCATCTTCTAGGTCACTGGTCAGCACACTGCTGACCGGAGGCTGAAGCCAGCTCCCTGCCTGTTGTAAATAGAGTTTTACAGAAACACAGCCGTGCCCATTGGTTTTCAGGTTACCTGTGGTTGCTCTCAACCATCAGTTCCAGTGTGGAAAACAGGCAGCAAAGACCTCAGGGCTTGCAAAAGCAAAAATATGTATTTACTACCTGGCTTTTCATGGTAAACACTTGCCAAGTCCTGCTGTGGAGCAACAGGCAGCATTCAGATTTATCTTTTCATAACGGTACAGTGATTAACAACACAGGCCAGAAAGCAAGGAGTGCAGTTTCAAGATAGTTTGGTTTCTTCCAGCTCAATAAATTTTGGATCTATCTCTTAACTAAGAAAATCACTTTATCAACACAAACTCATTGCACCCCAGGCTAGGAAGTCACCTCATTAAATTCTTCCTTGGTCACTGGGAGAGCTTTTCCTTAATTGTGCCCATTTGCTTTCTTTACTGTGTGGGCACGGAAGAGGCAACTATAATGTGTAGATTTCCCCATGGGTGCAGAGCAGTCAAGGCCCATGGCAAAGGGACAAGAATCTCCAGGTGACAGAGGGTCCCTCGCTGCACCCAGGAGAGATTATGTGTGCAAGAGGAGTCGCAGCCACATCCATGAGAGAACCCGGGGGTGGGAAAACCAGAGAAGAGAGCCCAGGATTCTTCCCGGAATGTCTGTTCAACAGAAGCCAGTCTCAAAGTGACATAAATGTTGGGCCTTCACACAAGAGCATGACACAGCTCTGGTAGCCGAGTGCAGAGAGTTAAAGGAAAGCATGCACACAGTAAATGAAGAGAGAAAGACTCGGCAGAGGAATACGAGACAGGCAGACGCTCTGCACCACGTCCTGTTGGGAGCGCTTGGTAGGCACCATCCTGCCTACTGCTTGTGGCAAATCTCTGAGACAGATTGTTGTCTCATGCTGTGGGCTTGAAGCATGGAGAGCCTAAGGAAACTTCTCAAGTTTCCTCATCTGTGTCGTGCACCAGTATCCACTTCATCAGCCAGCACAGCTCTGACCGCCTCTCCGCTCACCCCACAGGCTTGATATGCACATCTGTATAGAAAAAATACAGGCCGGCACTGCGGCTCAATAGGCTAATCCTCTGCCTTGTGGCGCCAGCACACTGGGTTCTAGCCCTGGTCGGGGTGCCAGATTCTGTCCCGGTTGCCCCTCTTCCTGTCCAGCTCTCTGCTGTGGCCCGGGAAGGCAGTGGAGGATGGCCCAAGTGCTTGGGCCCTGCACCCGCATGGGAGACCAGGAGAAGCACCTGGCTCCTGCCTTCAGATCGGCGAGGTGCGCCGGCCGTAGCACGCCGGCCGCGGCGGCCATTGGAGGGTGAACCAACGGCAAAGGAAGACCTTTCTCTCTGTCTCTCTCATTGTCCACTCTGCCTGTCAAATAAATAAATAAAAATACCATGTGCACAGCTCTTTGGCTTTCAAATGCTAGCCTCTATGGTAAAATTATATCATCCTCAACCTTTTGAATATAGCAAGGAAGAACACCCACTATTTTGTCCAGCTGTGGGCCCAAGAAAAATACCTTTTCCGAGTCTGAAAGTCAGAACCCCTTAGGGACTTCCCAACTCTAAGTGGTTGCCACCAGTTGGTATCTTGTGTGAACTCTAGCAATCCAGGTCAGCATGCAACACTGATCCACGTAAAGTAACAGTAACAGTGGCAAAGCAGCAATGGTGACTACCAGTGGGTTATGGAGAAGATTGCAGGAGACCATGGCAAAAGGATTTTGAGCACATTCGTGGCCAACTGCAGATTGATATGTGATAACGGCCAGCACAGAATCACTGAGTCCAGCACTGTTAGAAATCAGGCAAAACTCCAATGCTCAGCTGAGAAAGTAGACTAAGTCATAGGTGGCCATCCTCAGCCTCTGAATGTTTGTTTACAGCCAATATATAGACATTGGGTCAATGATACAGAAGAAGGTACATGTCTCGAATGAAGTACAGTAGCTGACCATGAACAAGCTGGCAAAAAAAAAAAATCATCAACACTTACTCTTATAAAAGAAGGGTTGCTCTCAGGGTCATTGTGGGAGGGAGTACAAGGTAATACCAAGCATGCTGTCTAGCTCAGTTTAGAGTTAAAGAAATATCTGTGTTCCTCCTTCTTTTATATTAAGAAAACCCACTAATTTAAAAATTGTGAGTTTAATCTAGTGCTTTATTAACAATAACAAGTTTGATCATCTTTTACTTTTAATTTCAGACTCCATTTGTGATAAGAAAATGCCCATAAAAACATTCCCAACAGAACCTTGTGTTCTCCCAACTTAGAGACGCCAGCTGTGTGATTGGAGGAAGATTGCTTTCACGGGCTTGCTCATAGAAGGCAGATTCCCTTTCCTTCTTGGGGACCACCAACGTGACTGTGAATCTCTTTTCCTACTATGCATGAAAAAGAGTTTTATCTGTGAAATAATAAAATTAGAAAAGGTTTAGGGAGCTCAATGGCCATAAGGATCCATGGTTTTAATTCTAGCTAAGCTATAAGAAAATCATAATTTTATGAGCTCCAGTCTACTTTCCTACACAACAGAGATTAAATGAATGAAAACAAGGGAGAGGAGGATAGGCGTTTAGTGCAGTGGTTAACACGCTTCTTGGGTTGCTGACTCCCATATCAGAGTGCCTGGATTTCAAATCCAGCTTTGCTCCTGATTCCAGCTTCCTGCTAATGCACACTGGGAGGCAGTAGTGATGGCTCAAGAAGTTGGGTCCTTGCCACCCATGTGAAAGACCTAGATTGAGGTTCCAGCTTTTGTAGTTGGCCTTGTTGACATTTGGACAGTGTGGATGGGAAATCTTCACTCTCTCTCAGTTTCTTTTCTCTCTCCCTGCCTTTCAAATTGAACATTTAAAAATATGCAAAGTGTCATCAAATAATGTCTCACATGTAATAAAAAAGGTATAAATTTACATTTTCTATCATCTTCACCTACAAGGGCATCATTTGGCTTTTACATAGCCATGTGGATCTCATAGTGACTAAGCAATGGGCTCTGCACAAAATACCTTCTTGATGTTTACAGGATTAACTAAATTAAAAACATTGATAATGCAAGTATTTCCAAGGAAATAGCTATTTTATATGATGAAAAACACAAGCTCAGTGTCCAGCATACATATTTTCTAGGTGTGTACATTTTAGCTCAAATTCCAGTGTTCAAATTTTTGTTCTTTGCTTGGCTTATTTTCTTCAGTTGATCTTAAATGAGATCACAGAGCATTGTAGAAAAAATATAAGACTAAGAGTCAGAGTTAAACTTAAATTTACCATATTTTATTGACCTAGATACACCATTAATCATAAGATGTGTCAGTACAAGTGAGGGAAAGATACCACTGCCAACATATGAAGAAGTGATTACTAAAGCATTAATTCAAGATGAAGAGTTACGTCAGAGCCATTCAAACAGAGGGAAATTTGGTCCAATGTAGCATGTGCTTTGACTACTCCAGTCTCAATCCTCCATCAAAAAAATTAATCTGATATCAATGATAGAGAAGATATCAAAGTGACTGTTCGCAAAATTTGAAACATCTAAAAATAACTAAACAAAATAAAGAAGAATCTTTTTTTAAACATCTTTCAAAAAAATCACATGAAAAAACACAACAAAATATTTATAGACAAAGATCTCATTTGAGAAGTAACTCGTTTGGAGATGCAAAACATCTCTGTCCTTCTTGTCTATTTTTATACTAAATGTTTTATACTAAATATTTTTTCTTACTCATCATTATTCTTCATTGTTTATGCAATTTCATTACTAAAAATCTGTGTTTATTTTCCTGCAAATATGATAAGATGTAGTCATGATCTGTCTCCTAAATTTTTATTACTTTCCATTAGGAGTATACTTAGCAGAATAAGTTTTACTTTGTTAACTTTGCATTGTTTTTGGTGATTATTTAAATATAAAATTCATAACAGTAATTACTCAAGAAACCATTTATATCTCATTAATGTTTCCCGTTGAAGTATTTGACATCAGATTTAAACAAAATCCAGAAAAATAATCCAAATAAGATCTACCATATGATTCAACTATCACACTCTTAGCAAAGGAAATGAAACAGTGTGTAAGCAGTTACCTACCCTCCCAGGCTTATAGCAGCTCAGTTCACAGCAGCCAACATACAGAATAAACCTAGAGGGCCACCAACTGATGATTGTGAAGAGAACATGTGATATACGTGATAGGATGTTGCTCAGTCACAAAAATCCCAACACTTGTAACAAAATGGATGCAACTGGAGATCATTATGCTAAGTGAAATAAGCCAGACCCAAAAAGACAAGTATCACATGTTTTATCTGTGATAGTTAATATAAATAGAGATCATAAAAATCGTGTGCATGTCATATTATTGGGCTTAAAGTTATAAATATTACTTCACTGAATCATGCCATGTGAATGACAATATACTATTTTTTCTCAAGTTAACAACAAAATAAAAAAGAAATGGAGAGGAGAGAAAAATGAGAATTCTTGGGATAAAAGAATTTTTTTAAATTTGGGTGTCTGTTATTACTGTGATCAGAGGTAAGAAACTCACTTATCTATATGCTTATATCCATTTCTTAGGATGTATACTGTACAAAAGATGTTAAGAAATATTTATATATAAGATATAAGAAAGTCAAAGCCACCCCCAAAATAATAAAATCGATAAATGCATAAAAATAACTACCCAAGTCTGGGAAAGAACTGAGTTATTTAGATAACAGGACATTTCTGGATTTTTTCTTTAAGGTCTAAGGTATCAGATATGAACATTTTTAGCAAACTGTCAACAGATCCATTTGACTTCAAATTTTGGGAGTGATGAGACAGAGACGCTCTCTGGGATTCCTGCTGCACTGATTGTCAGATGACATATCTGAAGGACTGTGTGCCATTTGAATGAAAAAAAGTTCAGTGTTGCATATTCATTGTCTCGTGGGCTTTTGCCAATATCTCTTGATGTGACAGGCAACGGTGCCAAGAAGTCGTATGATTCAGCTTTGCGAGTCCCTCCTGCATTTCTGATTCTCTAACTTGACTCCTTCTGCCTGGAAGAGATGGCAACCATTTGCTAAATTGGATTCATTAGTGGTAAGGTTCAATGAGCTAGTGACATTCAAATTTTGCTTCAAGTTGCAAAGGACATGCACCACTGTAGAATGCCAAGATGAATGCATTAACGGGGCTGTGATATTTGACAGGGATAGTGTGTCAAACAGCAAGGTCCCCTGCCCATCCTACCATGTGGGGGTCTTCCAGAATAATCTTCTAGATAACGCAGATAACTCACAGGCGGCATTAAGATTCAGACTTCCGCCCTCATGTCTTTCATTAGGGCCTTTATCTAGAATATCTTCCTCCATACTTCTACTCTGTTGAAATCCTAGACGGGCCGCAGATTTCAATGTCATTTCCCCCACTGCCATAGTTTCATGCGGTCCCCAGCCTGTAAAGCATTCCATGTAACACATCCATAACCACACATCTTTATACGTCCTTAGTAGCTCTTATTCTAGTTACTCAGGGATTAAAGGGCGATCCGTGTGTCTGTAGACTTGTATTTCTATGGTTTCGTTATACATAGAATCCCAGAGCATAGGCACAGAATTCCTCAATGGTTGTTGGTTAATTTTGATTTTGAACAACAACAACAACAGCAAAGCATATTCTGTGATTGGGATGACAAAATAGGCTGTAAAATGATGTAACACTGTACCACTGAATAATGATGCATTTACAATGGCCACATCCACATGCCCAAGTTCTGCTTTATTCAAGCCAACTCTTACTCCTGCTTTCCCACTGAAGAAAGCAGGCAAGTAAAAACCAGTGAGAAGAAGCTTATAAGAAAATTCAGTAAATCTACAAACCTAGTATTTCGTTTTGTGTTGTCAATTACTTAAAATGCACCTCCGTTATCTGCATGCCAGGCTTGGCAATGCCATGTCGAGAACTGTGGCCATTACTCAGTGCTCCAAGCATATTCCAAAGACATTATCCCAAGCTTCCCCCATCTCTTCTAGTCACGAGAAACCCTCTTGTCTTCAGAAGATTATTCTACTCCCTGCCTTATGATGCTATGCCAGGGTTCCTCACCATATGCCCTAGTAACACAGCCAGTCAGAGACTTCTTGGTTTTGTGGGCTGCATGTGCACTGTAGGACACTCGCCTGCACCCTTGGGCTCTGCCCACCAGAGATCCATGGCTGCCTTCAAGATATGATAATCAAAATTATCTCCACACCTTGTGAAACCCACATATAAACACTGAGATCCCCCAGTTTCAGAACAGCTCATCTATAAAACTCTTCTGGTTGGCCAGTGCCACGGCTCAATAGGCTAATCCTCCACCTGCAGCGCCGGCGCACAGGGTTCTAGTCCCAGTTGGGGAGCTGGATTCTGTCCCGGTTGCCCCTCTTCCAGGCCAGCTCTCTGCTGTGGCCTGGGAGTGCAGTGGAGAATGGCCCAGGTCCGTGGGCCCTGCATCTGCATGGGAGACCAGGAAAGGCACCTGGCTCCTGGCTTCAGATCAGCGCAGTGCACTGGCCGCAGCGCGCTGGCAGCAGCAGCCATTGAGGGGTGAACCAACGGAAAAAAGGAAGACCTTTCTCTCTGTCTCTCTCACTGTCCACTCTGCCTGTCAAAAAAAAAAAAAAAAGAACACTCTTCGGGTTGTACTTCCTCAGCTTAGAGGAAGACAGAGACCTTGAAACATTAGAGATGAAACGAGCCACAGAGACTAACTGGGGCAGCCCCACATGCAGATAAGCCCTGTGGAGTTAAGCGTGCTCCCCAAATAGGTTAATATAGTAATGCTTCTGAAATGTATGTCCACATCACTCTCATGTGTGAAGCTCTCCCATGGCTCAGCTCCCCACCACTCACAAGGAAGTTGGCAAAGTCCCTTGCCACACTCACAGTGTCCTCTCTCAGTCCTATCACTCCAACAACAAAGGTACGTTGTGCTACTAGCAGACACCCTTGAAGCCTTGCTGGGAGATGCTCCTGGATGATGTCTCCAGGTGTCCTCTTCTGAGATTCCTCAAAGTGGTTGCCTGCCATCCACTGTGAGAAAATGAGATCCATGAGGACAAACACTGGAATCCCTTACTCATCATTTTTCACCAACACCTTACTCAAAAACATCGGTAGAAAGATTCGTCTTTATATTTTGACTGATACTTTGGCCAGCAGGAATTTCTTTCTCCCCTGTATTTTATTTATTCTTAGAAATTCAATGCAGGCCCACGAAAAGCACCCAAAGACATAAATGCTTCTCTTCATGGATGTGAATAGGTCCTGTGCATTCCTCCTAAAGATGTTGCCTGGCTGGCTTGTTCACGTCAACCAGATGCCCACAATCAATTCCATGTATTTCTTTTTTTTTCTTTTTTTTTTTTTTTTGACAGGCAGAGTGGACGGTGAGAAAGAGAGACAAACAGAAAGGGTCTTCCTTTTTCCGCTGGTTCACTCCCCAATGGCCGCTGCAGCCGGAGCACCACACTGATCCCAAGCCAGGAGGCAGGTCTTCTTCCTGGTCTCCCATGCGGGTGCAGGGCCCAAGCACTTGGGCCATCCTCCACTGCACTCCTGGGCCATAGCAGAGAGCTGGACTGGAAGAGGAGCAAGCAGGACAGAATCCGGCGCCCTGATTGGGATTAGAACCCGGTGTGCTGGCACCGCAGGCGGAGGATTAGCCTATTGAGCTGCGGCACCAGCAATTCCATGTATTTCTGTGAGCAAGTACCAAATGGTTCAACCTTGCAACCCCTTTCAGAAGCTTAATGCTTGGTGCACAGCAAACACCTCATGAAAAATAAATGTCTCTACCACATACTGTTCCCTTTCCCTTCTGAATAGAGCAGAGTTCGTATTTCATTCTACTGAGTATTTTCTATAATGCATACCATGATATCCGGCAAAGAGTACACAGTCAGCCAATGCACTGTGCGCATGTCTCGTTTACCATGACCGGGAGCCTTAGGAGGATTGGATTGGGGTGCTTAGGCAGAGGTTCTCCCACAAAGCACTGTTTGTTGGCCTCAGCACTATGGCCACCATAGCCTGCATTGCCAAGCTCTGCCTGCATCCCTGGGGGCCTGCTTACATCTGTTTGTTGGCTGCGTGCATCTCCAAGGGGCTGCACCTGCCCTCTTTACTGAGGACTGTAGAGCTTCCCATGGCTGTGTGTGCAGAGACTGGAAACCCACTCCCAACGCTCTCCCCCGAAGCAGGCGAGTGCAGAGCCTCAGCTCCCTCCCCTCAGGGCCAAACACTGAGCAGGACCCATACCCTCCACTGCCTTGTGTGCCAGGAAGCAGCCCTGAGAGCTTGGCCTGAGATCACACCCTTGTTTCATTGTTCTTCTCCTTCCTGCCAAGTCTTCCTTAACCCCTCATCTTTTTCCCCTGTGAAAACATTATTCTTAGCCGTGGGCTCCCAACTTCTTATCTCAGGGTCTGCGTTAGGGAGCCAGCCCTGGAAGGCTCTTCTTCCTCTCTAAGGATTGCACTCAGCATGGAGAAGGGGGAGCATGTGGAGTCATTTGTGGGCTGCCTTAGTTTTTCCCAGCTGCCATAATGAAACACCAGGAACCAGGTGGCTTCTACACAGCAGAATTCGTTCTTCCTGGTTCCGGAGGTGGAAGTCGCTCTCAAGTCACCAGCAGTCTGTTTGGAGAGGACGCCTTCCTCACAGTGTCGGCGCCTGGGGAGAGGGTCAACCTCCCTCCTCAGGCCCCCAGGATGCCGATGGCCATCCCTGTCTGAGAGCAGAGTCTTCAGGCCCTCATCACCTCCTAACGTCGCCATTTAGGGGGATAGGATTTCAACATATGAATTTTGGGAAGACCGTAGAACTGGCCCAGTGTGAACGACAACGTGAGCCCCTAGTTCAAAACTAGGATTTCAGGATCTGCAGAACGCTCCCTGCCGTGAGTCCCTTGCAACGGTGACCTGTGGGAGGCTGGGGTCGGTGCCTGTGAAGCCAGCTCTGCCTCAAGGCCTCATTCACACTGCCCAGCCCATCCACCTTGCTCTAGCCTCCAAAGTCTAACTCCTAACACAGACGGACAACATATGGGCGAGTGCTTTCTTTTTCTCTGAACAGTGTTTATTTAAAGCATTATCACCATAAGGCGAGCATTAAAAATGGAAGACATGGTGAAATTTTTAAAGAATACGCATAGTTTCAGTGAGATGGTCTCTGCCACATCAGAGAGTTTTGAGAGTCATTGCTTCTGGCGACACTCTGGGCACACAGTAGGTGCTCAATAAGTACTCATTGATTGATTAAGATGTCAAATATTTGGCATGTTTTTTTGTTTTCTTTGTACTAGAAGTTCATGGGATTGGAATAGAGATGTTAGAGAGACTCATGGACCGTAGTAATCGTGGTCCAAATATGGGGTGTCACAGCCGGGGAGACTGAGACCTAGGCATTCCACGGAATCCTCTATGGTCCTCTGTCTATCTGATTGACACTAACAGAGAATTGCACCGCTCCCTGCTATGCAAGAGCAACTGGAGGTCATTCACATCTCTTGTGGAAATGGAATGAATGGAAACCTAAGGCACTACCAGAGGGACAGTGAGCTGTTGTGCTGTTTATCTTTAGCCTCGTAGAGTAGGTCACTGCAAAATATAGCAGCTCAGAACAGCACACTGTGGCCTGCAGTGGGGGTTTGGGCAGGCAGCACAGGGCTGTGGAATTGTAAAAAAGGGTCAAGGAACTTGGGGTCTGGATCGTGCTGTTTCCTGGGACTCTGACAATGGAGCCACTGGCAAGAGTGATGGGATATCCATGAAGTCTGTATTGGGCTGGTCTTCGTTTTGCAAGCGAAATGCTGTTTTGTAAAATTGGATGCCTGGTGACCAATCCTCCTCCTGCATCCTGATGTGGCATTTCTCTTTTGTGCGGAGGTTTCTGAGAGCACAGGCAAACCTGTTCTAGCAAAGGCAGGTCGATCTTCAAAACCACTCGTTTGGCAAATGCACAGACTCGCAGGCTGGACAGCGCGGCTTCTGGTTCCTTGCAGCTTACCTGATCCAAAAGCAGCGGTGATCATGTTAAAAAATGATGAGTTCTGCAAGTAGCCTTGGGCTTTGCTTGCTGCCACGGTAACACACACAAAGGCAGGGGAGGTGATGGCAGGGCGCTTGTGCAAAGCACCGCCATCCACAGAGAACGCAAACGCCTGTTTGAAGAGCCACTGGGCACAGAATTTATGGCATCCTTTATTTTACAACTACACAGCCCTCACTATAAATACTGTCATGGGATCAACCAGCTTATTTCTTGGCAAATAACCTGTCCATTCAAAAGGGATGTGAGAAACGAGAGTTCTGCTTCTGCGAGATGCAGTTTTGATCTGACTGTATCCAGCCTATCTCATTTAACAAACACCAGGTCAACTTTTGTAACAAATCTCTCATTATATGGTTCTAGTTCCCCCAAATGGTAAAAAACTCAGAACACTTGCACTTGCGAAAATTGGCTGGCATTCAACGTGTGCTGAAATCTCTACATATCTGCTTTCCAGCTTTATCAAATGATGTGTCTTCAGCATATTCTTCATTTTCCTAATGTTGAATTGCATGTGCTTACTCAAGCAGAATCAATGAGGGATAAATATGCTACTAGGATAACTTGCTAAAACCATTCTTGTCTGAACCACCCATTTGCAAGAGATTAACTAATTAAATCATGCTGGGGATCTTCTTTGCTGAAAGAAAATGCACTCAGCTAATCTGAGCTCATCCACTAATGTTAGAAATACACATTTCCATGGGCTGGCCTTGGGGCAGATCGAGCCACCACCTGAGATGCTGATGTGTGCAAGTCCCGGCTGCTGTACTTTCAAACCAGCTCCTTGCTAATGTTCCTTGGAAAGCAGCAGAAGATGGCCCAAGTGCTTGGGCCCTTGCCACCCATGTAGAAGGCCTGGATGGATTTCCAGGCTCCTGTCATCAGCCTGGCCCAACCCCAGCTGTTGCAGCCATTTGGGGAGTCAATTAGCAGTCAGAAGATCTATCACTTTCTCTGTTTCTCCCTTTCTCTCTGTAACTCTGCCTTTCCAATAAATAAATAAATCTTAAAACAAAGAATTATGCATGTCCACATAGGCACATTATCTAGGCCACACAATACTCTTCATATTCTCCCTTGTTTGTACTGAATGATTAAGGTGAAGCACTGACTTTTTGCAATGTCATCATAAAATGTTTAGCATGGGCTGGTTGTGAAGCAAACAGGCGCAGACCAGCGCAATCCAGTGGTTCCAGGTGGTGGGCATGACTGTGACATTGCTCCTTAGGGCCAGCAGAACGGAGACCTACAAACTGGTTGCTTTAAAGCAATAGAGATGTTCTTGAGCCAGAAGTATAAAATCGAGGTGTCAGGGGGATGGGCTTCCCCTGAATCCTTCGTGGTCTCACGCTGCACATGAATGTATTTCTTGGCTTGTAGCTACACTGGATCCAACTTCTGCCTCCACTTTCTGTGGCTGACTTCCCTCTGTGCTTTTACACAGCGTTCCACTCTCTGTGTCTCTCTCCTTTCCTCTTCTGAAGACGATGGGCACATTGGATTGAGGGCTGACCCTATTCTACCGTCTTTAATGATTATAGATGCAGTGAGCCTATTTCCAAAATAGCATCACCTTCTGAGGTTCCGAGTGTTAGCACTTCCACATACCATTTTAGAGAAAGCAATTCAATCCACAATAGGCTGCATATGTCCCAGCTGGTTTGGTTCCCATCGGACAACAAGGGCTCAGGTATGGCATGCAGCAGGTGGATGTCTTTGTCAGTATTTTGTGGGAAAGAACAATAAGCAGATATGTCTGCATCAAGTTACACCAGGATGAACAGATTTCAAGGAAGCAAGCCCAGGATTTCCCCTGACCATTTAGCCTGACATGCACATGACTCTGTCAGGTGTCTCCAAGGGTTTCATGTGGACATGGGAGTGGGCACCACTGCCCACCACAAGAGCTCCTTCAACTGTTTCCTTGATGACTCCATCATGCTCAGGGACTTTGATCTAGAAACCAAAACTTGTCTTCACACCCAAGATTGATTTGTCCCAGGGAGATAAAGTGATGCTGTCTGTATTTGCAATGCTTGGGCCATAATGCCAGTATGTTAATTTTTAATGGAAAAGCTGTGTCACAGAGAACAGAATATTCATTTCAGTGTGCATTCATTGTCTGCTAAGCAACACAAGAAGCAAAATCAGAACTCGTCTTACTGAGAATGGGAGCTAATCCAGGGGAGTCAAATATTACATCATCTCAGTCTGGCACTGTCAGCTTCCTCGACTTGCCTCATGATAAGAAATGGATAATAAAATAATGATTATCGCTGACATTTATTACAAAGTTACTTTGTGTTAGGCACACTACTGAGTATTTTTTGTACTCTGACTTAATTTGTATCTCTTCAGCAATGGTATGGAGTAGGTGGTGTTATTATTCTCATTTTACAGATGGGGACAAAGACAGATTAAGTACTTTCCCCAAATTGCACAGTTAATAAGTGTCAGACCCAATAGAAACTCTCATCAGCTGTTCTCTAAAAGCCAGACTCTGCCCAGAGGGGATCCCTGCCCTGGCCGGTGGTAGGGTCATGCAGCTAGCCATTCAACTCTGCCAGCCCTCCCCTCTTCCATGACATCTGCGCATCCTTCACTTGACAAATGCTAATTAGCTATCATCCATGATTGCCCAAAGAGAAGGCTTGCTTTTCTCCTTTCTGGCTTGAAAGACATTTTTGTTTTTAATGTAAATGTTTTGCACAAAATTAGTCCCTTTGCTCAGTGGCTGGTAATTATGTTCGAAGAAGGATGAATCCCTGTGAGAGGCATGAAGTGGCACAGGTATGGAAGACTATTAGACAGCATTGTGCTGGGTTTCAATAAGGTATGGTCCACACACTCACACGATGGTCACGTCTCGCAGCCACGCATTGTGGTACTAACAGGGTGGGCACGTATTGTCTAGAAGGCAGAGCTCACGATGCCGGACTTTGCAGAAGGTTGGTTACAGCGGCCTCGGTCAGGCCCAGCTGCTCCCTCTGCCTCCTGGCTCACCAAACGATGCTTCCTCTGCACCACACTCCACCACTGACAGTGTCTGGCCTCTCCAGATGGCCAGCACACTGGGGCCACTCGATCTCAGGATGGGACCCTCCACAACCGTGAGCCAAAGTGATCCCCTTTCTTTCATAAGTAGCTTCTCTGAGGAATAAATTATGAGCATGAAAAGCCGCCTGATAGGCTTTCTAGGGGATAGATGTGGATGGAAACCTAAGGAAGTGACAGGAGAAATGAAAACGTCGAGAGAGGAGGTATCTTATGGAGACCAAGGAATGACAGCAGGTGTATCAGTAAGGGGACTGGTGATGGCAGACGAGGTTGGGTGGATGGCCAGGTCAAGATCACATGCCCTGGAAGTGCAATGACTCTGCACACTGCAAGTGTGCTGGGAATATATGGAGAGCTTTGCATGGTGTAGACATGCGGTCTCACTATGTTTATAAGGAATTCAGCTTGTGCTGAAGGTACTATATGGGGCAGGCACTGGTATTGCAATTAAGATGACCACTTAGGGCCTAGGTTCAATCCTCAGCTCTAGCCTTCACTGGCGTTCTTGAGGTAGAAGGAACATGGAAAGTGCTGAAACCTTCTGCCAGGAACCTTGTCCCTTTCCCCAGTGGAAGAGCAGAACCCAGGTTTCTGGGGCTAGGTCTGCCAGCTCCCACCTACTCCCTCCATCAGAGCACACCCACCCCTCCTGACAAGTCAAGCTGTAACACGTCCCCCTAGGTGAGAACCCCAATTCCACTGTGCATCGGGGTGGTGCCAGCCGGCATGAACCTGAGTGAGTATGGAGAACCACACTGCAGCTTGTCAGCAGGCATCACCACGAGGGAAAGGGTGGTGAGAGCCCTCGCGGTGCAGACACCTCATCTTCAAGCATGCTCAGTCTGATCATCTTTGCGAATCTCTACGAATTGTGTCCACTCTAAATCTTCCCTCCTGTCTCTGAATATCCTTTTCACTTACAGGTAATTAAATACAAGTCAACTCTCAGTTACGTCCCAGTTATTTGTATAATCTGTCTCCCTAAGTACTCTGCAGACCCATGAAAAAGTGGGGAAGTATAACTATACATGTAACCTTCATAGTAACAAAAAGAATTAATATTTATTGGTTGTGTACTCTAGGCCAGATAATCTTACATGTGCTTGACATCTTTTTTTTTTTTTTTGACAGGCAGAGTGGACAGTGAGAGAGAGAGACAGAGAGAAAGGTCTTCCTTTGCCGTTGATTCACCCTCCAATGGCTGCCGCGGCTGGCGCGCTGCGGCCAGCGCACCGCGCTGATCCGATGGCAGGAGCCAGGTACTTATCCTGGTCTCCCATGGGGTGCAGGGCCCAAGGACTTGGGCCATCCTCCACTGCACTCCCTGGCCACAGCAGAGAGCTGGCCTGGAAGAGGGGCAACCGGGACAGAATCTGGTGCCCCGACCGAGACTAGAACCCGGTGTGCCAGCACCGCAAGGCGGAGGATTAGCCTAGTGAGCCGCAGCGCCAGCCCACATGTGCTTGACATCTATAACTCATTTAATCATCACAAAAAAACTATGAAGTAGATACAAAGATCATTCACCTGTTTTTTGAAGAAGACACTGAATTCTGTAAAAATTCTGCCCCTTGTCCAGGATACAAGCCACATGGATTTCTCCTGGCTTCTGCTTTTCCACTGAGACACGCAGCTCCTTGTGTGGATTAGTCCAGAGGAAAGCACCAAGCATAGAAGAGGAGACCAAAATAGATTCTTAAACTCATGGGTTGAAGAATTAGAAGCCAGAGCCTTCATGTTTGCACCGAAGACACTCGAACTTGGGAATGTGCAGAGTCAAAGAAGAAGACACTCAGAACACATTCACAGCAGTGCTCAGCCCCCGAGGGTCCAACACACACAGAAACGGTTGTTGACTCCTCACACTGTCCACAGCCCTGTGCGCGATCCCCTAACTCCACGGAGTGTCCGGGCCTTCATCTAGGACTTAATTCATCCAAGAGCAAGTTGCTCTGTATGTCCCGGGCAGCACTGGCTTCTTTGCCTACTGTCATGGCTGTAGCTTCACTCCGGCCTGAGCCACACCCTAGCCATCAGCATGTGCTTCCCTGCTCGGGGACAGCATGGGTGCTTCCCTCAGGCCACACTCTGGATGGTGCAGGTAAACTCTATCCAGGTCTCCCACTTACATGAGCCAGTAACTGCTGCCTCCCAGGCACATCAGCAGGGAGCTGGGTCAGAAATGGAGCAGCCAGGACTCAAAGTGGTATTTACATGGGATGGCAGTCTTGCAGGAGGTGGTTTAACCTGCTGAGCTACAATGTTGGCAATAGAAACCAGATTCTAAAGGAGGAGGGTAAATGACTCTGATGTATTCTGGTACAGGTGACAGAAATAAGGAAACTCAATCAAGGCAAGAGGAGGGAGAGTAAGGGATGGGGTGGACGCTCTCATGGGATCTCCCACAAAGACGTCCCTGAGAACAGAGGCACCGGGCTGGCCTTGTCAGTGGCAGGCAAATCCTCAAAACCACTGACCTACAGATGCACCTGTGTGGATGCTGAAAGGACAGAAAGAAGGGTCCTTGGGGTGGTCTGCAGAGCACAGCCCAGTGGACAGCAGCAGAAGAAGCTGGGGTAAAGCGAGGGGCCAGTGCCACCAGCATGGTTGAGACCAGGGTGAGGTGTTTGGATTTTCGGATTTTGGATCTAACTGCACAGAGAAGCCAGGTGCAAGGGTGGGAGGCACCCATCAATATATGAGTTTGTGTTCCTCCAACACTGCTGGGGCTACTGGCAAGACACCAGGGGTGGGGAAGAGAGGAAGGGGAGACTGATGATACCACACAGGATTCCAGATGGGAAAATCTTTAAAAACCCATGGGAGAAAGAAAGAGCTCCTGTAAAACTCCAGTAAATTGAAAGACAGCACGGATACACCGCTATTTGTAATACCCCTATCTGATTTAGATTAAACTGTTTAGAGCAACAATTGCAATGTTTTGGGCTAGTGAGGTATTAACATATAATTTACAGCAGTTACAGCAAAGCTTTTGTGTACTATTTAAATTAAGTCACTACTAATTTGAACTGTGTTTTACAAATTACGATGTTAATTATAATCCCAGGAAAAATTACTCGAAAAAGAAATAGAAAAAAGTGAAATAAGTCAGGGTAGGGGCTGGCATTGTGGTGCAAAGGGTTAAACCACAGCCTGCAATGCCTGCATCACGTGTAAGTGCTGGTTGAGTCCAGCTGCTCCATGTCTGATCCAGCTCATGCACCTGGGAAAGCAGTGAAAAGTGTCTCAAGTGCTTGGGCCCCTGCAACCATGTGGGAGACCCGGATGGAGGTCCAGGTTCCTGGCTTTGGCCTGGCTCAGCCCTGGCTGTTGTGATCTTTTGGGATATGAATCAGTGGGTGGAAGATCTCTCTCTCCTTCTCTTCTCTCACTCTTTTTCCCTCTGTAACTCTGCCTTTCAAGTAAATAAATAAACCTTTAAAAAAAGGAAGGGTAGAGGCACAAAGGAGACATAAAAATCATATACCACAGAAGTAAGCCTTGTTTTGTCAGTAATTACACTGAATATAAATGGATTAAACATACCAATCAAAGGTAGAGAAAACAGGATCCAAGGGAACGGAATATGTGACCTGTGCCACCGAGAGGAACCAGGACAACAAGGAATGGATGCTGTTTTCCAGGAGACCGACTGAGGAGACACTGAGTGAAGCCTGGTGGGAGACCTAAACAGCACCAGGACTGGGAACCTCATCCCAGAGAGAGGAGCAGTGCACATAGGTCACCTGCTCCAGCTTTCTGGCAGAGGAAGTCCTCCATCAGTGACAAGCAGCCCCGATCACAGGAGAACTACACAGTCCTTACAGGCTTTCAATCCTGTCTGGACATCTGGCTGGAGCCTGGGCAACTGCTTTGCTCCAAAAAGGAATCCCCATGTCCCTCCACCCCCAAGAAAAATAAAAATACTTCCATGTCTAAGATGCTGACACACAGCCCCTGTTGGATTCCTCCCCATCGTGGGTGCCACCAGGCAGCGCTGCTGGCTGCCAGAAGCTCCACTAACCAGTGGAGAGATACTGAGGCAATCAAAGACACTGCTGATGCAAATGGCTTGGGGGTTACACTTCCAGGCTTACCAGAACCAAAGCCAAATGATCTACCCAATTGATACCCCACATTCCAGCTAAAGGAAATTCTTTTCCAACTAGTATTATTCATAAAAAGAAGAAGCAATTGCTGCAACAGATGCACAGACATCAATGTAGAGACACAGGAAACATGGAGAAACAAGGAAACGTGGCAATGCTGTTAGTTCTCCAAAAGTAGATCCTGATCTGAAAGAAATCCATAAAATGCCTGGAAAAGGGAACTCAAAATAATGACCCCAAGGAAACTCAATGAGATGCAAGCCAATAGAAATAGACAATCCAAAGATGAGGAAAAACAGTGTGTAATAGGAATGAGGAATTCCACAAAGAGGAAGAAATTATTAAAAAGAATCAATCAGAAATTTGGAGCTGAAGATTTCATCCGAAGAAGCTAACAACACAACTGAGAACTTCAGCAATAGAACAGACCAAGAAGAAGAAAAAAGATATGATTTTGAGGTCTAGTCTTTTGAAATAAGTGAGTAACACAAAAATAATTTAAAAAAGGAGTCATTTAAAAGAATGAAGAAAGCCTTTTGGATAGACGGGGCACCTTTAGGTGAGTAAATATTTGCATTATGGTGATAGTTGAAGGAGAAGAGAAGGAAAAAGACACCAAGAACCTATTTAATGAAACAACAGCTAAACATTTTCCATATCTTGGAAGAGACAGGGTACATCCTGAACCAGGAAGCTCAAAATACTTCAATCAGACTGAAACAAAAGGTCATCTTCAAGGGATATTGTAGATAAAATGTCAAATTCAAAGACAAGGAGAGAAACATAAATAAATTGAGAAAAAAGTAACACATTACATATAAAAATAAACCCATTAAACTAACAGTAAACTTCTGAATAGAAACTCTAAAGGCTAGAAGAGAATAGGACATTTTCAATGTATTGAATGAAAAAAAAAAAAAAGAAGAAAAGAAAACCCTGCCAACCAAGGGTACTATATCCAACAAAGGTATCCTTTAGAAGTGAACAAGAAATAAAGTCTTTCCCAGATAATCAAAAGCTGAGCGAATTTGTCACCACCAGAGCAACCCCACAAGAAATCCTGCAGGGAGTCCTATAATAGAAGTGAAAAGATCATAACAACCAGCATGAAAACACATGACCGTACAAGCTCCACTAATGGAGCAGACACACAAAAGAGAAAGAAGAGAATCCAAGCCTGACATGACATAAAGCTACCAAAACGCAAAGATAAATAGCCAGAGAGAGATAGAAAGAGAATATATAGAGCAACCAGTAAGCAAGCAACAGAGTGATGAGTTAAATTCTTGTTTATCAATTTATTTTTTAAAGATTTATTTTATTTATCTGAAAGGCAGAGTTACAGTGGTTTGGGGCAGGGGAGGGAGAGAGAGAGAAAGAAAGAGAGAGAGATAATCTTCCATCTGCTGGTTCCTCCCCAAATGGCTGCAATGACCAGGACTGGGCCAGATGGAAGCCAGGATCCAGGAGTTTCTTCCAGATCTCCGACATGGGTGCAGGGACCCATATACTTGGGTCATCTTCTGCTGCTTTCCCAGGTTCATTAGTAGGGAACTGGATTGGAAGTGGAGCAACCAGGACTCCAGCAAGCACCTATAAGGGATGCCAGCATTGCTGGTGGCGGCTTTACCCACTATGTCACAGCATCGACTCTGTCTATCAATCTTAATCTTGAATATAAATGGTTTAAATTCTGCAGTCAAAGGTATGGGTTGTCCAAATAAATTAAAGGAAAAAAATAATGAGACCCAATGCCCACAAGAAACTCATTCATAGCAAAGATACGCATAAGCTTAAAGAGAAATGTTGGAAAAAGACAGTCTCCACATATGGCAAGAAAAAGTGAGCAGGAGTAGTTATACTCATATCAGCTAAAACAGACTTTATATCAAAAACTATAATAAACAAGAAAGGAGGTCAACATATATTGATTAAATCATACATTCAGCAAGAAGATGTGATAATTTTAAAAACATGCACTCAACACCAAACTTCCAAAATATAAGAAGTAAACATCGTTAGCTATAAAGGGAGAAATAGACTCTACTACAATAGTACTTGGGAACTTCAATACCCACTGTCATCATTGGACAGATCATCCAGACTGAAAATGAAGAAAGACACATCAGAGCTGCACTATAGTACACAGCAAATAGACCTACCGGGCACTGACAGAACGCTTCATCCAACAGCTGCACAATATGCACTCTTCTCCTGAACACATGGAACATTTTCCAGGAGAGACCATCTGTTAGGCCAAAATCAACTCTTAATAAATTTTAAAGAATCAAAGTCACGCCAAGTATCTACTTAGATCACAAAGGACTAAAGCTAGAAATTAACAGAAAGAACAATGGAAAATTTGCAAAATCATGGAAATTGAGCAGCATGTATCTGAATAGCCAATGAATCATTGAATAAATTAAAAGCAAAAAAAAAAAACTTAGATCAAAATGAAAACACAACATACCAAAATTTTGGGATATAACAAAAATAGTATTCAGACAATTTTATAGCAGTAAGTGCATACATTAAAAATAGAGATTTCAAATAAATTTACAAATGATGCACTTCAAGGGCCAAGAAAATCATGACCAAACCAAATCCAAAATTGGTAGGAAACAAAAATAATAATTCTCAGAGCAGAAATAAATGAAAGTAAAGCTAAAAGATTATTAAAATGAAATATTGGGATTTTCTAGAAAAGATAAACAAAATGGGTAAGCCTTGGAAACTAGAGATGAAAAGGGAGATACTACAACTGATTCCACAGAAATAGAAAGGATCACTAGAATCCACAAGGAAAAATTATATGCTGACAAACTGGAAAACTTTGATGAAATAGGTAAATTCCTGGGCACATAAAATCTACCAAGATGAAATCAATAGGATGTAGAAAAATCTAAGTAGAACAATAACAAATGATGAGATTGAACTAGTAATTAAAAATCTCTCGTCAAATAAAAATTCCAGGACCCAATGGCTATACAAGCAAATTCTTCAAAATATTTAAAGATCTAACTCTAATATTTCTCAAGCTATTCCAAAGTATTAAAAAGGTTGGAACTCTGCCAGACTCTTTTTATGAGACCATTGCTGTGATAGCAAAATCAAAGATAAAAACTGCAAACCAATATCCTTAATGAATATAGATGCTAAATTTCTCCACAAATATTAGCAATTTGAATCTTCTAGCACATCAAAAAGAGCACAGATCAAGAAGAGGTAGAATTCATTCTAGGAATGCAAGGATGGCTCAATACTCATGATTCAGTAAAACATTGTCAACAGAATGAAGAACAAAACCATATGTTCATCTCAATAGATTTGGAAGAAGTGTTTGATAGGACTCAACATCCCTCTATGATAAAACTTCTCATAAATTAGTTATACAAAGAACATATCTTAGAATAATAAAGGACATCATTAAACCTAAAAGGGTTAAAATCATACCAAATGTGACTTTGACCACAAAGAAATGAAATAAGGAGTCAATAATATAAGGAAATTTGAGGAACATATGTAAATATGTGGACATCAAGCAATACACTTCTGAATAATCCATAGATTGGTTCACAGAAAAAAAATCACAAATGAAATATGAATATGCTGTAAGATGACTGAAAACAGAAACATAACATAAGAACTCCATTAGGTATAGCTAAAGTGGAACTGAGAGTGAAAATTATAGTCCTGAACATCAATGATGAAAACAAAGAAAAATCTTTAATAAATATTTTAATACTCCCTGTAAAAAATTATAAAAAGAGAAAAGAAATGCAGAATAGGAAAACAATAGACAAACTAACAGCATCAGAGTTTGGTCCTTTGAGAGGAACAAAATTGGCAAAGTAGGCTAGTGATGGAGGGTGTGTGTGTGTGTGTGTGTGTGTGCATATGTGACAGAGAGGAGAGAGAGAGAGACAGAGACAGAGGAAGAGAGAGAGGGGCTTAAATAGTTCTGTAAAATGTAAAGAGACTTAATCAGTAATTTAAAACAAATTCTCACAAATAAAACCCAAGCCCAGATGGCCCTATGAGAGAGTACTTCCAAATGTTTAAGGAAGTGGCATCAATCCGTCACAGGATAGTGCAAAAACTGAGACAGGAGGGGACACTTCTCATCTCAGTCTAGGCCAACATCATCCTGATGTCAAGACAAGATCACTGCAAAGAACAAAAACCACAGGCCAATGATAATATTCTATCTATGCATGGATGCGGCAATCACCCACAGTGACATCAGGCTAAATTTAGTAAAATCTGTACAAGTTGACACCCTGTAATGAATTGGTATTTGATGCAGAAATGCAATATCAGACTCAACACATTAAACTGAATTAATGTAACATATAATATTAATAGGATAAAGAAAAAATACCACACAACTGTTTCAATAGATGCATAAAAATTAATCTTTACTCATTTTCTTCATAAAAACATTTACCTCGTTAGGAATAGAAGATTTTGCAACATGAAAAAGAATATCTACAAAAGTCTGCAGTTGACATCACACTTAGGAGCAAAACACTGAAAGCTTTTCTCCTAAACCAAGAATAAGACAAGAATAAGACAAGAATGTCCATTCTCACCACTGATACCCAATGTTGTGCTGACACTGCAGCAGAGCAATTAGGCATGAAGAAGAAATAAACTCACCCACTGTAGACCAAGCAAACAAAAATAACTCCAATTTTTGCATATGATTAATGTCTATTTAGGAAGAAAATTCGAAAGCATCCAACCAATGCTACTATAACTAATAAACGAGCTTAAGGGTAAAATATATAATATCCAAATTTAAAAATCAATTATACATGAAATAAATAAAACAATTTATTTGCATATAGCTTCAAAATAATAAACAATAGGATGATATTTAACGATTAAAGTGCACATCTTGTATACTGAAAACTATATATAAGAAAGATAATGATACAAATATAATTGGAAGAAAACTATATATATAATATATGTATGTATAATAAGTAGAAAGTATACCATTCAGATTTGAAAATATAGTCCACAGAATGTGAGAAAACATTCGCAGATTATTTATGGGATATGAGACTTATATCCAGAATATACATTTATAAAAGTTCTTATAATTCAACAATAAAAACATAAATGGTCCAACCTTCTTTTAAGTGGGAAAAAGAATTTGAATAGACATGTTTCCAAAGAAAAATATATGATAGAAAATGTTGGCAAAAATGTAGAGAGATTGCAATGCTCATGTATTGCTAATATGGTAGCAAGATTGTGCATTTTGGAAAATGTTAGCAGTTCCTCAACTGCTACTAATATCGCAACAGAGGGTTACCATGTTACTCAGCATTTCACTTCTAGGTGAATACCCATAGGGATTGAACACATGCCCACCAATCAGCTATCTGTAAATGTCCATAGCTAGAAAATAGGATCAACCCAAGTGTCCATCAACTGACAAATTGATAAATACAACATGGTGTATTCATGCAATGATAGCTATTAAGCCACACAGAAATGGGGCGCTGACTTTTGCTACAACAGGGATGGACCTTTAAAACATCACGCTGAGAGAAGAAGTCAGGAAAGAGAGAGATGACCACATATTGCACGATTCCATTGACATGAAATGTCAGGACAGCCGAAGCCATCAAAGCAGGAAGGACTCTAGTGATTGGCAGGACTTGCTGGAGGAGGACGGAGAGCATTGGCAATGGGGGTGGTCTTCCTTTTGGAGCTTGAGGCAAATGCTCTGAATTAGGTAGTACGCACCTCTATCTACGAATGTAACACCAAACACAGAATTTCACACTTTAAAGTCATGGCGTTTATGGTACGTGATTGAAATCTCTATACATTACTGACATTTTTAGAAGCCAATTGCCCACCCCCTCACTCCACCCCCAACACACTTACTAGCTCACCATTCTGTAAGTCCTGCCGGGGATCTGGCTGTGTTCTCTGTCCACGTCTCAGAAGGCCAGAAGCAAGACCCTGGCAGGCTGTGTGTGCAGCTCAGCATTGGGGTCCTCTTCTAAGCTCCATCTTGTAAGTGGCTGGATTCAGCTCCTTGCAAAGGCACGGGCCTGTTACCCAGAGCCACTCTCAGCTCCTCAGGGTCTCTGACATTCCTGCACCCTTGGCCCCCTCCATCACACAGCTAGCCGCAGAGACTTGCGTACAATCTTCACTCTTGTCAGGGCTCTTCCGACAGGACCAGTGTGGCCCCCGGCAATCTCCCCTAGAGCCGCTGTGCTGGGAACGCAGCCTCATCAGGGGAGTGACATGCCATCTGTCCCCGTCCTGATGACCACACGGAGTGTGTTTGCTGGGGATGTCACCTGCACAGGTGCTCTACCTTCTGCCACCACAGCCCGCTTGCTTGAAATGGTCCCGGTCTGATGCTCACCCCACCCTGGCCTCCTCTTCAGGGGGCTCTGCAGGTGCTGCCGAGAGCCACCACCCAGCGAGGCGAAAACAGAAGCTTCCTCAGTGCCAAGCACTCGGGATGCAACCCAAGGGTGACACAGCCACGCCCACCCTCAGCCCAGGACATGCGCTGACAATACACTTACATTCCCTTCCCTCACCGCCCAAGGCCCAGAGCTCGATTTTAAAGGCTTCCAGAAGAGTCCTGCCATTGTTCCAGAAATCTCTATCTCGTTTCCTATATTTGGAAATGCCACACTTGAGAGAGAAATCGTGTGTGTTTGTGTGTATGTGGTGGGGAGAACATGTGTGTGGGTGCAAAGACGGGGATGACTGACAGAAACACTGCTTTATTGCTGCTACTGCTTCAAGCTATTCTGCTCAAAAATGGGAAATAACATGAAAATCAATAGGACATAATAAAAGTCATCGGCAGAGTGAAGACGGCTGCTGCCGCGGAGCTCGCCGGCTTCCCTGATGCCGGCCGTCTACCGCTGCTTTCGCTCTCTGCTCAGAGGTTGTGGATTTTCCACAATCTGCCTGGGTTCTGGAAGCCCGAGGGGAGGGGCAAGGCCTCATTGCAGCCGCAGGAAGCCTTGCAGGGCTTGGCTTACTGGCACGGCCTCCCGCAAGTGGCCACGGCTCCAGCCAAATGGCTGCAATTGACCCAGACAGCCATCACAAGGTGATGGTTTTATTCACCAGGCATGAGCAAAGATGGAAACTGGGGGCCTACAATCTGTCTTTGCAGAACACCTTTTACCTATTTGGCAAAAACATACTGAGTTGTCTCTCCACCTATCTGATAGAGGGAGATACAACTCAACCTGCTTTGGAGGAGTCAAATGTGGGAGATTTGTATGATATAAGATGCTGTTCACTGAGTTAAGAATCTGATTTTAATAAAGAGCAGGTAACGTTTGCACGGGTTAGAAAACCTCACCAAGTGTCCGTCAGTGGATTTTACTTATGATACATGGTGAAAACTCTAAAAACTCTTTGAGATACCTTTAATTCCCATGCTTCTGCAGGTGGCAGAACTGCAAAATCACTACGTTTGAGTACTGAGAGCTGAATGAATTTCTTGGCCATCGATTGGCACTAACTGTTCTTTCACTTTCTGTAGCATCACAGGTCTCTGCCTCCCTTTGAGAAACTGACTCATTGCTTTTCCATAAGGCATTGCCTTAATAAGACAGTGCTGCATTCCTTTGCAAATAAGCTTTTAAAAACTTGTCATTACACATCTTTCTTCTGGAGGAAGGGACATTTGCAATTAAAGGTGTATTGAATCATCGTGTTATGCCGAGCGCTAAGCATGCTGAATGACTGAATTCCTAACATTATCCAACCGCCTGCAATGCATCAGTAGTTCTCTATTTTCCTACTAAAGAACTGCGTCAGAATATCTTCAGATCAATACTTCCTGTCTCTAAGGACACAAGTGCCAAGTCTTTTACTCTCTGAAACTGTACTTAGAATCACCATCTTCAGGAACTGCCACGAAGTCATCTCAGCTTGTTCCGAGGCACTGCATCTATTGCCCGTGTTGGGACCGTAAATAAGAGAGGACCTGCGCTGATCAAAGCTAGAACGAGAGAACGGAAGGCAGGGTGTGGAGGGACCCTGAGAAGCAGAACCACCTCAACAGGAGTGGGAGGTGTCCTCACAACCACAGGGCAGAGCACACGGTGTCTGTCTGGAGAAGAAAGAGGAAGCCACCCAGTCCCTGCTCTGGGTGAAAATCAGCTGTTCACATACTCAGGAGCAAACTCGAGAGGCATCTGTTGCAAAGAACTCTCAACGGGGTGCCTGGATTTTACTTGCAGGAGTTGGGGTACCCGCATTACCAGTGCAAGCAGATGTGGTTCCAGGATAGGCACCTGTGCTTCCAGGTCAGGGGCTGCCTTGTCTCGGAGACGCGTGTGCACTTCCTGGGGCAGGGCTGCTCTTCCAGGGACAGGTGCCTACCTTTACAGACAGGGCAGCAGCAAGAGCGCCTGGTGGCTCCCACTGGCAAGGGAGCAGCCCAGCAAGTCGGCTGGGGCAGCTGTTTTGGAACACCCCTCTCAGCAAACCATGCATCAGCCTGTGTCCCCAGGGAGAATGGGAAGAGGGCAGAGAGCAGTCACATCTCGCAGAAACCCAACACGTGCACCCAGTGAAAAGCAGTGTTGTGAAGATGAAATGCAAGGGGGGACAGAGCAGAGTGAGCACTGCTTCCCCCGGGAGGCTGCGGGGCCTGATCAGGCCCCAGCTGTGGGGGGATGAGCATTTCACACATATCTCTGAGATGAAAATGTTGATTTAGGCTAGGCTGAAATGTATGATAATTGAACACTTTTTCCTGAACATGATCAAAAAGCTATGAAAACTGCCCATTCAAGGATGGCAGGGTGGGGGTGGAGAAATAATCAACTGGATTTCAAAGTAGCCATAGGAGAAAAATAAACCATTTCTTCCCCATTGATTCCAGCCCATGCAATAGGCTAGCTAGCTAGCCATGTGTGCAGATACACACACTTAAATGGCGAGTGCTGTAGTAGAAATAGTGTATGAGGAGGATAACCCCTGGACGATGTCCACTGACAGTGCGTCTTCTCTGTGCCTTCCCCTCCTACCCACTCAGCTCATCCCCATGCCACTAGTCTGTATTCACTCCAAAAGATTATTAGCTTTCTGGTATGTGTCCAGTGCCATAATTTGGAACCCACAGGAACACAAAAGCATTTTCTCCCAGTAAATAGAATGAGAGCTTAGTTTAAAATGCAGAATACTTAACAAAAGTAAAAGGTGTACTAACCATACTAAATTTTTCAAAGACATGAGCTATAACATGAAGAACACCAAATCTTCAAAATATTTCATCCAGTCATTTTTCTGATAAAACATGCATGGCCAATTGGGTTTAGTCTATGGGGAAAATTTGTTACTAAAAGAATAGGAGAATAAAAGGGAAAAAAATCCTTCTTGGTCAACCTGGACTTCTTTAAAGATAGTGAATGCCTTTTCCACTGGAAAAACAATGTTGAAAAATGAATTTTCTTCCTAGCTCTTTGTAACTTCCTATTTATTTGATCTTGAATAATTTTTCTGGCATCTCTGAATCCACTTTGTCATCTGTAACCAGCAGCTCTCAACCTGAACATGTGATCCCAGATTTTCCTAGTCAAGAAAGCAGTTTGATTTCCTGTTTGGTAATTTACATATTTGAATGCTTGTACTGGGTGTTTTCCTCACAATTTCAGGAGGTAAGCAAATTCACTCATATCACATCTCCCACTGCATCATCTCCAAAAGAAGGACTGGATTTTAGGGCAGCAGATGTTTGCTTATTACAGGAAGACAATGCTGTGAATTCTGGCAGCTTCGTGCGCTTGCTTCCGAGCAGGAGAGTTGAAGACATTCTGAATATTGGTAAGGCGTCACTGGCTCTTGTAGAAGATGTGGCCTTTGTCCATTATTGTCTGTTCTCCTTGGCGTGAGATCACTACAGGAGCAGTCATTTTGGAAAAGGCAAACTCAACAGAGGTAATTTGAAAGATACCTACCACTGTCCAAAAATATGGCCCTTTTTAATGAGGTGTGATCTTTTCATTCGAGGTTGCCTTTCACCAGCAGGGTAACTTTTCTCAGATTGTTATATTCTGGCTTGTGCAGGTTAGCTAGCTAAGCTCAAAAGTGATTGGCACGCAGAGCCCCTAAAAACTGTCAGGCCACCTTGCAATTAGGCACCATGCCACCCTCGCAGATGGCGTGAGCGACGCCAGACAGCCAGCACACATATCAGCATTGAGTACTCAGAGAGCACTGCTCGCCAATGAAGACTTTCACGTCACACACACATTTCAGAGAGATTCATACTGTTTGTACGTTGGCTGGGTTGAAACCAGAGAATCAGATCCACAGATTCCCAGGGTGAAGAGTCTCTAGGAAGGCAGCAACTCTTCATGCCCCACATCATGCTTTGCTCATTCATTCATTCATTTATCCAACAAACATTGAATATCCACGAAGAATTAGGCACTGCCCCATCTATTTGCTTGGCCATTTGTCTGTGCTGTCACTTTCCCTACCATGTATTACATTCACTAACAAGAAATTTACTACAGTCGCACTCAAAGTCCTTGTCACCCTCTACTGAATAACCTTAATCTGGGCTGTATCCTCTTAACCTATAGCATCCATACCCTGACCAGTCATTCTGTGTGTGTGATTGTGGCTAAAATAAGCAGCAAATGCAATGACTTTAACTAGAGGGGAAAATTAGTTGATACTTTTTCTTGAAATATGAATGGAATCCATCATTTGAAGTCATCACCTCCCAACTCTATTTGACTTTTAGAAAATTTAACAGGCTTTGCAATTTTAGGAGAGACCACATAAAGTCTGCGGTTTGGAAAATGCTTTCATTATGGTCGTGCGCACTAAGGTACAGACACTTCGGCATCAGATAAGTCTCGGATCAGCGAACTCTCATTTGCCAGCTTGGTGTCTTGGGTGACTATGTAGTCCTGATACTCCATGCCTCCCACTACAATGTGGATATGCGCTGTGACTATTTTGCATTTATCCTTTGCTTGGTGTGCAAAACACCATCCCAGTACAGACTTGGATATTTGTGGAATGTGATATGTCTATGCACGAATATGTAAACAGTGCATATGGCTATGGGGTCCTGATCAATCAGCTTGGTTATCTGGTTCAAGATGCAGTAACTTAGAACACTGGGCCCGAGAGTAACCACATTCTCAAAAATGAGTGTGTCAGTATGTCTAAAAAATTGTGCCACTGTGTATAGGAAAGACCCTGGGGAAATCATCACCCAAACAGGGAAAATCTCAAACCCATACATTTGAATCATCTGGATAAAAGGACTGTGATAGGCCCTTCAGGCTTTGCTCATAAAATATCAGAGAATGAGGCCAGCGCTGTGGCGCTGCGGGTTAAAGCCCTGGCCTGAAGTCCTGGCATCCCATTATGGGCACTGGTTCTAGTCCTGGCTGCTCTTCTTCCAATCCAGCTCTCTGCTATGGCCTGGGAAATCAGTAAAAGAAGGCCCAAGTGCTTGGGCCCCGACACCCATGTGGGAGACCCAGAAGAAGCTCCTGGCTCCTGGCTTTGGATCGGCGCAGCTCCGGCCATTGCGGCCATCTGGGGAGTGAACCAGTGGATGGAAGACCTCTCTCTCTGTGTCTCTACCTCTCTCTGTTACTCTGTCTCTCAAATAAATAAAATCAATCTTAAAAAAAAATCAGAGACTGGATAAAGTATAAGCAACAGAAAAGCCTTGCTCTAAGTGTTAGAGGCTCCAAGTCCAAGGTCCAGGTGCTGTCAGAGTCCACGTTTGATGAGGCCCTGCTCCTCACTGGTGGTGTCTCCTGTGAGGCCTCACATCAAGGAAACACAAAGCAGCTCTCCCAAGCCACTTTCATCAGGGCGCGGTTGGCATTCAGGAGGGTAGAGCCCTGAGGACCCCACCTCTTAGTCCCTCCACTTCAGGTATTAGCTATGAGGCTTCAACAAGAACTCTGGAGAGACACAACTATTTAGACCACAACAAGGACCCTGGCCAGTGCTGCAGAGAAGTGAATGGCATAGCTCAAAGGGATCATGGGAAAAAGCAAAGTGGTCCTCAGGGAACGTTGTGTCAGAATTACCAGGGATGCCTACAGTTGCCCCCTCCCCATACCTGTATTGGTATTGCTCCAGTGAATACGACAGGGGATGGAGGCAACGTCCCATGTCCCCAGGGGATGCTTGTAGCCCCGCCCCATACGTGCCTTTCTTGCCTTAGCACGCACTCCATGGAAAGGAAAACTAAGGTCCACTGACGCAGCCAAGGATCTTTCTCAGCTGGACTGCAGGCCCCCTGGGCGTGGGCTCCTGTGGGAGGATGCACCCGCCTGCAAGCACAAGTGGAAAGTGCTCAGGGAGCTCTCCCGGGAGGGCGGAGTCCCTGAGATCCGAACACATGGCAGTGTCGCCCTTGAGAGAACACCAGACACGGCAGCTTTGGCGTGGATGGCATGGGTGTCACCTGCAGCTGTGGTGGCACGTTCAGGATGGGTCATTGGTGGGGGAGGGCTGTGCGCGCCCTCCCTCTCACCGTGGAGACGCATTCTGCTGTGGGCACTGTGTGGTGCTATGGTTTACCACATGGCCAAACCCCCATACCTTATTTGTGGCCTTATTTGGAATTAGGGTCATTGCAGATGTGAGTAGCGAAGCTGAGACCATGCTTGAGCAGGGTGGCCCCCAGATTCAATGCTTAAAATCAGGAGAAATTCATAGGTGCACCCACTCACATCACGCGTGAGGATAAAAGCAGAGACACAACTGTGAGAAACCACAGCCGGCCCGCAAGCCAGCAGAGGCTGGGAGCCAGGCCGAGGGCCACGGAAGGAATCAGCCCCTCCCACACCTGACTCAGGATGGTCCCCTCCACAGCTGAGAGAGTGTGTGCACCCGTGGTTTAAGACCATGTGTGGCTGCTGGCTGCAGCAGCCTGAGCAAACTCACGCCGATTGGAAAGGGGCTATTCTTCCAGTCACAAGAGCAGAGCCAGGGGAAAACAGCACATCTCCGTGGTAACCAAGGAGACGGCTTTAAATGGCTCGGTAGCTCTCGAGAAGGGATGGGGGAGAGAAGGTTAGGACGCCCGAGGAGGAGAGACTGCAGCTTTCATAGTACGAGTGCAGACGAGCCAGAGAGAAGCATCTTAACCGTAATTTAAAATCCCGTTTCGCGTTTGGTTCACGTGACCCTGACTTGATGTTGATTCCGTCTGAAGTCATTCGGAGCTTCTCCCTCGCTTTTGCTCTTCTGCCCCGTGTAAGCAGCTTACAAAGCCCAGGAAGTCAGGCCTGCCAGTGGCTCTGTCACCTGCTCCTCCCTCTTCACTCCTACGACCCCGCCCCTTGGAGGCAGTCTCCACTGCTTTCCTGGCGCAGGGAAAGTGTTCCTGTCCTCTGATGTCTATCTGCCTAAAGGGAAGTGCTGAGAAGAGAGTTGAGAATTTTCCAGAATGTGGAGAATAAAGCCCCAGACCTCAGCCCACGTGAAAGACTGCTGGGTCTCTCTCCTCCAGGATATACAATGGTTGAGAACACAGGCTGCCTGAGATGAACTTGCATTCGTACGTCTCTGACCCCGGGTCCTTTGCTGAACCAGTGAGCTTTGCTTGCCCCATTATGAAGTCAAGCTGTGGCCATCTTTCCTTCCAGGTGTGATGGGTAGAGGAAGTGGGTTTACAATTTAAGGGCACTCAGAGCAGAATCTAACATTAACTGTTTAACAACTGTGGCTTATAATGTCTCATGTCTCACATCTCCTCACTGCTACCTTCCAACTATTCAGAAATGTTTGCATTGCCAAATTAAGCCAAATTCAGCTTTGATATAAGCTTCCCTGGCCCACCTCTGCCCCCCCACACTTCTCTTTAGAAGTCTTACCAAACTGGCAGAGTGGCCCCACCCTCACTGTCCACAGTGGCTCCTGCAGAATTCTCTCTGGGTGCTGAAAACACCCCTACCAGGGCTGGCTCATGTTTGTCTCCCTTGGGGAAGCAACCAGGTTATTTCTGTTGGACCAGCCTTGGAAGGTTCCACTGCACACATATGTTTAATAAGTACAATTACAGACATAGATTTTGTAACCATTAAAGATGAATCTAACTATGTTTTGTTCTCCAAAGTGACTAAGGCTTCAAGAACAAGTACTGGATTTGGTGAAACACGGTCAAATTCTCCAAGTTCTCATGGAATCAATGGGACCAGGATTAAGGCTCCGGCCTCTGTATCTCAGACAATTCAGCACAGAACCAAGCAGGTGACCGTGTCGGCTCTGAACAAACACAGAATCTTCCGAAGGCAAGGGTCTCACCTCTGCACCTCACTTTGGGTTTGCTGATTATTCTTCAGAGTAGCAGGAAATACACCACATTGTGAGTCACTGTTCAGCTTGGGAACTCTATCTCCTGTGCCTTTTCTCAAAACGAAACTAGACTGTGGGAATTCCGCCCTGCTCGAAGGAGCCATCTTACAGAATGACCATTTTGTCAAAGAGGGGGAAATACTGTCACTGGCCAAACTCAAACGTTCAGGTCTTGCTACCCATTCCTGTAGGACCAAAGGAGTAGGCAATGACTTGGTGACCACACACAATTCATATAGGCCGGCATGAGATGCAGAAATGTATAGCATTCAGACAGGATATGTCTTCCTCTCACTTTTCCACAATAGCACACACTTCTACTTTGCAGCATTAGGTGTGATTGTAAATAAGGTAAACTGCATTGATGGTGACCATCTATCTTTCTGCTGCATCTCTAATATGGATGACCATAATGAGGTGAATTACATGCTGTGTGCTATTTACATAAATAAATAAATATATATATATATATATATATATATATATATATAAATGATACAGAAATGTGGATGAATGAATGAGTTAGCCTCCAGACTTATCAGTCCAGGCTGCAGAGGGGGCAGGAGCTTCTGACATTTTGTTTACCCATCATACTCTGCTCTCTCTACCCCAGGAAAACCCAGGATAATGCATTGGGCAGGCATCAGTCCCAAAAACCTTGTCTTAGATCTTAGGACTCTTATTCATTCTGATGAGTGGCCCATGCAAACATCATTTGAAAAGGCACACCTCAGCAACTCTGAGAGTTCTTCCCACGGAAGAAAGACGAGGCAGTGCAGCGCCCCTGCTGTCTGTGTGCCCCTGGTGTTCCTACAAGCGCTTTAAAGACAGCGTGAGAGGAGCTCAGCACAGTGCCATTCCAACAGACCGGCCAGAACCACTCCTGACTCCCCTCCCAGGCACACGAGGGAGTGCCTGCCACCCCTCTTCCTCCCTGTCTCCTTCACCCAACGTAAGAGACTCACCTTTGCCAGAGAGTAGCTAAAAATCTTCAGACTTGTTGAAATGAAAGCGTTTATGCCATGGTCAAGGGCAAATACCCACTTCTGGGCCAAATATCCAGCCTGGTTTCCAGGGGTGCAGTGGAGAATCAGTCAGAGAGAGCAGACTGCAGTTCGTCTGTGTTGAAAATCATTGAGTTTGCCCTCACATGCACAAGGCTGGAGCCCATTGTTCCCCTGATGAATGCAGACTTAAGGGCCCTGCAGCTCTGCCTGTGGGACCACCTTGGGACCCCAGAGTCGCATCCCTGCGGTCTACAAGCACTGTCTGATGCTCTGTGTGAGTGTCCCTCTATTTTTTGAAAGCAGGACTCAGTAAGGCAGAAGGGGAGAAACTCTTTTCTTTGAATACTTTCCCAACACTGATGTGATAAACCTAATTTCCTAACGGACACCAGGAAGCATAAGCTTCTGTTAATACTGTGTCTGCTCACAGCCTCACATACCAAGACTTGTGACTACACCTCTGAAAGATGAAATTCAACTCCGTGCCCTAAAGACTCATGTGCAATTGCTACAAGACCAGAGGAAATAACAATTTTTTTTGCACTTGGGTAATACCTGTTTGAAAATAGTTAAGAAAGACCCCTCCCCTCCCATCCCATTTTCTCCAAGTGGAGACATTCCAAACTTGTGGCCTTTGCAAAGCAGGGCAGCTCTCTCCTCTGCTTCAGAGGAGCTGTGTTAGGAGCCTGTGGGTGTGACTGGTGGTGCCACAACCAGGTGCTTTTCTTTCTATAGCCAACTAAGTACTGCACCTCTCAGAGAAAAAAAATAAATAAATAGCAAAGGGAGACTCTGCCTGTGGAGAGAGGTATTAGAGATTTCATACTTCATGTGGGCTAAACGGTAAAAAATAAAGGGTGAGTGAGATGACAAGAAGATGCTTAAATGTAGTGCAAGATGTAAACATAGCCCTAAGGCTGAGCATAGCACCATGGCTGCGGCTGAGTCGAGTCACTGTGTGCACGGGGAGGACAGGGATGGGTAACAAGGCTGGCAGGGACCCAAACTCCAGCCCACAGAAGGGAGGCACTTCTGGGAGGAAGTCAATGATCCATGCATTCATTTCTTCATCTGCTCATTCATTTGACACATCCTTAGAGGCAAGGGCTTGTGGGAATGACTCAATGAATAACAAACACATGTTCTTCTGCTGTCATGGAGTTTGCAGTCTGGCAGGAGAAGAAGGGACAGTAAATAAGCAAACCAGTAGAGAAACTGGATATTTCTCATTGTAGGGAAGTCTCGGGGCTGCCTGGTCATATGTTCCAAAGGAGATGTGATGGCCCAAAGCTCCTATGTTGAAACTGTGCCCCTACGCACTATGGAATTAGCTGCAAGGGTACTGCAAGGCCATTAGGATTACACATAGTCATGGGAGTGGAGCCCCCAAGAATGGAAGTACTGCACCCAGCAGAGTCACAACAGAGCTCATTTCTTCTCTCTCTACCATGTGAGCACACACCAGCAGGTAGCTGCGTGCAGTCCAGGAAGAGAGCCCTCACCAGAGGTCAAGCATGCTTGGACTTCGATTTTCTGGAATCTTGAAAAACCTATGTGTGTTGATGATGAGTCAGCTGTCATGGCAACTTGAGATAACTGCCCATGTGGACCCAAAGGAGCCAGAAGGGGGACCCACGTGATCCTTGCTTAGAGGTGCTTGGGCAGCCTTGTTTGCCCTGCAGCCTACCTACATCTTCTTCCAAAGCAGTGAGCCCAAGACCATGAGACTGCACTGCAGAAGAGCCTTGTGAAGGATTTTATGAAGGAGTGTTGAAACCTCCAGTGGCTGGAAGAAAAGACTAACAGCTAAAATACCCACATGCAACGTTGATGGGCGTTTCTCTTGTCACCCGCTTTTCTGCACTTTCCTAAATAAACCTAAAATTATCAGAATGAAGAATGCAGCCTCTGTTCGCCTTCCTTCAGCACCTTCCCCTAGGGTTTCTCCTTCGCCGGCTCCTCAGTGCCTCTGTTGACATTCCCTGTTTCTTCATCGTCCAAGCACATGTGCTTCGTAATAATAGTACACAGTTGGAGGGCAGTTTGATGAGAGCCTATGAGGCATCTTTAGCAGATAAAGTTGTGATAGAAAGATGTGTGCTGGCCTGTCACTCACCAGTTGCTTAAACATGGGGAGACCGTTGAGTGTCTTGCAACTCCATATTCTTTAGCCGTGAAGAGGAACTCACATTCACTCACTGAACTACGGTGAGGGCTGGTCGCAAAACACAGCTGCTGGAGAAGGCACACAGGTGGCAAGTTCATACCCCACGCACACTGTCTGGGTTTAAAGGTCTATGCCTAGATCAAATGGCTTTTACACATCTCCTGGTAATGGATCCACAATGTGGGCTCAGCAGAGCAAAAAAAAAAAAAAAAAAAAAAAAAATGAGACTAGCACAACTGTCTGTTCTTCACATTCAAAGGAACATGCACAACACTAAAAATGCGGCTGGGTGATAGCCATTGTGGGACTACATTGAAATTTCCAATTTCAGAGCAAAATGGAGTTCTCCCATCTGCCAGATAGCATTCATCTCCTAATCACTGATTTGAAAAGGTGATAATTAATACATAGCTCTCAACAACCTTGAAGAGATAGAAATAACCAATCAATTAGTCCGCCTGGTGCTCCAGGTACAGAATGCTGGGAGCTGCACTCAGCAGGGTGAGCAGTAGCAAACCTCATCATGCTAGGGCAGAACCAGACTCACTGCTACTAACGAACAGAGAGCCCATTGTGCATGAGCAAATTGAAAATCAGCAAGTAAGGAAAAAGCATAATTATGGGGGCTGGCATTATGGTGTAGCAGGGAAAGCCACTGCCTGTGACACTGGCATCCCATATGGACACCTGCGGCTCCACTTCCCATCCAGCTCCCTGCTAACGCACCTGGGAAAGCAGAGAGGATGGCCCAAGTGCTTGGGCCGCTACACCCATGTGGGAGACCCAGATGAAGTTCCTGGTTCCTGGCTTCAGCCTGGCCCAGCCCCAGCCGTTGTGCCCATCTGAGGGAGTGAACCAGTGGGTCGAAGATCTCTCTCTCTCTCTCTCCATCTATCTATCTTTCTCTGTATGTGTGTCTCTGTCTCTCTCTCACTGTCACTCTGAGCTTCAAAATAATTAAATAAATCTTTTTTTAAAAAAAGAAAATGAATAATTGAAAGAATTAGGTATACTGAATCATTGTGTGTTCTTTATTTGACAAGTATAATTTAATTTTCCTGACTTGGAACAATATTCATAGTTTGCAAATGAATGCACTCTTGTCTGTGTTGAAAAAGTGATGGAATATTAGTAACATGAGGACTCACCGCGGATAGCTGTTACTCAAATACTTCTGGCAGGTGAGAAGAAAGCCATCAAGTCTGCATTGGAACAGCAGGGTTTGCTGGAAGAGCAGTGGGCAGCAAGTGGAATACACTCAAGGACTTTCAAAAAACAGGTTTATTGGGGGTTCCAAGTGGCAGAATAGTGACAGGGTGGCCTGATCTAGGCTAAGCGAAATCAATAGGAAAGAAATGGAGAAAGTGCACTCCCAGGGTAATGCTGCAGGAAAAACTGCAGTGCGAGGTCCTGCAAACGCATTGGAAATGGCCCAGATCTGTGTGGAAGGTGCAGGCACACAGCAACAAGCAAGAAAACAACAAAGGACCAAGCACCTTGCAAATGAAAGCACCTGGCCTGGCAAATCAGGTGAGGTCAGATGGCACAGGCCCACAAGAGACTCACGGGCTGCACCATGTTTGAGTCCCTCAGAGCAGTGGGGCAACTGCTCCCCTAGGGGTTGTGGGGGAGAGTGTCCTGCTTCTCTCGCCTTTTCCCAGCCCCAACAGTGACTTGTAGCCAGCTGTGGGAGGGATGCTGCCATATTTTGACAAAATCATGTAGCAACTGCTCCAGCTTTTATGCATGCACCTACCAACTATTGGGGACTCTCTCTACCCACTCAGCAGAGGCAACCACAGCAGTTAAAGAACAATTGGTAGGACATTTAAAAGAGAAATCAAAATGAAATATTAGAAGTGAAGAATTAAATAGATCAAATAAAAATGCAGTGGGAAGCCTTAACAACAGACTTGGTGGCACACAAGAAATAATACCTGAGCTAGAAGACAAATCTCTAGAAATCATTCAGTCAGAACAAAAAAAAAAAAAAAAAAAGAAGAAGAAGAAGAAGAAATTAGAAAACTTAAAAACACTGTTGGAGATCTATGGGATGCTATCAAATGACCAATATAAGGGTCTAGGGAGTTTCAGAAGGTGTAGAAAGAGAGAAGTGACTAGATGGCCTATTTAGGGAAATAATTAAAGTAAACTTCACTAATTTGGAGTAAGAAAGGAACACCCAAGTAAAAGAAGTGCATTGAACTCCTAGCAGGCATGACCATAAAAGGTCTTCATGATGAGGCATTGTAGTCAAACTTTCCACAGTAAAGCATAAGGAAAAGATTCTAAACCATGCTCAAGAGAAATGCCAGATTACTTTAAGTGGGTCTCCAATTAGACTCACAGCTGACTTCTCATCAGAAACCTTACAGGCTAAAAGATAAAGGTAAGGTATATCTCAAGTCTTAAGAGAAAAAAAAGTCAACCTAGAACACTGTGCCCCGCAAAGCTCTCATTTATGAATGAAGGTGAAATAAAGACCTTCCATAGCAAACAGAAATTGAAATAATTTGTCACCACTCATCCAGCCTTACAAAAGATGCCAAAGGATGTGCTACATACAGAAACACAGAAGGAAAGAATATGAAGGCAGAAAATACCCCAGTAAAAGCACAAAATAAATCCAACATAAATGATGTAATATTCAAATAAAAATGGCAGGCAAGTAGTTAATTATCAATAGTTACCTTGAATGAAAATGGCCTCAAGTCTCCAGTTAAAAGATACAGACTAGAATTATAGATTAAAAAACAATGCCCATCTAATTGCTGCCTACAAGAAACACACCTCACCAACAAAGATAGATGTAGACTAAAAGTGAAAGGATAGAAAGAGATATTCCATGCCAATGGAAAACAGAAAAGGGCAGGTGTAGCCATCCTAATATTAGACAAAATAGACCTTAACACAAAAACTATTTAAAGGTACAGAGAAGGGTACTATGCAATGATTAAGGGATCAATACAACAGGAAAACATGACTATAATAAATGTATGAGCACTCAATTACAGGATACTTGAATATTTAAGAGAACTGTTAACAGATCTAAAGGGAGACATAGACTACAATACAATAGTAATGGAGGACTTCATTCCTCTTTTGTCACTGGAGAGATCAACCAGACAGAAAATCAACAAAGAAACAACAGAGCTAATTGACACTATGGTCCAAATGGACCTAACTGATAGCTACAGAAATTTTCACCCCACAGTTGCAGAATACACATTCTGCTCAGCAGTGCATGGGATTTTCTCTAGGTTGGACCATGTACTAGGCCATAAAGGAAATCCCAGCAAATTCAAAAAGTCAAAATCATACCATGCACCTTCTCTGATCACAATGGACTGAAGCTCAAAATCAACAACTGAGGAATCCCTAGAGCATATGCAAAGACATGTAGACTGAACAACATGCTCCTCAATAAACAGTGGGTCATAGAAGAAATCAAAAGAGAAATAAAAAATTTCTGGAAGATGACAATATATCGTATCAAAACTTATGGGACACAGAAAAAGCAATGTTAAGAGGGAAGTTTATAGCAATCAATCCCTATATTGAGAAACTGGAACGTCACCAAATAAATGGGCTGTCAATGCATCTCAAGGATCTAGAAAAAATACACCAAAACAAACCCCAAATTAGAAGGAGGAAAAAATAATTAAAATTAGAGGAGAAATAAACAAAAAATTAAAAAATCAATGAAATGAAGAGGCAATTTTTTGAAAAAATAAACAAAATTGACATGCCATTGCTCCAACTAACCAAAAAAAAAAAAAAAAAAAAAAAAGAGGGAGAACACCCAAATCAACAAAATCTGAGATGAAAAAGGAAATGTAACAAAAAATACCATAGAACTAAAAACAATCATCAGGAATTATTACAAAGAGCTGTATGCCAAAAATTAGGAAACCTAGACGAAATGAATAGATTCCCAGACAAATGTAATCTACCAAAATTGAGTCATGAAAACATAGAACACCTAAACAGATCAATAACCCAGACAGAGATTGAATCAGTAATAAAGACCTTTCCAACAAAGAAAAGCCCAGGTCCCAGTGGTTTCACTGCTGAATTCTAAGAGACATTTAAAGAAGAACTAATTCCAATTCTTCTCAAGCTATTCAAAACAATTAAAGGAAGGGTACCCCCCCTAAACTTCTTCCATGAAGCCCGCATTACCTTAATTCCTATACAAGAAAACAAACAAGAGAAAAAAAAGAGAATTATAGACCAATTTTTCTGGAACATAGATGCAATAGTCCTTAACAAAATATTAACCAATTGAATCCAACAACACATCAGAGAGATCATCCACCTAGACCAAGTAGGATTTAACCCTAGTATGCAGGAACAGTTCAACACTCACAAATAAATAAATGTGATATATCACATTAAAAAACTGAAGAACAAAAGTCATATGATTATCTTAATAGATGCAGAGAATACATTTGATAAAATTCAACATCCTTTTATGATGAAAATCTTAAGCAAATTGGGTATAGAAGGAGCATTCCTCAAGACAATCAAGGGAATTAATGGCAAGCCCATGGTCAGCATCCTACTGAATGAGGACAAATTGGAGGCATTCCCATTAAGATCCGGAACCAGACAGGGATGCCCACTCTCACCATTGCCATTCAATATAGTTTCTGAAGTCTTAGCCGGAGCCTTCAGGCAAGAAAGAGAAATCAAACTAATGAAAATTAGGAAGGAAGAAGTCAAGCTATCTCTATTTGCTGATGACATGATTCTATATACAGGGAACCCAAAAGACTCCATGAATGGGCTATTAGAACTCAAAAAAGAGTTTGGTAAAATAGTAGAATATAAAATCAACACACAAAAGTCAATAGCTTTTGTATACACAGACAATGCCATAACTGAGAAGGAACTTCTAAGATCAATACCATTCACAATAGATACAAAACAATTTAAATACCTTGGAATAAATTTAGCTAAAAATGTAAAAGATCTCTATGATGAAATTACAAAACATTGAAGAAATAAATGGAAAACTACATAAAAAGATGGAAAAATCTTCTATGTTCATGGATTGGAAGAATCAACATCATCAAAATGTCAATACTACCAAAAACAATTTATAGATTGAATTCATTCCCAATCAAAATACTAACAACATCCTTCTCAGACTTAGAAAAGATAATGCTAAAATTCGTATGGAAACACAAGAGACTCCAAATAGCTAAAGCGATCTTAAACTACAAAAACAAAGCTGGAGGCATCACTATGCCAGATCTCAAGACGTACTTACAGGGCCATTATAATGAAAACAGTCTGGTACTGGCACAGATGTGTGGACCAACGGAACAGAAGAAACTCCAGAAACCAATCTATGCATCTATAACCAATTTATCTTCAACAAGGGATCAAAAATCAATCCTGTCGCTCCCCCTCTTCGTGGAGGAGCAACACAGGACCCTGCGCTGTTCTTTCGTCTGCTCGGCCCTCCCCGGGTTTGCTGCTGGTTCTTCCCGGGTTGGCTACTATCCCTTCCACCTCCGTGGAAGGGCAGTTCCCCCTGGCCGCATTCCCCACTTCCGCAGGGGAGCGGCACACCGCCGGCCGGTTCTCTCGGGGGCTGCACGGGTTCCCTTAGATGTTCCCCATAGATGTTCCTGGTGCATGCCGTCTCTCTCCTCCTTTATAGTCCTCCTCCGCCAATCCCAACTCGGCTGAGTACGCTGCTCTCCAATCAGGAGCAAGTCCCACAGTTAATTGGTTGAACTGGAGGCAGCTGTGCGGAAGCTGTTTACTTCTCTCCCAGCGCCATATTGTGGGAGAGCAGATGCATAGAATAAGTCCTAATTCGAGTAACTTAGTCTAGTCCGGATTGCTCCCCACAGATCCCCCTTTCTTTTTATTTTTTGGCGTTGATACGCGCCTGTCTTCGGTGTCCCACGGCACACACTCTGCTCTACTTGCTAGCGTTGCCACAGGCTCTTACAAGTCCTATCAATCAGGAAAACCGAATCCGGGTCCTCTCTTCGCCATTGTAAGGAGGTTTTTAGGCGCTGATGCATGCCTGTGTTCGGTGCCCTGCAGCGCATGCTCTACTCTGCTAGAACTGCCTGCAGGTGTTTACAAAACCTATCAGGCAAACCGAATCCAAGCCTTCTCATTGCCGTATTGTGGGGGAGACTTATTAGTGTTGGTTCGTGCCTATCTTCGGTGACCTGCAGCTCATACTCTGGTCGAGCTTTGCTGGCGCTTACCGCCTTAAATCAGGCAGACCGAATCCAAGCCTCCTAATTGTTGCATTGTGGGGAAGCTTTACTGATGTTAATTCGTGCCTGTCTTCGGTGACCTGCGGCTAGCCGCCCAGGTGCTCATCGCCTCACTTGATTAGGCAGACCGAATCCAAGCCTTCTAATTGGCATGTTGAGGGGAGGCCTTATTTTTCTCTATTTCTCTATCTCCGGGCATTCCTACCTCTCCCATTTCACTTCTATCTTCCAGCATTCCCATTTCTCTTTTACTTCACTTCCAAACTTCTGTTTCTCTTATCCCTGCGGCTTTCCGGCACCTCGCCCCGCCGGCGGGTTCCCGGCTCTGCGCCGCTTCAGCCCGCGCGCCTCTCTGCGCGGCTTCCCGGCTTTGCGCGGTCCGCGGTCTCCACGCTTAACCCTTTCGCGTCTGAACCACGGCCTACGCCAGCGTTCCCTTATCTATTCACGCCCCGTGCTCTCTCTGCACGCGGCGGCTTCCGCGAGTAACACAGCGTAGCTTGCGTCTCCACCACTAGGATTCAATCTAAGTTCCCCGGGCTAGCCTGGCGAATTCAACCCAGCGTACGTCTCCGCCCCACGATCTGGCTTCCCGTCCTTTGCTCCCCGGGCTAATCAGACGGATCCCAATCTGGCTTACGTCTCAGCTTCTGGTTTCAACTTTTCGCCCCCTATTCCCGGGCTAACCTGAGAACCCCAAAGTGGCTTCCGTTTCCGCCTTGGCCTGCCCCCCGCGGCTTCAATTTCCCTAACACTTTTCTCTACCCGGTATGTTTCCCTAAGTTTTCTTCCAACAATATTCCTCCCTCATTTCTCCTGGCCTCTCCCCACAGTCTGCATCCGAGTCTGTTTGTTCTAACTTTCACTTTCGCTTTCGACCTTAGAGATTTCTCCCAGCTTCCCCCCGTAGTCCGTATCCGAGTCTATGCCTAGGCTTTCAATAGCTTCTTCCGGCACCCTTTTCGTCCGGCTTTTCCCTAGGCTGTTTGCTAGTCTCTCTCTCCGGTATTTTCCTAGTTCTTCCCGTTTCTTCCCTCCTAAGTTTCATATCCGTCCTAAGTTTCCTATCCGAGTCAGGTTTTCTATCCGAGCTAGGTTTCCTATCCGAGTCACGGCACCATTATGTCGCTCCCCCTCTTCGTGGAGGAGCAACACAGGACCCTGCGCTGTTCTTTCGTCTGCTCGGCCCTCCCCGGGTTTGCTGCTGGTTCTTCCCGGGTTGGCTACTATCCCTTCCACCTCCGTGGAAGGGCAGTTCCCCCTGGCCGCATTCCCCACTTCCGCAGGGGAGCGGCACACCGCCGGCCGGTTCTCTCGGGGGCTGCACGGGTTCCCTTAGATGTTCCCCATAGATGTTCCTGGTGCATGCCGTCTCTCTCCTCCTTTATAGTCCTCCTCCGCCAATCCCAACTCGGCTGAGTACGCTGCTCTCCAATCAGGAGCAAGTCCCACAGTTAATTGGTTGAACTGGAGGCAGCTGTGCGGAAGCTGTTTACTTCTCTCCCAGCGCCATATTGTGGGAGAGCAGATGCATAGAATAAGTCCTAATTCGAGTAACTTAGTCTAGTCCGGATTGCTCCCCACAAATCCCTGGAACCAAGACAGTCTCTTCAACAGATGATGCTGGGAAAACTGGATCTCTGCATGCAGAAGTATGAAACAAGACCTGCTACCTTACACCTTCTGCAATAATCCACTCAAAATGGGTCAGAGACTTAAATCTATGATGTGATACCATAAAATTACTAGAGAACATTCAAAAAAGTCTGCAAGACATTGGCATAGGAAATATTTCTTGGAAAAGACCCCAGAAGCACAGGCAATCAAAGCCAAAATAAACAAATGGGCTTACATCAAACTGAGAGGCTTCTGCCTGCAAAAGAAAAACTCAGCAAATTGGAGAGGGAGCCGACAGAATGGGCGAAAATATTTGCAAACTATAAAACTGATAAAAAGATTAATTTTCAGAAACTATAAAGAACTTAAGAAACTCAACAACAACAAAACAAAAACCTAGTTAAGAAATGGGCAAAGGACCTGAACAGACATTTTTCAAAAAATGGACATTCAAATGGCTAACAAACTAATGAAAAAATGCTCAGGATTTCTAGCTATCAGGGAAATGCAAGTCAAAATCACAGTGAGGTCTACCTTATTCCCATTAGGATGGCTGTTATACAGAAATCAGCAAACAAAGGCTGGCATGGATGTGGGGAGAAAGGAACCCTAATCCACTGTTGGTGGGAATGTAAACTGGTACAGCCACTGTGAAGGATAGTACAAAGACATCTTAGAAAGCTGAATAGAGACCTGCCATATGACCCAGGCATCCTACTCTGGGAATTTATTCAAAGGATACGGAATCAGCACACCGAAGAGTCATCTGCAGCCCCACATTCATTTTAGCTCAACTCACAATAGCTAAGATATGGAATCAACCCAGATGTCCATCAACTGAAGACTGGATGAAGAAATTATGGGATATTTATACACTATGAAATACTACACAGAATTAAAAAATGAAGTCTTGTCATTTGCAGCAAAATGGATGCAACTGGAAACCATTATACTTAGTGAAATAAGCCAGACACGAAAAGACAGATACCATATGTCTCTCTGATCTGTGCTGACTAATAGATTACCTAGACGGTAAACTACAGGAGCAAACCTGTTTTTTTGAGATGGGACTATTTTGAACAGCTCTTGACTTGAAGGTTGAAGAACAATGTTTTTCTTGTTTGTTTCTGTTTTTTTTTCTTTTTTCTTCATACTATTCTGTGAACTCTCTACTTAGTGCAGAGTTAATCTTATAAGTACAAAATTAACCGAACACTGACCTTTGTAAAAAATAAGTATGGGAAAGGGAGAGGAAGGAGGGAGAAGGGTGTGAGTACGGGTGGGAGGGAGGTACTGGGGGGTAGAATCACTTCCCAAATTTGTGTATTTTAAATGCATGAAGTTTGTATTTCTTCCTCAAATAAAATTTAAAAAAATAATAAATTCAAAAAACACAAAAAAGATTTATTTTACTTTGTTTATATATGTATTTATTTGTTATTTTAAAGGCATTTGGAAGAAAGGTGGAGTTACTGAGACAGAGGGAGAGACAGAGACAGATCTTCCAACTGTTGGTTCACTCCCCAAGTGGCCACAATGGCCAGGCCTGGGCCAGAGTGAAGCCAGGAGCTTCTTCCAGGTCTCCCACATGGGTGGCAGGGTCCCAAGTGCCTGGATCATCTTCTATTGTTTTTCCTAGGCCATTACCAGGGAATTAGATCTGAAGTGGATCAGTTGGTTCATGAATTGTCACCCTTTGGGATGCTGCCAACGCGGTGGCAACTTAACCTACTACAGCACAACACTGGTCCCAGAAAGAATTTAGTATATTTGTTTAAATAACAGAGTGATGGAGAGAGAGGTTGTGTCTACCGGTTCGTTCCCCATAGGGCCACAATCACTGGGGTTTGCCAAGAGGAAGCCAGGAGGCTGGAACTCCATCCCGACCTCTCCTCTGGGTGCAGGGGACAAGCACTCGAGTCATTTTCATTGTTTTCCCAAGTGCAACAGCAGGGAGCTGGATCAGAGCGGAACAGCCAGCCCTCAAAGCAGTGCTCATATGAGATGCCAGCACTGTAGGTGGCAGGGTAACCCACTGCAGCAAAACACCAGCACCCAGGGGACTAACTGTATGGTATGCTTTACTCACTGAAGATAAACCAGCAGTGTCTTAGGTGAAGTATCCTTACCAGTCTCATTCTGCAACACCTAAAACTGTTTCTGGTGACATTAGGATCACCATTTCTTAAAGAGTCATTTTTATACATATTTTAACTCGTTCTAGATTACTATTTCTCTGTCAATGGATCAGTTTCTTCAACACAAGAAAATAGAAAGTGGAGAAACTTACAATTAGCCTTTTTTTCCCCCTCTATTTGTTACATTCATGAACAATTCCTCACATTTTTTTAGTTTGTTGAGATATCAACAAATATGAGTTTTATATATTTAGGGTGCGAAGTGACACTTCGATGTATACAATGTGAAATATCCCTGCAATAGAGCTAATTAACATATCCATCATCTCGCGTAGTAACCATTTCCTTCCTCTCTCTCTCTCTCTCTCTCTCTCTAACACTTAAGACCTATCTGCCTTCTTAGCAAATTCCAAGTACACAACACAACACTGCTAACAGTGTCACCACATTACACATCAGATCTCCAGAACCTGTTCATCTTGTGTAACTCTAACTTTGTACTTTTTGATCAACATCTCCCCAATGTTGGTAGTAATGTAAACTGGTGCTGTAACTGTGGAAAAATAATATAGGGATGTCCCAGGAAATTAAAATAGAAACCACAATAAGACTCAGCAATCCCACTTCTGGGTTTGTACCCAAAAGAAACGACATCAGGATTCCCAAGCAACATTTACATTCTCATTTTCATGGTAACATTATTCGCAGTAGCTAAAATGTGAAGCCAACCTGAATATCCATCTTTAGAGGAATGAATTAAGCAAATGGGATGTGTGTTGAAAATGGAATTAAAAAATAAATTTACTTTGTAAAATTTTTTTAAAGGCCAGGGCCACGGCTCACTAGGCTAATCCTCCGCCTGCAGCACCAGTACCCCAGGTTCTAGTCCTGGTTGGGGTGCCGGATTCTGTCCTGGTTGCTCCTCTTCCAGTCCAGCTCTCTGCTGTGGCCAGGGAAGGCAGTGGAGGATGGCTCAAGTGGTTGGGCCCTGCACCCACATGGGAGACCAGGAGAAGCACCTGGCTCCTGGCTTCGGACTGGAGTAGTGCGCCAGCCACAGCAGCCATTTGGGGGGTGAACCAACTGAAGGAAGACCTTTCTCTCTGTCTCTCTCTCTCACTGTCTAAATCTGCCTGTAAAAAAAATTTTTTAAATCCATGCACATTTTTGTAATACACACTTGGATGAATTTTTGAAAAGCAAACTCCAAACACACACACACACACACACACAATTAGTGAAACACTTTTCAGCTTTCTAAAAGGGAATCCTAACCTTTGTGCCAAAGGGCCACAGAAACCCTAGGGCACATGGGCCGTGATCCTTTCACACATCTGGCTACCCGCCCACACCGGGATCTTCAGAGCAAAGCCCGGGCTGGGACAAAGATATTTATAGCAGTTAAAACCCAGCTAGAGGTAGAGTGAAAATAAGAAGCGGAAGGATATCTGTACCCCAGCCGTGCGACAGCTCTCACAGTTCTTCACCCACTTCTCTCACATCCTGCCTCCCTCTCTTCGCCTCATCTTCTGGGTCAGTGATGGCCACCAGTCCAGACTTCTTGTGTTGTCCTTTATCCCCAGTCACTCCTGGCACACCTGTCAGTCTTAGACTGTTCTTGGGCACATGCTGACACTCTGCTGCGCTGCCGCGGGTCTCCCTTGCCGCTGGCGATGGCAGTAACCTTCATTCCTGTGCTGGAGCTTAAGCTTGCCTGCGAGATCCTGCCTCCGTTTTCCTAAGTACACGTTCTCTGATGCCTCCCTATCAACCCAAAGTTTCAGCTGCCAAGTGTCTGTGCAATGTTCCTTTGCCCTCCCTCAACTTTTTCATCTACAAACCGAGCTACAGCAATTAACTCTAGGTTCCCCTTTTGCCTCCATTTTATTCTCTTTACTTAATTTTCTATTTGCTCCTTAATCCACTGAAATTACTCACGCAATGTTCACCTGCAGCCTTGGAACTGCAGAGTCCAGGTCACAGGGCTTGCTCTCAGACCGACCTTTTCCAAGCATCTAGCAATCCCAGGGCCACTCTTCCCAGGGATCTTCCCTGGAGCTTCTGTGGCATGCTTGTCTCTGAGTCTACCTCCCTGGTTTTCTTGGCTTTTAATTATTCCCTAGGATTTTACACTTATCTTTTTATTCTCCCTGTATACATGCTTGGTGGTTAACTGTCCTGCAAAGTTGATGATGAGGGATCTGCACATCACCACACTTTCTCATGAGTTCCAGGGGCTAATGGGTGGCTAACTGTCCACATTTCCTCCTGCCTGGCCCAGGGGGACCTCAAACCACAGTTGAAATTATGATGTCATCCCTCAACAGTGTCTTTTCCTGTTTAACAAAACCACCCTCTGCAGGCAGGGTCGCCAAACAAGATCACCACCCTCCCTCCAGTCTTACGGCTGAGCTTCCTCAGTCCCCTGAGAAGCTGCTAAGACAGCTGTGACCAGCCCTGCACTGCCTGTTTTCTTCCCCCATGAAGGAGTTCCCCGAATTTGGCTGGTTCTCCTTCACTTCCCCATTGAGCCCATCTTGTCACATGGCCACCAGGGTGTCCTATTGCAATCCCAGAGATCTCCCCAGAGCCTAACCCCCAAGTGGGAATCTTGGATTGCCTGTTGAGTGCTTCAGTCAAAACTCAGGCTTTGTCGCTGAGCGGATTGTGTGGCCCCCAGAGATACTCTGGATGGTGCTCTTCTTCGACTTGGGCTCTCCCACACTCCCAGCTGGTCCTTCACAGTTCAGAAGTCACTCATGGGAGCCCCACTCCGCCCCTAGGACAGAGTCTCCCTGTCTTCAGAACCCCGGGCTCCTGCTTGGGCCCGACCCTCAGTGCTCACTACATGGCCTACAATCCCCCACTTGACTTTCTTCCTCACAAGACTGTGTACGCTGAGGGCAGGAATCCTTCCTAACGGGTCTTGGTACCCAGATGTCTGTCCCAGGGTCTGGCAGCTAGTCAAGAGTCAGCATCGGCTGTGTGAATAAAGAAATACCAATTACAGCATTCTGCCTCCCCCTGTAGTACACCAAGCTAAGAGGATTCACTGTCCTTCATCACGCACGATTCGTCCCCAACCTCGAGTTTGGGCAGTGTATTTGCCTCTGTGTGGAGTCTACTTGGATCTCTGGCCAGGCAGTGCCTGGAAAATCAGAGTGAAAACAGCACAACACAAGAGCAAGAAGTGAAAACCCAGCCGGCACCCAGGGCGCCTCCTTCTTGCTTGCTTTTAGATTCACTGTTCCACCGTTTAACTCTTGAACTTTTGGCTGCTGAGGTTTGGAACGACAGAGCTTAATTAGTCAACAAGACATGACAAGATTCTGTTACAGCGAGATTACAAACACCTACGGGGTGTTAGGAGATACCTTGTAGACCCCAGCAACTTCAGAGACCTGAAAAGGCTGTTATCTCCAGCAGCACAGGGGAGAATTCTCACACAAGACAAACGGTGTCTGTAATTGAAATGCGATGCAGGAATGCAGCTCATAGAATTCTCAATACGGCTCCATTCCAATGTCCCTCCATGGGTAGGCTGAACTGGATTAACAAAGAATTGTGAATATTTTCAAACAGGAAGAAAATGTACATTTCTAGAGAGGCTTCCTCCAGGGACCATAAAACTCTGCACAGACACCACAGCACGGTCTTAGGATTTCTCTTCTGTTTATAATTTATTATTTATTCCTTAATATTAATGCAGAATGCGTCTGTCTCTATTTGTTAAAGGAGGAGAAGGGTGTTTAAAGGAACCACTGGGGATTCTGCTCCACATAATGGTGTCTCGAATGATGATGGAGCTCCCTGTATAACAGATAACCAAAGCTCTGTGGATTCTGACTCAGGTCTCCATGGCCTAGTGGGTGCACAGCTGAGCCCTGTCTGACCCAGTTGTCCCAAACGTAGTCTCTGTCCTTTGTACTCACTGTCACCTGCACACCACTGTTTCATTCAGGGACGCCCACCTGGGCTCCCTTTCTCTCATTTGCATTTCACAATGGTTTTGATGACGATGTGGGTCCCCTAAGCTGGTGCACAAGGCGCTCTCTAAAGCATCCTTCCAGAATCCTGGAGGCAAGCAGGGTAAAATGTCTTTGAACTTGAGCTTCCCTGTCACCCATTCATAGAATGAACAGGCTGGTCTGCTCAGCCCTGGCTCTGGGAAGGTAACAGCGTGTGTTAGGAGATCTGGTGGGAGAGCTGACGACAGCCACATCAACAGACACACAGCATCCCAGCAGCAGAGAAGGCGAAATAAAACTAACGGACGGAGAGTGGAGGGAGGAGGCTTTGTGTTGGGTGATCAGGGACGCCTCTGCTGAGGAAGCCGTATTAAAGCAAAGACACCCCCGGAAAAGCTGCTGATGCCCACACCTCCCTCCTAGCACCTCCCCTGTCTCAGCTTTGGCAGGACAGGTGGCCAGCGCCCTCCTGTCTTGGGCTCCCCTCTTAGGAGGAAAGCCCTGTGACCCTAACAGAATCTGCAAAATGCTAACCCTTCCCATTCAGAAAGGTGCTTTACAATATAAAAACCTCCTCTCTCTCTCTCTCTCTCTCTCTCTCTCTCTCTCTCTCTCCAGAGTCTGACTTTGAAACCAGGTCTAAGGAGGTGAAGCAAGTCCACCTTCAACTTCCAGATACACCAGGACTGCTTCGCTCTCACCTGGGCCTCACGGCTCAGCCTTGATGTTCCAGGCTACACACGATGGGATTTCAGGACGAACTGCCAATCCATCAGGTCACTGTCTTTGTGAGGTTCTTATGATTCCTACTATTTTCTACTTGTCTTTATGCAGAGATTCCGCCGGGCCCAAGTAGATCATCTTTGTCCTTGAAAGGTGCCTTTGCTTCTGCTCCAGGACAGGGCTAGAGAAAAGCCACGGAGACATCGGGTTCCAAGCAGTCTTTACTCACAGGCACTGCAGGATGGCCACCTGCGTCAGTGAGCACCTGCTACATGCATGCCGTGAAGGCAGGGACGCCCACTCTGGGCACTGCGTGGGAGACACAGAAGTCAGACTCCTGCTCCTGGCTTGTGGTAGCAAAGGACGTCTGATTCAGAGTAGAAAGGCTGGTGGAGGAGGGTCGGTTACAATCTACCCACCTTTGCATTCTGCAAGCCTTTGGAGACCGGTGGTGTCACCATGTAGGAGGTCCCTTGGGATGGACTTAACTCAAGTGACCACACCTCGGCCTCCCTGACCACTGCTGAGAAGGATCCTAGCCAGCTAGTTGTCCGTCTTGCAGGCAATCTGCCTTTTCTCTCTGCCTTTTTTTTTTTTTTTTTTTTTTTTTTTGTCTTTGTCTTCGGGTGCATACAATTCCATGGTTAAGGAAGGTTAAGGTTTTAGGACGCATTTATTTTTTCTTTCTTTCTTTTTTTTTTTTTTGACAGGCAGAGTGGACAGTGAGAGAGAGAGACAGAGAGAAAGGTCTTCCTCTGCCGTTGGTTCACCCTCCAATGGCCGCCGCGGCTGGTGCGCTGCGGCTGGCGCACCACACTGATCTGATGGCAGGAGCCAGGTGCTTTTCCTGGTCTCCCATGGGGTGCAGGGCCCAAGCACCTGGGCCATCCTCCACTACACTCCCTGGCCACAGCAGAGAGCTGGCCTGGAAGAGGGGCAACCGGGACAGAATCTGGTGCCCCGACCGGGACCAGAACCGGTGTGCTGGTGCCGCAAGGCGGAGGATTAGCCTAGTGAGCCACGGCGCCGGCCCATTTATTTTTTCTTAAGGTTCACTAAGATTTAGTCCTTTATAACTTGTGAAAAAATCCTTTCATTCATTATTTCTGCAGGTAGGGCCTGTCCTCCCCTTTTTCTATCCTCTTCATTCAATTCTCTTGAGAGGTCCATTACCTGTAACAAGTAACCTAGGAGGTTGCATCTCCTTTGCTCCTTGTGGGATGGGTCATTCAAATCTACCTCTCATACACCAAGTCTTTCCACAGGGGTCCCATTTACTGTTTGTTTCATTAGAATTATCTTGATTTCAATAATTGCAGTTTTAGGGGTTCTGTGTTCTCTGCAAAGCCTCTCTCATGTTGTTGAAGCAAACTCTGTCCTTTGCAATGACTTCCCTTCCTTTGTTAAAGTGTCTTTCCACATTTTCAACAGCCTCATTCCCCATGTATTTTGCAGCTGGTGTGCTGGGCTCCTGTCTGGCAGAGCCGATCTTTCAGGAGTGTGTTGCATCGCCTTTGGCCAGGGATTCAGTGTCTGGGTTCTCTCTGTTCATCCCCAGAAACTTGTGAACCAGGCTCACAGCTGCCAGCATTCAGCACTAATCCCACCTACTCATTAGAGTTAAACTGCATCCCAGGTGGACACAGTGTGGGATCCTTGTCAACATACTTCCCTCACAACGAGATACGGCCCTTCCAGTACCTGGCGTTATTGGTGCAAGTTATCGGGGCTCATCTGTGGCTGCCTTGATGACTCCCCAGCCCCAGGAGATACAAACTGGAGAAGCAGCCCTGGCAGCTGCAGTCCTGTGCCAGCCCTCTGCATGCCAACCCCTTGTTCCTTTTCCTGGCTGCTGATGCGTCTTCATTTCTGACGAAGTCAGCCAAGCATTGAAACCACATGTGTGACTGTGCATCCAGAGTTCTCAGGATTGGCATCTACCACACTGTGAAAGTTGAAATAAAAATGTTTAAAGCCCTTTCTCTCGAGATCCCTGCAAAATCTCCACCAATAGAAATGCATTAACAGCAGGTATTCTTCAAATAAAGCAATAATCAATAATAATAAATCAACAATTTCCCAACAGATGCTGATATTTTAGTTCACATGATCACTGTACTGCATTGTGTGGAGCTCTCTTCCGTTGATACAAGCCCTACAGACAGAGGCGTTCACGTGGTTATTCCATCACGTGACTTGATTCGCTTCATTTCATTTGCACAACATTCATGTGTGTTTCTGTATTTTATAAGATAAAAAAATGAGAGCAAAGCAAAGTTAAGAAATTCTGGGACCAGTGTTGTGGTGCAGCAGGTTAAACTGCAGCTGTGAGACCAGCATCCCATACTGGAGCGCTGGTTTGAGTCCCAGCTCCTCCACTTCCAACCCAGCTTCCTGCTAATGCTCCTGGGAAGGCAGTGAAAGATGATACAAGTGCTGGGTCTGCCTGTGGGAGAGCAAGCAGTGCCTGGCTCCCGGCTTCAGCTTGGCGGGATTCTGACTGCTACAGTCATTTGGGGAGTGAACCAATGGATGGGAGATCTCACTCCGTATATCTCTCCCCCTCTGTCTGCATCACACTGCCACTCAAATAAATAAATAAATAAATAAATCTTTTAAGAAATTGGAAATTGTTCACAGTTATGAAGGTCACTATAAAGCCCAGGTCTACATAAATGTGAAGTTAATTACACTTATACCAGTGACTTTGAAACAGGTCTTGGGGCAACATTGTGATGACGTGGTTTAAGCCACCATTTGGGACACCCACATCCCGTATCGGAGCACTGGTTCCAGTCCTTGTTTTTCCATTTCTTTTTTTAAGATTTATATTTTTATTTATTTGAAAGGCAGAGAGAGAGAGAATCTTCCATCCTTTGGTTCACTCCCTAATTGGCTACAATGGCCAGGGCTGGGCCAGGCTGAAAGCCTGGAACTCCATCTGGGTATCCCAGTAGGGTGGCAGGGGACATAGTACTTAGGCCATCCTCCAGCTGCATTAGGAAGGAGATGAATCAGAAATGGAGCAGCTGAGGTCCAAACTGGGCTCATATGGGATGCTGGCAGGCTGGCAGCAGCCTAACCCACTGTGTCACAAAGCTGGGCTCTGTTGCTTCATTTCTGATCCAGTTTCCTGCTAATGCAATCCTGGGAGTCAACAGATGATGGCTAAGGTGGTTGAGTCCCTGCCATCTATGTAGAAGATCAGGATGGAATTCTGTTCGCCTAACTTTGGCCTGGCCCAGCCCCCAGCTGTTGCTAGTATTGATAGAATGCAACAGGAGATGGAAGACCTGCTTCTCTCTCTCTCTCTCTCTCTCTCTCATCTCTGCCTTTCAAGGAGATGGAAATATATGGAAACCCATTATGTTACTATCTCACGCTTTTTGTTTCATAAATTTAAGCTGTTATGAAATAAAATGTTTTTTAAATCCTTAAATAAATGAACAAATCAGACAAACAGAAAGAAAGAGAGGGTGCTGCTGACCTCAAGCAAGGGTCGCCTGCTTGGGCTGGCTCTGTGGCACAGAGTAAAGCCGCCACCTGTGACACCAGCCTCCATGTGGGTGTCAATTCCAGTCTCGGCTGCTCCGCATCCATCCAGCTTCCTGCTAATGGCTTGGGAAACAGTGGAAAATGGCCCAGGGGCTTGGACCCTTGCATCCACGTGAGAGATTCAGATGAAGCTCGTAGCTTCTGTCGGGCCCAGCCTTAGACATGTGGCCTTATGGGGAGTGAACCAACAGATGGAAGATCTCTCTCTCTCAACCTCTCTCTCTCTATGCTTTTCCCTCTCACTCTATAACTATGACTTTCAAACAAATAAATAAATTTTTAGAAGAAGAGTCACATGACATCGAGAATCCTTGCCAGAGCAGCCATCCCCA